>NC_139255.1:42334262-42729262 GCF_977018435.1 Lepisma saccharinum | reverse complement strand
AAAGGGCCGGTTTCTTTGGTGTTTTCGAAATGACCGCTCTCTAAAATTCTATAATAAAAAAAACCCTTATGGCCGAATCGTGATTAAAATTAAATTCAGTCCAGGTAGAAAAGTTTTAAACACAACCCTCAATTTTCAAAATTTTTAAATCGGCCGAAAAAAGACTTTGGTGAGAAACTTTTTCTTAGTATTGGGTAGTTCGGCAAATACGATGTTGGTTTTGTTTCTAAGGTCCTTGCATCTGTATTTTCAATATTGTTATCGGTAAAACTATGAAAGCCGGGAAACGTCTGTAACTCGGTTATTCTGTAATTGTTGACATTCGTACTTACCTGTTCTGCATTGCGAAAGATTGTTTAACAAGGGATTTCGCTTTTTTCGCGAAATTAGTATCTATTGTCGACATATCGAGTAATTATTGTTCGTTCTTTTATCTCTTCCTGAACACGCAAAATGGCGGGCAAATCTTGACTAGCGTTGTTGATATGCTGTGTTTCAAACGGCAAAGCAGTGTTTCAACCTTCTTAACAGAAAAATTCCCGCATAGACCCAAAAACCATTCCCGCATAGCCCCAGAAACCATTCAGGATCGTATAACCATCCACGAATAGCCCCAAAAACCATTCACGATTGCCCACGCACCATCACGGTAAGGTTAGGTTAGGTTGCTTTAGGTTGAGCAATATAGTGAAAAAAACTGTGTGTTTGGAAAGCCTTGCCGGGGATTACGTCATCAGATGCTCGCAACATCCGGTTCAAGTACATGGATGGAAATGCAAGCAACAGCTTTCGTGCATCGGACGGACATTATTATGGAAAAATACATGAATTAGCGGCCAAATACATAGAAAAATGCGAGAAAACACTTCTACGACCTTCCGAAATTAGGGTAAAGACCCCGAATATGAGACCCTTTTGGTAGAATTCGATT
Source organism: Lepisma saccharinum (assembly GCF_977018435.1). Classification (NCBI taxonomy): domain Eukaryota; kingdom Metazoa; phylum Arthropoda; class Insecta; order Zygentoma; family Lepismatidae; genus Lepisma; species Lepisma saccharinum. The sequence continues at coordinate 42,728,331 of NC_139255.1, read as the reverse complement.
TACTTGTTAATTAAAGCATAAACGATTAATGTTATTTTTTAAAATATATTTTGTAGGGAGTCTATTTTATGATACCAGGTATTGGGATATATAAAAAAGTAACAATCATAAATTATAAACAAAAAAATGAACACAAGTGCTACTGAGCTATTTTTATAGGGGGTACCGAATAAGAGACCCCGACCTTGTGTGGGTTATATAAATCATTTGAATCTCTGAACCAAATTATTTTTGAACTAAATGAACTAAATTATTTTCTTACCCAACTATAAGTGAAACGAAATTATTTTTACACCATGTTTAAAAAGATTAGGCTATTCTAAAATAGAAACTGACTATTTTTACCATGCTAAAAATACAAAACAAAATGTTCCTTTTATGCTGTCCTAGTAGCTGTCCTGGTGTCACCAAAATTGGTTCACTTCAAATGAAACTGTGAAAAGACCTACATTGTATTACACATGAAGTAGCTACCTGGTAGAAACGAAGTTCATAATGCTTTTACTTTTGATTTTTGCACATCGGACACACAAATGTGTCATCTGCACCATAATGAGCATGAGCCCACTTGTAACAACGTGTGCACTTTATCCACTCTTCACCACATTGATTTTTGGAATACGATGAACCACAAAATACACATTCTGTAACACATTCATCTTCATCTAATTCTAAACTGTTAGACGATTCTGCTAATGAGAAAGATTCTTCCGACTCATCTGTGGATTCTTCACATTTCTTTGATACAACCTTCCTCTTCTTACGTGAAGTAGAACGCGAGTAATCTAATTGCTGCTTTTTCTGAACCTCAGTAGGCTTCCACCTGTGAGTGCCTGTAACACCTCTACCAAACAGGATCTTCTTCACTTCCTTCTTACATTTTTTCGAATTGTCTGCAAGTCTTTTTTGTATGGTGTTGTTGTTATAACTACTGGTTGATTCACTACGCGAGATTTCTCGAAGTTGGTAAGAGATGGGCTGTCTAGTGTGGGTAGTGGCTCAATGTATTCTGGCATTACAATGGCATCGTCATCAGGGGTGGTAGTGTTTGAAGACTACGTAGCCTGAATAGGACTGTTTTCAGGCTCCTGTTCCTGTTCAAGTTGGCCTAACCTCCTGCAGCTTGGTTGGGGTTCCACTTCACTTTTGGGTAGTTCAACTGACTGACCTGTCAAATTCCGCTTCAGAAAACCTCGCAGCCATTTCTTGCCTGCAGCTTTCTTTTCGCCTGAAAATGGATGAGGGAGAGAATTTCTCAGGGCAAGCTTAAAAGCAATTATTTTTACATCACTTTTTCTGAGTCCATAAAACCGCGCGTCCATTTCTACACAATATTTCACCAACAATTCTTCGAGGTCGTTTGTCAGCACTGGTTTTCTCCCTAAGCGAACACTCACTAATGCCTCAGGTGTCTTCCCTTTGTCTTTCACGTTACGTCCTAGTGTTCCTTTGGGGATGCAGAAATAACGTACAGCTTTCTTATAACCCATTTCGCCACTTCGAACATAATTTACAGCCCTTATCATGCTTTCTAGGCTCCACCTATCCCTTTGGGATGAGGCCTCTCCCTGAAACAAAGAAATGAACGTTTTCATAATAAATCCTAGGTTATAGGACTATAGACCTACACATTTCTAAAATAATTGTTCACATTTTATTAATCTAATTATGAGTAAATTGGGTTAAATTTGAAAATGAGTGGGTCCAAAACATTCATCCAACAATTGAAGTACTTTATGGTTTTGTCTTTTCTTTCGTTAGAAAAAAAATACGTCATTGAATTTATTAAAAATTGCAAAACTTTGCCTTCAAGTTTCCTTCCCAAAAATATCGTCCGATATAGTTCGTTATTTTGTGTAAAAACTACAAGAATATTCTATTTTACATATAACAAAAGGTAAAGATTAATAACCATTTCATTTGTAACATAATTGCCACGTAACTCCCAAATTAGGAAAAGCAATGATGAAAATCAACGTAAAAAATTAGATATATTTTGTGACTCCTAATATGAGACCCTTCATTATTATGTTAGTCCTATTATGAGACCGGTCTCATATATTGAACCTCTTCCAGGTCTCATAATAGGACCTTCGCAGGCTAAACAAATGAACAACTCTATCTCTCTTACAAGTGGACAAAAACTAGCAACTAATTACACGGTACAACACACACACTCACCAGTACGAAACACAGTAAAAAGGGGATCAGTAACAACTTACCTTAACCATTTTCAGCAGCTAATTTCCAAACGGCAGCAAAATTTCCACGAGCACGCTTTCTTTTTCACATTCGCAGCGTCACCAACTCTACACACAAAGAGCTCACGTGACTTCCAGTGCTATGGCGCGATTCCTCCTTGTGTTTCAGCTTCTTTCCGCTAGGGTGCAGCTCTTTGTTTACGAGATACATGGGGGTCTCATTTTAGGTGCCTATCCTCATATTCGGGGTCTTTACCCTACACAGAAACTCAATTCCGTAAGTACTTTCTCTTGTAAATTTGAAGAAATCCGTTTCCCTGCTATGACATTTTTACCTTGTTATTAATTCACATCGATTTCATGCATATTTCTATTGAACTGAGTAAAGATGTCTCTTATACATGGCGACACAGCTCACAGTGACAGCCCACAGTTTCCACGGTTTAACGGGCATCGCTGTACTGACTAAACGTGCGGTAATAGGCTTACGTTGCCATGAAACTATTGCGAATTTATCGGAATTTGGAATCTGCATTAGGGCAGAGGAACGCAAAGAAGACTCGTGTCTTGTCCGGGATACGAACCCACGACCTCTGGCGTCGTAGCGCTCTGCTCTAACCACTCTGCCGACTCTCAGTTGCCGAAACGGCCCTTCGCACATTGATAATGATTTGTGGAAACCATTGATTGATTAGGTATATTTTTTACTTTGCTTTTCTGCCACTTTTGGCTAATCGCGACGATGATGATAAGTGAAATTATGAAACTCGCAAAGAACAGTGATGCGCAGGCATGGATTGAGTTGGTGTTTTTAAGTCCACTTTATGCACAGTAAGGCTAACCGAGACTGGACCTACAGTAGGATCCGAACCACTATGTGCCTCCACCGGGAATCGATCCCAGGATCCCTTGATTACAAGGCGACGACGCTATCAGGGATTGGAACCGAAGACCCATGGCGTTTTAGGGCGCTGTGCTAACCACTTGCCACGGAGATTTGTGGAAACCAATTTCCATCCATTGCTACCCTTTCGGAACCCACGACATTCTACCGTCGCAGCGTGGGACAGCGGACAGGAAGTGGGACATTACGAGATCGTCACCGAAGATATTTCGGGAAGAGAACACCCAAGCGATATTATCACCGTTCGCTTTTCGCAGGCAGGCTGTGATTATCCCGACATTTTCTCTCCTTCTGAATTATCTTCCCCCTTCATTTTCCAATGAGGGGGCCCAGCCCCCCCTCCTTTCCGAAGTCCTCACTCCACAGGTCGTTCTTAGCGCAAAATGTACAATATTCTAGCCACACAATCTTAGCTTCTGGAACATATGACTTGCTACCTTATCTAAAATGTTTACGAAACCTATTCTTATTCTCGATTTAGACAGGAAACTCTTCACTTCGGTAAAAATAACGTTTGAATAGCCACTCCATAGTACTTATCAGAGGTGCAACCACGAATTTTTGTATGGGGGGGCAAGTACCAGGATAAACGTACCAATAATAATAATAATAACAACAACAACAATAATGACATTATTATTATTATTATTACTAGTGGTAGTAGTACAGAGCATTCCGTGACATTCGCTACGAGACTCGGCGGCAAGCGGCCCGGCGGTCAGCCGCCGAGTCTCGTAGCGAATGTCGCGGAATGCTCGTAGTATCAAAAACGTTATCATCTTCATAAATTACGCAAAGGGGGGTAGAAGTCGGTACTAAAGCATTTGTTTGGAACAAACGATTTGAAATATTTTTTGAACACCGTCAATTTCACATTAGCTAATAATGGAAATTAAGCACACAAACTGTATTTTTGAATGGCAGAAAATGAATGATAAATGCATTTCGTAGGTAATATTTTTTTACATATAACATGTATAACTTTTATGTCTCACGCATATGCAACATGGGGCCTCCCCGTTGGCGCAGTGGTAGGGTCGTCGCCTTGTAATCAAGGGATCCCGCGTTCAATATCCGGTGGAGGCACAAGTGGTTCGGATCCCACTTTAAACTGTAGGTCCAGTCCCGATTAGCCTTACTTTGCATAAAGTGGATTTAATACACCAAATCATCATCATCATCATATGCAACATGGGGCGACATAGAATAAGAAAATACGCAGCGAAACTTTATTCAATACATATATACAACATATGTTATTTAAATACATTACATTACATTACATAAAACAATAAAATTTCGAGCAATAAAATTTTTAGATCAAATTTTTGTAATTTGAAACAATATTGATTGAATAGGGCACAAATAATTTAACTGGATACCATGGCATTCTCTCTTATACGACTTTTTTTCATTTACATCATTCGGCACCCATGGCTGACTCCCACTGGCCCCTAGCTAAGGCTCTGAACTTGACGAAACTGAGAAACGAAATGTACTTTTATTTACATAAGAGGAGAATTGCCCCCCCCCCTTGCAGGTGCCCTTAGCCGTCAATGTTTGCCCCCCCCTTGCCTCCTCTAGATTTGACTTTCGTCGAATGTTGGGGGGCAATGCCCCCCTGCACCCCTGTTGTTGCGACACTGGCTCTCATTGATACATTGCTTTAGTTATTCGATATCTCTTATCAGTGGTGGCGATTGGGTTTCAAAACTGGGGTGGAGGGACAGGTGCTATAGCTGGAGGTGAGGAGCAAAGAATGTTTACTTTTCCTCGGTAAGATTTAGCATAGTGCGGGGGCAAAGGTGGCAAAAAGGGGGGGGGGCATCTGCTCCCCCACGCCCTCCAAATCTCCGCCACTGTCTCATACTGATATGATATTTATTGATATTGATATAAGCTCTTGGGCTGTGCGTATCCTACAATATTGTTACATACACGCCATTGATCATACATTTATAAACATAAATATTTAGAAGAAAGAATTTATATACAGGGTGTCCCAGAAATAGGTGGCATAACTTCAGGAGTGTATTCCTTACATGTAAACAATGAAAAAAGTTTATATGAACATAGGTCCGGAAATGTTTGGTTTCAGAGTTATAGGCTGTCACAACACGTGCTCACTGGAATGTGTCTATCTTCCACAGGTGGTTTCCTGTAACACAACCAGGTATTTAATGAGTGGTACATGCTGAGTGGGCGTTGTTGAGACCATGTACACTAATCAGGAACGAGCAAATATGCACTTCGTGTATGGTTTGGTAGATAACAATGCTGTAGAGGCCCGTCTTGGAAGATGTTCCAGTGAACTTATGTCAACAAACGCACTACATGCATTATGGTGCTCCCGCACACTTTAGTCTTGTTGCCCGCAGATACCTGAATCGAAGGTACCCTGGTCGGTGGATCGGTAGAGGTGGACCAATTGCTTGGCCTCCACGCTCACCCGATTTAAACCCCTTGGATTTCAACTTGTGGACCCATTTAAAATCATTGGTGTATTCGTCTGCACTGGCAGATGTGAATAATCTCCCCAATCGCATTGCAGCAGGTTGTGAGACAATACGGAACACGCCAGGCATTTGATCCCTAGATACAGCCTGGATTGTCTGCTCAATGCTGTCCCTTGCACTGTCCCCCCATTTGCGTTGTCTGAGGGGCGCCGACCAAACACACTCATGCAGGATGTGAGTCCTCGTCTCCTCTTCGCCGCATATGTGCAGATGGCACGACCGTCCGGCCCCTTTAGTTTGTATTGCCTCCACCCCCCTAGCAGGAACCAGGCGAATCCACTTCTTTGCTGTATGTACACGTATCAATGTACCGTTTCATACTACTTAACACAGAGACTTGATATTTTCTAAACCTTAAAATAAACACAATATAAAATATTGTCAGAACCTGGTCTAAAATTCGCATAATGTGAGAATTTAGCAGACCCCCCACCATTTGGGTGCCACTGAACCTACAAACAGTTCACAAGAAATTTGAAATCCGAGGGACATTTGCCGGCTGCGCCCCAGGCGTTTTTACTTTTCCCATAAGAATAACATACCTAGAAAGTAGACATCCCTGCCGAACCTGCGCTATGATCCTGAAAGGGTCTGATCAGTGTTGCCACAATCTGAGGGCACAATTTCCCTCAAGACGCAAAAAATTCCCTTTTTCGTACGATTTTTCCCTTCACCTAAATAAATCTTATAATAATAATAAGCAGTAGTATAACCTAATATAATTTGTACTAATATTGAGTTTTGTGTCTAAACATTTCCCAGAATTTTGGTGGTTTTCATCCTTTTCTGCCTAAAATTTCGTCCGAATTTCCCTTTACAAAGGGAAATTTCGCTTCGTGTGGCAACACTGGGTCTGATCACTTCATTTTTTATAAAACTTGAGCTCACAAGTATGCGGAAGGTCATGCAAGAGCCAGAGTCACAGAATACATATTAATTTCAGAAACATTACATTGGGAATTTACATGTAACATTATAACAAAATTATGTTTTTAAAAAAGTACAAGTCACAACATAAGTACTTGCTTAACAATTGTTAGGAAAGTACTTAACATCGTACTCTCATAAAGGTAGTATTCTATGTACAGGGTGAGTCAAAAGTCCCTTAACACCCCCTATAAAATACATTAAAACCTCATTAATCCGGACTAATGGGGGATAAGCTGACCGGTTTAACGAAAGTCCGGATTAACTTAAATAACCTATTAACCTAAAAGAACAATAGAAAGTGCACTAAAACTCAACAAAATACGTGTATTATGATGTATTTTAAGGGCATAGGCCTAAATACACTATACAATACAGTAAAATGTAAAGCAATACTGTACATACAATGCAGTATGTACAGTCATGGAAAAAAGTTCTTCCCCATAAGGCTTTAATAGGAGCAAGTAATGCAGGAGGGTAGGCAACACATATTGCACCCTTCGATGATCGGGTGATTTTGCCTGTCTTAACACCGAGAAATGTGTTCCACGCGAAGGTCAACATGGCAGGAAAGCAAAGAGGGCCACGTGACTATTGGTTACGTGGAGTGTTGTGCTTCTCCACGTCCCCAGTTCTTGATCCACATTGCAGAAAAAGTAGAGCTGCATGCAATATATGAAAATAGGTTGTTTTCAACTACACGCTTAATTATGATTTTCCCAATTGTAAATCTATCAGACGTGTCTCCCGATTTAGTCGGGACAGTCTTTTACTTTGAATTCCTGTTTGTCATAGGCGTAACTTGACGGGAGCAGAAAGGGCATTTGTAACCCCCCCCCCAAATCAGGTTTCTTAAAGCTGCTAAAACAGGAATTAAATACTATGATTTGACGCGTCCAAAAAAAGTATTATATTGAAAGATTGTTCCCAAATATGTAGATAGCAATTTAATACTTTGAAAGTGTCTCAGATTTGTTTATTATGTCACATCTTAGTGTGGCACAGGTCTACTACAAAAGTGGAATTTCGTAACAGAAATATGAACCCACTCCTTTTATTTCGTAGCCGATTTCATCTTGAAACTGAAATTAAGAATATTAGTTAACAATGTCATTGGTAAACAATAAAAAAATGTGTTAGACCCAATTCTTTAATACCTTATCATAATCTTTATCGCAAGTTTAAATTTTGTTGTAAGTCCACTTTATGCAAAAAAAAAAAAAGGTAAAGTTCTCACCTGTGCTTAGCGCTACGCCATGAAGTCGTATAGGGGGTGTGGGGGTAACGCCCCACACTTTCTTGATTCGTTCGTGAGTGGGGGTGATGTGATCAGCAGCACGCCGTACCACACTTTCTTGATTCGTTCGTGAGTGTGGGTGATGTGATCAGCATCACACCCCTGACCGCCTTTACCCCCAGGGTTTCCCCCAGGTACCCATGTCATTCGACGCTGGGTGGGCGCCGGGGTCGCTTCCAACGTTAGAAAAGTTCCCGGGCTTGAACCGGCCGGGGATCGAACCCGGGGCGTATAGCATGGTAGTCAGACGCGTTACCGACTGAGTCACCGGCACAGATAGACTAACTAATCTGAAATGCATACAGTTTAAAGTGGGATCCGAACCACTATGTGCGATCACCTGGTATCGTACCCGAGACCCCTTGATTACAAGGCCTTACCACTACGCCATCAGTGAGGCGCACACAATCTTTGTATTTCGACCTTTTTAAACCTATATGTATCATATAAGAGGTTGTTTAACGTTGCTATGCCTCTATGGATTATATTTAGCCAGTATTCGAGCACATAGCGTCAGGTTTCATAGAATATAAGCTTCTCTTCCATGTTTATGGTTTCCTGTCTGCAGTAGAAAAACTGGCAGGTTCCCATTGCTTTTCTTTCAATAGTCTTCCAATGGTTGCATATCATATCACTCAAATTTGATTCATTCGTTGCGAACACAATCCCCGATGGCGGATTAGCCTAACAGGACATAAAGTGGACTTAAGACACCAAATCAAGCAACCAACACAATCCCGTTATTGTCCAGATTATCGAATCCAGAACCTTCGTCGCGAATAACATAAGCAGGAAGACAACGTGAAATAACCGAACAGAAACAGAACCTAAAACCTACATCGGATAGATTGGATTAAGTCGACGATACAGCACGGGTTCTGAAATGAAAAAGAATACGAAAGTTGAAGGACCTCTATACGCACCCACTTTTCTTCCACTCAATGGGGAAGATATCCTTCTAGCTGAGAAGCCTTTAGGTAGGAGTGCCCTGAGGGAACTTCAAGGCTATGACGATAAAGTGTTCTCCGTGCAATGACGGGACCAAATCATACGTCAGATAGCTGTGTTCCTCCTTATTTCGTACGCCATTGATAACTGGAACACGTGACCTCGTCTTTGGTAGAGCAGAAGCCTGCTTGCTTGCCACCACCCTTTAGTTCAGTGACCTTCGCCCGTAGTCAGCAAGAGTGAATGACTCACCAGATACTTGTTGTCTGTGAGGCTACACAAGAATAGATATTTCGTTAGTGGCTGTAAGTATTGTTTCATCTGCAGTTATATCAGTTAACATTTCAATAGTTTCCTAATGGTTACGTTAGTGATAAACATGTAAATTAGTTCTCGAGAGTGAACGTTTTATCTATTTGAACGGGGGATTTTTATACAGCCTGCATGTATTATTTTTTCCTGAAACAAGAAGAAATTCGAAGACGCAAAATGAGTTGTATAAGAGTAGTTAAAATGTAAATGCTGAAATAAATTATGGTAGAGATCGAGTGAATAACATTTTGTCATGGGGCCTCCTCGATGGCGTAGTGATAACGTCGTCGCCTTGTAATCAGTGGATCCCGGGTTTGATACACGGTGGATGCACATAGTGGTTAGTATCCCACTTTAAACTGAAGGTCGAGTCCAGATTAGCATATCTGTGCACCAAACCAAAACTAAGAAAGAAATTGTCACACTGTAAGAAAATTTCATGTTCAACCAGATACGAAACAAAAGGGAATAATATATTGCAGGTTGGAGTTCACATCTGTAGCATCTAACCAGCACAATTATGAATCGCAACATATCGTATCAGATCCATTTTTATTATACATGTATGATAATATAAGGGAAGTAGAGGAAAGAGAAAACCAAGCGAAACACGGACGCCTTCTCCAGAATTTCAAATCTCGTTACGTAAGGTTCTGGGTTGGAGTCCCGAACAGGCATGACTTTCTTGTTCTTGCCCTTTTATCTGCTTCATTTCATCATAATTCATCGTTATGGTTTACCTGCAGGGAAAGAATAATGACAATAATTGCCAATACAAAGCCAATGACAAACAGAACAACTCGATTACGGAGGTGCCAAGAAGAAACGAGACTTGACAGTTTCTCCGTCTCTCTGTTTGTCGAACTGAAAATTGCTCTCCCGTTCTCGGTCTCGATTAGTTAAATATAGAAATCGAAAATGTATGTGAATGAATATACATGTATTTTATATATTCCGGTTTTGTAGGAGATTTCGTGAGAGATGAAGTAAGTACTCTTCCATCGTATTTATTTTTATAATTTTTATTCCCTGTTCGATGATCGCGACGATAAGGACGAGTGACCATTACATGAAATTGATGACGAAATAGTCAAACACCCCCGACAAGGACGGTACTCAAACCCGGGAACTTTGGCGACGATATCGAATGTCAATCACTTAATGAGCTTGACCACCGAGCCTGCTTAATGTTGTTTCTGTCAGGTAATTCGTAATAACTATCATTTGCTTCATAATTTATCTTATTGTTGTGATTAACCTGAATTCAAAGAATTAGTTGAAAGGCAAAAATGCAAGATTGAATGTCTCTGATGTTACTTCGTGCCGAATAATATGACGTGGTATTATGATATGAATTTATTAATCATATAATATGCCTATTCATTCCATTGATTGATCCCAATTGAGCACACAAAATATGCTATAATGTCCACACCATGGAGGAGTGGTTAGCACAGCGCGCTACGATGCCATGGGTCCCTGGTTAGAATCTCGACTTGGGCGTGGGTGTCCTTGGTAAGTGTCCCTTCATCAATTTCATCACAGCATCACTCATCTTCATCGTCGCTATTTGCCAAAAGTGAAAGAATAGCAAATCTAAATAACAAACATCCAATCAAATCGAACATCTCTACCGATTTAATTCTATACGGTACCGAATTCCCACTTTATTACTGCATCTTAAGTCATTTTACAGCATCTCAATTGTTTTCCGATTCGAAAACATTTGGAATGTTGTTTTGTGAAGTTGATTGTGCATTGTTTCGTTAATTGGATTGTTTAATTAACGTCGCATTAATTAGTTTTAGACCAATCGTGACGAGGGAAGCAAGAGCACAAAGGAAGCGAAAAAGACAAGGAAGAGACCACGGCTTTCTTTAAAGATAGCATCCCGTGAATACAACTCAAGTGACTGCAGAATATTATGAATAAAATTTATTTCGCTTTTTCCTCTTATTTCTATTTCAGTTATTTTACTTCGCTTTTCTTCTACCACTCGCGTTACTCGTGTCGGTGAGGAAGAATTATAAACTCGTGAAATGGACGATGGTACAAAAAAATATATGCCTCTCCCACGGTTCGAAACTGTCAGTACAAAATATTATCTTATTTTTAAAATTTACGGGCAAATATGGTTTGTCACGTAGCAATTTTCGCTTAATTTCTCAAGGGGTTCCATTGCCTCTCTGATGTCGTAGTGGTAACGTCTTCGCCATGTAATGAAAGCCTTCCGAATTCAATACCAAATAGAGAGGATTTGGTTCGGATCCCATTTTAATCTGTAGGACCAGTGCATGAACTGGACTTAAACAATTAACGTGTGGCATGTGGTCTGTGATGAGAACCATCATTTCAGCGAACCTTCTTGACAATGACTCTAATATCACTTGAAAGAATAGTATTTCCTTACGAGTGGCTTCGTCAAGAAACCAGTTCCTGAAATTTTCTTCTGGAGGCATCGTAGCACCCAGCTGTTTGTTGTGGCTGGGGCACGAGTCATGTGACTCATGCTATCAAAGCTCAATCCTTCCCGAGAACTCAGAATCACCAGGCAAACTTAAGCGAATATTTTGTTATTTGGGTTGCATAAACAACAGGCTTAAGACGTTACGAAATTCTACGTCCCGTGGCCCAGGTATTATTTTCTAAGACTGTACATACGCGACACCCATATTATGATGATGTGCAATTGTTGACTTCTAGCTACATTTAAAACCTTGCATTCTGCTTCTTTTTTTGGGGGGGGGGGCTATCCGGATTAAGCAAAGTCCGGCTGAAAGGCCCTCAAGTGCACTTCTTAAATGTTAATGATACCACGGCTACAGATATCTTAATCTCAGGGGATAGGTTCTTTGTTTGAGAATTCCAAATAAGAAAGCGTTTTATAGCCAAGAGGATATAGTTAAATGCGGATCTATATTCTGAGAACTATACAAAATACAGAGAAAATATATGGCGACATTGAAATATATACATATAATCGAAAATTTACGTCGGTTACATTCTTCTTGAAAGGAAATATTCTTCTTCTTTCTTTTCGTAATTATGGAAAAGGCTTCTTCTTCTTTTCTCTTTTCATTATAGAATAATCTTCTTCTTCTTTGATTATGGAAAAGGTTTCTTCTTCTTTTCTTCTTTGATTATAGACTAAGCTTCTTCTTCTTTGATTATAGAAAAGGCTTCTTCTTCTTTTCTTCTTTGATTATGGAAAAGGCTTCTTCTTCTTTTCTTCTTCTATTTTGGAAAGGGCTTCTTCTTCTTTTATTATTTTCTTCTATATACAAGAGATCTAGTTTCGTCGTCTCGCTTCCTTTTCTTTATGCATTATATATGTTTTCTTTCCTTTCCCCGTCGGTCTTTCTCATTACTTCCCTGGCAATTCCCCAGCAACCAAGCTATACTTATATAAAGGAGTAGGGTCGACTAAACTGACATTAGCGCCACCTCCTATGTAACGACCAAAGGGAAATAACCAGGATCGCTAATAACAAGCGCTGCCAATGGCCCAGTGTGACTAAAAAGGAGCGCAACCGGAAAGTGCTTCGGGGCGTCTAATTGACCACAGCGCCACCGGGGAACGGACAAATACAAAACCTGACGATGTTCTCCTCGTCAGAGAATCAAAAAGAAATTGAGATACATTTCTGAATTCATTTGCTCACTTAATAACTTTCCTAAACGTTTCATATGCTTAATTCTTTCAAATTACTATATACATCATTCTATTTACTTCTATTATAGTATTTGAACTCTTCTTTTATATATTTCTCAATTTACTATAATATATATAATCCCTCTTCTCCACTCTAAGTTTTTATAATTTCCTTCACTCCTCTTTATATAGCGTGCTGCCATCTCTTGTCGATTCCGAGAAACCATTCCTCCTTGCAACATTCATTATGTCGTCTGAAACTGGCACGTGACACGGCTTATCGGGATCCGGATTAACGAGGTTTTACTGTATAAAGGAATTAAGCTGGATACAATTGGATGGAAAGATGTTGGGCTCAGGGGGATCCATCCAGTTGTGTGTGCCTTTAAGCATACCCTTGAGCTAAAGTTAACGAAACATAAAGTGATTAGATGGTCATAGACCAGGGGATGCACACAGAACCCAAAACGTGTCAATTGACACATATATTTTGATTTCAATAACACGTTAACGTGCATAAACTGCAAATGATGCAATGTCAATTGACACGTTTTGGGTTCTGTGTGTGCCTACATTGCATGGACGTCCGCAGAATTTTTTCCAGGGGGGCAAACAAGGCACATTTTATCCAATAATAGTGTTGTTCACTCAAAAAAACATAGCTTAAATTTGAATTTATCATATTCATGCAATAATTAACACATATGATTGTGGCTGAAATGAAATTATGTGTGAAATATATAATTTTTGGTTTACTTTCATTTTCCAGGGGAAGGCCACGGCCCCCCCCCTTTCCGGACGCCCATGTAGGCATGTTGTCCTTACGGGAGGGCGAGGAGGTGACAAGGTGGCTTATTCAGACATAAAAAAACTACTTTAACGTAACGAGCTACATTCTAGTGTTAATTATTTACAGAATCGTGATGAAACCGAGACGAGATGGAGAATTGGGCTCCTTGATGTCAATCTCTCTCAGTAATCAAGAGATCCAAAGCTCGATACCGGATAAAGGCACATTGCACTGCGGTACGGTTCCCACTTTAAACTGTACGTCCAGTTCCGATCAGCCCATTTGAGCAATATGGTGGACTTAAAACAAATTTGACAAACTTCTGAATGATATATCGAGAAAGGCAATTGAAGAGCCACGGTTGTCCAGTCGGTAGGGTCTCTGACTGCCAAACGAGATATCCCGGTTCGATACCTGGAGCGAGGTGGGAATTTTTCGACCTACGTCCCTGCAAGAATCGGCTCTGTGGTACATTCAGCCTCTGGTAAGTGGATACATGAGAAAGAACGAGAGATGAAGCAAAGAGAGGGTGGTGTTGATCACATCACTTCCAAAAAATGGCCAAGATTTTGGATATGTGGGCTCTACCCTTACTTAATTTACTTACTCTTTTTAGAAAGGAACTGGAGAAAATAAAGAGAACTAAGCCCCGCGACAAGTTAAGTTTGCAGCAACATTTCACACACGTAGACCAAAGCGTGCGCGCATAATATAGTTCCGCTGCAATGCTGCCGATTTCCTCGCTGTCTGTGACATGAACAGCTCGACGGTTGAGGTAAGATTGGCACGGGAGATGCTGAGCGGCGTTCTCGCGTGGATTAATACATAAACTTGCTGCAAAGTTAACCTGTCGCGAGGTTTAGACGATTTTCCTGTTTCCATTCCTAAAAGGTGGAGACTTTGGTATCAAGATTTAGCTGGATAACTGGTAGGTCGGGTACAGATCGTAAGATTCCAGGGCTATTCCCTCAAGAGAGGCAGGACATGTTTTTCACCCAACTTCTTCCTCCTTTTGTAGTCGCCGCGAGCCGCGACGGGTGGCGCAAACGGAATCAAAAAGAAAAAGCAAATACTTCCATTCCTCTTCTCCTCTTATGGTCCAGTCTCGGTGATCGACAGGATGCGGGCGTCCGGAGAATGATCCATCACGTGACCTTGGGATTTTCATCCCGAAAGAACGAAGGATGAGGATGCAATCGCTAGGTTCTGTACGCAAGTGGACGTTATTGTGCGCCTTGGTGAATTCTCTGGTCTTCTTGATTCTTCTTTGAGATTCTCCGTAAATGGGATGTCTTGCGCAGTGACTTATTTTTCTGTTTTCTTAAAAGTATTTTTTCAATTTTAGTGTATTTAGTAGTGTTATGAAAGTTATAAAAAGTATGCAAAGTGATTATTCACGAAAGCAATATCAGCATGAAAATAAAATCCAACATACAGCAAGTCCAGAAGAACATTCCGTAAAAAAAAAAAAAAAGTAAAGTGTTCCCCTGTGCTGAGCACCACGCCATGAAGGCGTATAGGGGGTGTGGGGGTAACGCCCCACACTTTCTTGATCCGGTCGTGAGTGGGGGTTCCGTGATTATAAAAGATCAGCTCAAAGATTTTTAGCGGATGTGTAATTGTTGGCGTTGACTACAACAATAGATGGCATAACAATAAAATAATGAAAAGAAGAAAAAAATAGCCAAAAGTAGCAGAAAAACACATTTTAGGATGTTAAAGAAAATTAATGAAGTGGACAATTTGCACGGTAATACTCATGGATCCCACTGTACAAACCTAAACGTCCAGTAAACATCAACAGTAACACAATTTGCTTCTAACAACAATGCCATTTACAATAACACATTAACAATCGAAAGATCTTTTGGTGTGTTCTTTCTTGTCCACCTTTACGTTTCTTCTTCTTATTTCAAGTTTCTTTGCAATACTCATTCATACAGCATTGTACAGTGGGATAAATGAGTATTACCGTGCACATTATCCATCGCTATTTTCATTAATTTCTCTCTTACATCCTAAAATGTGTTTCTCTGCTACTTTTGGCTTATTTTTTCCCTTTTTCTTCATTCTTTTATTGTTATGCCATCTATTATTGTAGTTAACGCCAACAATTACACATCCGCTAGAATTCATTGAGCTATTCTTTCGAATAGTTGCGGTATAAATTTCGTAATATACATAATTAAAATTCTGTGGTCGTTTATAATCACGAAATGTTTTTGTGCACTTGCTGTACTATGCACTTATTTTTTTTTCAATTTAAAAATGTCTTCTCTATTGTAATATGCATTTTTAAAGCCATTTATGGGTATAGCATTATCATCAGCAGTGTTATATCATGAATGATACAGGGTGGACCTAGAAAAGGTAACCGAAATATAGAACCGTTACCATGTGTGTTCGGTTACCTTTTTTGGGTCACTCTGTATGTTTTGTAGAAGTCAAATGATGTCATCCATATAGTTAATGGAAATATAATCCAAAGTTTATAGAAACCTAGTGTATATTTCAGTTATTCCATGTGAAAGTGGACAAACACGGTTAATTTCACTTTTATTCAAAGTATCACTTAAGCCTAGTGTCCATTCTGACAAGTTCCAGACTCATGACGCAATCAAAATTTATTCTGCAAAATGCACCCGCAACAACACTGGAGTGCAAGACCGCAGTGTAGCGTTGTGCAGTGCTTTAGAGTGGTTCAGTGTTTCTTCTCTTGTATTGTAATACTTTGGTGGTGATTTAACTTGTGTAAAGATGGACAATACAGCTATGGCGGGCTTTGTGGTTATGGCAGGCGCTTACTGGTGACATTCCACAACACTGACTCCTGTTCATATTGCTCTATAAGTTTTACTACTTTACCTTTCGACCAATCCATATTGTCTACAAAACAAACACTCACGTACAACTACACTCAAATAACAGGACGTTATGTCGTGACGCGGCTTCAGTCCGAACATCGAGCACGTGGTTGTCATCGCGTCGTCTATTTCTACTCTAGTGCGCATGCTCGTGCCCCAGGAACTTGCTGCAGGATGTTTCCATTGTCCGCGGCGCATATTGTGCGTCAAAATTGTGTCGCCCCAGTCGAATATGTTCATGTTACCATTGGAGAATAGAAAGGGCAACATCTGCGTGTGCATACGTTATCTATGACTCGCACAAGATTAAGAATGTTCGAGAACTAATTTAAATTTCTTTTAGACAATAAAATTAATCATTGTATAAACGGTTTTGGCTTTGAAAAAAATATATTAGAAAGGTATGTTATTTACAACTTTCACTAATTTATGTAAATATTGTAAACATCTACATGTCGTAATTATGTAAATCTATAGAAACCTGTAAATATCCACCAAGTTTCCTTGTTTTTTTTTGTAAATAACCATGTAGTATAAAAGGAAGCCGATTTTCTGTATATTTCGGCTTTCTTACCCTATTCCTGGTATCACAAGTTTACCTTGCAGGGAGAACTGCCCGGTCTTCGGACGCTGCAACTTGCATGGACTAGTTTCTCATAACCTGCTGCTTCGGATCTAGTTGCTTGCGATACCGAAAAGCAATCGTGACTAATCCTGGAAGGCTTACCCGTTTCGGATTTGATATAAAAATCTGCATCAGTTAACCTAAATCCAGGATTGCCAAGGATTCAGTATTAATGTATATTGTGCATTAATGTTAATAAACTCGACTTTTGTTGGAAGAAAGTTCCATACCCTTTCATTGCTAAAAACTAAGGAAAGGTATTAAAATCCTACACCAGTTAGGGTCTGTAAGATAGTTGCCCTAACAGCTATCTGAGAAGTTTGATCCAGGGTAACATAGTAATTAACGTAGACCCAAGAAGACTGTGAAGGTGCGTGTCAAAATCGTTTTTGGGCAATTTTGTCCCCGGCACTTGCGCCGCGGCATGTTGTAGACAGTTTTCATTTCAACAAATGCTTGGCACATGCCGCGCGTCACGTTGCGCTGCAAATTTGTGGTAATGGAAACGGTGCTTTATGAAATGAAATAAAAGGGAAAACTATGCAGAATTTGGATTCATTAATACAAACATTAGTAACATATTGTTTCAAACCTATTACTCTTATAGCAAAAGGGGATTTTTATGAGTGGTGTCTTCACTTAATTCTAATTGTCCCATTTTATTGTTTCTATATCTTAATCTCTGAAGTATCCTAATTCATTTATGATACAAACCTTAGTTGGAAGAATCTATTTATGATAAATTTCATAGTCTTTTTCATTGTTCCATAATTATACAAAGTAAATAATGTGCATGATGTCGCAGGCTAAAAATGTTTATAAAAAAAGTATGTACGTAGTAATATTTTTAGAAACTAAAATCATCTAAATGTCGAACAAAGTTTGCTTTGTGAAAATAAAATAAAATTGTTTCTGTAAACCCTTAAATTTCACAGAGTTTTCTGAGAAGGTCATTAAGGAAGTCACAGAAGTGTCACACTCGTCACAATTACAAAAAAATGTATTTTCTGTAGCTGAGAATTTAGATGGAGGAGGAATATTCTGCAATTAAATACCTTTCATGCAGGAAAATGAAATTACATGAATTGATAGAGTTACATGTTTGAAGGTGCTAAGAAAATAATTAAGAAATTAATATAAATTTGTCTGAATGTCATAATGGAATTGCCCATTTGACGTTTGACGAAACTTAACTCATGCTCTGTGAAAAGTTTTGGAACTACAGCTCTGGTAACAATTAATTGCTTTCATTTCTGAAGAAGAGATTGCAAATGAAATTTTACAGAATTTGGAATATCGTAATGGGTTTTCGAGAGTAGAATAATTTTGGAAAAAATCTTTGTTGGCTCAGGGCAAAGGCCCAGTGGAGCCTGACAGAGAATATAGTCAATGGGAAGATTACAAAGCACCCAAGATACGAGGAACACCAAATAAAAACCTTAATTTGTTTTAGTTTTTTTATCTAGTCCATTTCTGCACGTAGAGTTGCACAAGTTTGCAGTATTTTAGTATATATCCATTGGTGATCCACATATATTTTCAAGTATTGATTTAGTGTCCCTTTATCTCAGGAAGAAGAATCTTTGGGATGCGCGCGCAGTCACTTATGACCCATTACGAAGGTCTTTCCACCCATCTGCCTGGGAAATGAAGCCATTGTCTTATTTCTCCCTCCATTCGTAAACTTGCTGGCGTGGTTTTCATTTGCCGTAGAATGTATCTAAGTTTTTGGCTTCCAGAGGGCAAGAAGCCACTGCTCTTCGCTGGAACAAGTGTGTGAAGGAGGCGCCATCTTTAAAAATGACGAAAATGTTGTTGTGAAGCTCACATGATCAGTGAGGTCGTTTTGTAAAGAACAGTTGTTACCTGATGTAAAATTGACCTGTATACAGGGTTGCTAAAAGGTACAGGAAAGCATACATTCTAATGGGTTCTATTGGGTTCCGTAACAGGAACGAAACCCTTTTTCTCTCGCACAATTTAGATTCGGTCCAAGTTGCGTATTCTTCCCTTGAAAATGGTCCCTGAAGGAATTTAAATTGATCCTGAAAAAAGGTTCCTGGACAGTATTTAAACGAGGCCGGAAAAAGGCTCCTGGACCGAATTGAAATACCTTACAGATAAAAAGGTTCCTTACGGTTCAGAATCCATTCACGCTTGCTGATTTTTTCTCCAGGACCGGAATTGAATTTATTTAAAATTCCTTGGACCTTTAACAACCCCCCTGTATACAGTCTGCCATATAGTTTTACCGGACTTTGAATGTTTTATTTTGGGTCTCCCTCGTAACTTCATTATTGCAGACTCTGCACCAAGACTCGCAGTGATTGGTGCAGCTTAGAAAGCTCCTGCCTCGAACAGAATGAGGGTACATAACGGGAGACGAGAGCAAAATACAACGTTCTACCGTTTGACTTGCAACGGGGTAAAAACGCATCCATTGTTCCAGCTTGTTCCTTCGTTCATCTCGTGGGAAGATCAGGAGCCGTGTTGCGGCCATTGGGAGCTGGGACATCTACATCTTCCTCCATGTCTTCGAGGAGAGCTGTGGTTGCAACTGCAGGAAACATGGAAGCTGCCAATAGGATAAGGTCTATTGTCGTACCACCCCCCTCGTTTGTACAGATTTTACATTTATCATTTCTGAGTTCATTAAGAAAAAATGGTTATTAGAAACTATACTGTAGATAAATTGTTTTCGTGCTGTGTTTACCAATTTCACAAGGATTCACCTAGTCCAATGTAAATTGTATGACATGGCAATTTGACTCGAAAACTGATGGTTGGCTCATTTCATTTTGTAACTCAAAAAGGACCAAAATGTCACTTACCATGTTTTACACCCTAGCCCTTCAATTAATTTACAGTTTCAAATGTAGAGTAATATGTAGGTATACTTTCAACAAACAACTTACCTAATCTTACTAAGAAGGAATACATTTTAATCGTTTTCGTCGAAACCCAGACCATCTGCAGAGCTAACTCAGAACAGAGAAAATTTCCAGAGTAATAAGAAATTGTGAATCGGTGCGTAACACACACCCTGTTTTTCAGACTTGTTTGCCTCAAGGACTGGACCCTCCGTTATGCCGTACTTGCAAAGTTATTTTAAGGGTTTGGCCAGGGTGCGAAATCCCGGGGGGACAGGGAGGAATTTCCCCCGCCCCCAACGCTCTTGTCCTGAAGTAAGCAAACTTTTCCTGTGGTGGGGGAGAGTTTTTTGTTCTAACAACGAACATAAACAATTAGTTTGGGAGTCGAATATACTTTGCTGGAATAATATCGAACACACACACAAAGAACGGACAACAAAGAGCCTCATCTATAAGGACACTGAACACAGCAATCCCCAGAACACAGGAATTGGACCGACTTATTTCTTCATCATTTCTCATCGCCTTTCGTCAGCTACCGCCAAGTATATAAATAAACGCCTAATAGCATTCAGGTGTGGATTTTATATAGGAAGCTATTATCTTCTTAATGTCTCTTAACTCCCCCCCCCCCCCCATGTCACGCAAATCATTGTTCATAGCATTGGTAGTACAATAATACATTGTATATTTTATAATATAAATTGGTTATTTAATAATTAACACATATTATATCCTGGGTTTTGCTCCTTCTTCTCGAATGTGCCGATTTTAATTAACTCGGTTTTAACCTTCCCAGCGATTTGTCTTCCATGTTGGGAGACGATGACAATGTTTTACCCAATGTTTTTAGCTCTTTCAGAAGCTTTTTTCTCCACTGTTTGTAAGGTACTTTTTAAACTATTCTTACCATTTTATTGTGTGTTATTTGTCCTACGGAGGCCCTTTTAAAACCTGCATTTTTAACCTTTTCCAAGTGTTTTTTTCAAATCCTTACTCGAGGTAAGGGTTGTAACGAACCTGAGAGTTTAAGGTTTTATATTTGTAAGAAGTTAAGATTTTTAAAATGTTTGTTACTTCAAATAATGTGCAAGCTGTCACAGACGACTATAGTTAGATTGATAGAGTTGTGGTTGGAACTTGTCTATACGTCTAGAAATACGTCACAATCTGTTCGTGCTGACGTCACTTTCTCATCTCAGCAGAGGAAGTGAACCCACCTGAATGTTCCTCACCTGACGACAGACTCAGTTAGAAAACAGGTGATAACGGTTAATGGAATACCCGAATAGTGTAATTGGTAATTATTTTCGTTTCATTCTGGTAATACTCGGAAATAATAATTAAGTACAGAAACTTTTGTGTATTTACGTTTGTCTTGTCCAACGTTAATTCTACATGCAAGTGTGTTTAGTGATTGTGATGTGATTTAATATGCTATAGAATTGTTCCTCTTCAGGTAGAAACGTAAGCAAATCTGTACCTGGCTTGTAAGTCCACATACGATAGGAAATATAAGTGATTATAAAACTGCGTTTAACTTCGAATACTGTGTTGTGTTTCTTTTCTACCCAGCAAGCCCTGATGATTTGCAAAGATTCTCATGTTTCCGACTAAAGGAGTAGCGGACTAACTTTCTGACGACTGGTGTACAACCGGGGGACGTTGCAGGGTGATAGATAAGGGGATCTTCCTCGTATAAACGTAAGTGTGCAAAAAAGGCCATACGCGACTCAAAAATTTCAAATCAATCAATCGAAACCTGGACCTCTGTGCTAACCACTCCGCCACGGAGAACGGGGAAAATGCAGACATGCGTCGTAAGCATACCGTGCTCCCAGAAGGCAGCGCGAGCAACGTAAGCATCAACGCTTCCTACACCTTGACGTATGTTTCGCTACCTCTGAGAAAGAGGACTTTATTTCGTGATGAGGCGTAATGCGAGGTCTTTTGTTTCAAACCCGAATCGCCTCGCATGTCGCAACGGACATCGCCATCTTCACGACTGCAGATTCCTCTCGTCTTGAAAGCGAGAAATCTTCTCCATTCTTCTTCCTCTTCTTGCTCAGTATCTGCTGACAACCTGCTGAATGAGATGAACGGCGGGGTTCATCGACCGGGTGGGTTCATCTGCATGATTCACCCATTCATAACAGCCGCGGTGCGTTCCTAAGCTCGGCGATGCTTCCCTCACATACGCACATGCATGGACATCCGCAGGATTTTTTCCCCAGGGAGGGGCAAGTAAGGCATTTATTTTCAAAATGAGCATATTTCCGCCATAATAATGTTGTCCCTTCATAGAGCCCTCCTCAGTTTTAATTATCATATTCCTACAATGTCTTTCTAATAATTAGGGCTAGGAAGTTGAAGACCTATAAATTGCCAAAAAAGACCTAAAAATATCAAAAATAGGACCTAAAAACGGAAAAAAGGACGTATAAATGTGATCCAAATTAATTAATAACTTCAGTTTTAATTACATATTTAATGAATATGCGCGGCACCTCCTTATCTGACTTGATATCATTTCAGGCGCGTGCTGTCTGGTCGTATACACCGCGCTGAAAGCTTCAAAACAAGATAAAGTTAACACTTACACCTTCCAGACAAGTTACGGTTAACGGACCTTGTACCGTAGCTGCTTCAGTCGTCCAAAATTGTTTTTCTCTCGTTTCAGGTATGGTTAATATATATATATATATATATATATATATATATATATATATATATATATATATATTATTTCTCTACTACAGAAAGGATGTCTAAGAGGTGATGAACTGATGATGATTCGAATTGAGAATGGGCAGTAAAGACCTAGTAGAAAGAAGGTGAAGTTGCAAAAAAAAGCCGTTAAGACCTAAAAAAAGGCAAAAAAGGACAAATAAAACCCACCTTTTTCTGGCCTGCAATGACCCAAAATGAACATATATTATGTTGGGCCTCATCTTTGGACACTAGAAAAAAAAGGATTTTTCATCAACTTCTGAGCCATACTAATAATTAATATATATGATTGAGGCTGAAATATAATTTTAGGTTTTATTTTCCCTTCACGGCGATATAATACTTGGCTCTGAATAAAGATGACCATGCGTTGAGGTACGACGCGCATTTGGGCAAAGCAGGGACAGAATGGCATGGTAATCAGTTGATTGCATCGCCCAAGCTTCATCAGCTTGGTTAGGGTTGAAATTTCGACGGCAGCGCCACAGAGGGTTCCTCTTCTAGGTCAAGTTGTATCTCTTCCTCTTTAAACCCTTCCATTTCCTCCCTCTCATTTTCTTGTTTCTCTCTCTCTCTCTCTCTCTCTCTCTCTCGTTTGCTTGCTTTAATAAGAAAGAGGTAAAAGCGGATACAATTTACAAATCTCTTTACTTTTTTTTCTGTTCTTCTCTCCCTGCTTTTCTCTCCATGTCAGGTCAGAATAGAAGTACTTTCTGTCCTGGGATCCCTAATTGTCCACCCTGGATCCACAACTTTCCATCTCCCCCGATAAAAACCTTGACCATATTGTATCAGGGTTGTTAAAGGTTCAGGAATTTTAAATAAATTCAATTCCGGTCCAGGAGAGAAAATCAGGAAGCGTAAATAGGTTCTGGACCGTAAAGAACCATTTTATCTGTAAAGTATGACACGTCCTTTCCCATTGCACTGATATTTATTGATATTAATTATCTTTTCTCTTGTACAAATGTTTGTTGTTCTTTAATCTTAATTTCTGTAATTTACCTATCACTGATAATGTCAGGATAGTGACTAACCTGTATATACTTATCTTGTAAGGGCGGTTACCATGGCAATTACGAGTGACTTTTGTCTTGACTTGGAAATTCGGGCTCGGTTTTTTTTGGAATAGAGTGATCAACAGGGGGTGCTCGCTGCTATGTGAAGTACGTATGCATTACGTCATCTGGGAGGATCGGGTTTGACGGTGCTCGTTGTTATGTGCAGTAAGTTTGGTGCGGGGTACATTTAGCTACTAACACGTCGCAATAATCCAGATCACATAACATCAAAAGCAGAAAGCTCCTCAACGGAGTCTGATATTACTCCTTCCTCATCTATAGGGAAAAATATCTTCCCTTCTGCTAATTCTACGAACAGTCGGCATTCTGAATGGTCGACAAAAAACATTGATCAACCTCCCCCATCTATCGGTAATATTCACGAAGTCTACACCTCACTTCTCAAAACAATACCACTCCTATGGTCAACTCTAGTTGAACTCAAAGAGTTACATCAACAAAAACAGCTTTTACAACACATCAATGAACTATCCATAAATCTATTAAATGTGTTACAAAACCTTACTTTCAAACAGAACAAGTAGGATACACATAGCAGAAGATGTTTCTCATTCAATGGAATATTATTAGCTTTTCTACACGAAAATTGGACTTAATGAAATTAATAACGGAATGTCATCCTTTAATTCTTTGCTTACAGGAAACTAAGGGTAGACAGTACGAAACATACAAAATTGTTCATTATAATTGTTTAGGCCCACCCTATTCTGAAAATGAACGAGGTATTAGCATATATGTCCACGAATCAATATCATATCAGGAAATTCATATATCCAAGCACCATAAACTCTTCCGCGATTATAAAGTAGAAGCACGTGCTATCCAAATCTTCATAGAGGGAAAAAAAATAACAATAATCAATATTTATATCCCATCAAATTACTATTCTCAGAATATAAAACCGTCAGATTTAGAAGCATTGACAAAAAATACCCCTAGCCCATACATCATTGTTGGAGATTTTAATGGTCATCATAACATTTGGGGCCCACAATCATCAGACAGACTTGGGTTCAGCATTGCCGACTGGATAGAAAACAACTCATTTATTGTTCTAAATGATGGATCGCTCACCCACGTCCCACGCAACGGAAATAATCCCTCATCAATAGACCTCACTATAATATCAGAATCATTATTACCAAAATTTCAGTGGACCACAGCGGAAGAAATGTATGGTAGTGATCATTATCCCATTTATATTCATTCACATTTTATATCCTCACAACCAATTCAACATATCATATTTCCCATAAATCGCTGGAAAATTAATAATATATCATGGGAATCATATACAATTTTAATAGATTCTTATATACTTAAAGAACAAATAAATTCCTCTCAATCGGTTTCATACTATACACTACTCCAATATATCACAGAAGTTTTAGACATTCTCAGTTCACGAAAAAGAGTAAATTTTTCCCGACTAATTTTTCCAAAAATTCATTGGTGGACTTCGGAATGTGAGACAGCAAAAGCCAACCGAAAAAGGAGTGAGAATCATTTTGCTTCATATCCTACCCTTGAAAATCGAATATTATGGAAAAAATCAATAGCACAAGGAAAAAAAATATTTCTACAAGCAAAACGTGAAGCGTGGATTAAATATTGCAATTCAATAGACATGCAGGAATCATCCCGAAATGTGTGGCATAAATTTAATTCCTTACGTAAACCATGTCCACCTCGTAGAAAACCTATAGATAATAGTTGGCAAGACCAATTTTTAATGCTTTTGGCTCCACCATCAGTACACCTTCCATATAAAAAAATAGAGGAAAATATTTCTAACTTTTCACTTGAATTCCCTCCCATTTCTACAGAGGAATTAAAAAACATAATTAATAATATTAAACCCACTGCACCAGGTTTAGATGGAATACCATACCAAGCCATAAAATATCTACCTAAAACAGGTTTAGATATTCTTGTATCTTTTTACAATAACATATTCCGTACCGGTATAGTACCGAGGGAGTGGAAAGATTATATAGTTCTCCCAGTTTTAAAAGCAAATAAATCACCACATTGTGCTACATCTTACAGACCCATAATGTTAATTTCAGTTTTGGAAAAAATATTCGAACGAACGATATACCTCAGAATTACCTGGACACTAGAACGTCAACGTTTCTTTTATCCTACTCAACTTGGCTTTAGAATCAATTATGGCAGTCAAGATGCAATAGCTATCCTAAGCACTGCAATTCAAAATAGCAAAATTAGTCGTTCACACTGTTATAGTCTTTTTATAGATGTGGAAAAAGCATATGATTCTATCAATTTACATATGCTTTGTAACAAATTAGAAAATCTTTTCATTCATCCTCAATTATCGTTAATCATATGGAACCTATATTCCAATAGAAAGATATATGGATGGTTCTCAGAAACAATTAGTGACCCTCGTTTCACTAGCATAGGAATTCCTCAAGGTGCACCTTTAAGTCCTTTATTATTTAATATTTACACAAATGAAATTCACTCCTTACCTCTTTATCCGTTCCAGTTAGTACAATACGCAGATGATTTCTGTTTTTACTGTACTACAGATGATGCAACCCAAGGTATAATTAAAACACAGAGATTAATTAACACCATTAGAGAATGGTTTCATAATGCAGGATTAACCCTTAGTGAAAATAAATCCAAAATCATTTGCTTTAATAACAAACGCACAGATAGTTATCCCAATAATATTTTACAAATTTCTGACATCCCAGTGACAGATTCTCACAAATATTTAGGTGTACATTTTGATAGACGTTTTACATGGAATACACACATTTTATATTTATTAAACAAAGGTCAAAAGTTTTTAAACATAATTCGTAGCATGACAACAACAAAATGGGGAGGCCACCCAAAAATTTTACTTCTCTTTTATAGAAATTGCTTTCGCTCATTTTTCGACTATGCAGCTTTCAGCTACGGGGGAGCAAAATCCAATCTACTCGACAAAATAGATATATTACAAAGAAAAGCATTGAGAATTTGTCTAGGTCTTATTCAATCAAGCCCCAATGTAAGTGTTTATATGGAGAGTAAAGAGACTTCTTTGAGTCACAGGCGGATTCAATTAACAATAAAATTCCTCCTTAAATCATGGGAAAATCATCCTCATCCATTTAATAAATTGTTTGAAATACAAAAACAATGGGCTGAAGCCGATGTAATAAATCCTCATACCACCTCATATTTCCTTGTATACTGTCATTACTTATTTCCAGAACTTCGATCTAATACTTTCACTCTCTTACATCCTTTGATCTATCAACTAGATATTCCATTATATACTCAATGTTCAATCCACTTCAGAGATCTAGGTTTACATGCATTGTACAGAGAAAAATGGCCAATGCATGTAATGATTTACACCGATGGTTCTAAGAATAACAATAGTGTAGGATGTGCCTATTACATCCCAGAGAAAAACATTTATCAACAATTTAGATTACCTATAGATTCATCTATTTTTACTGCGGAAAGTTACGCCCTATACAAAGCCTTACAATATGGAATAGCGGAAGACTTTAAAAAAATTCTTCTCCTTACAGATTCGCTGAGTGTTCTTCAAGCATTATCTACATCCTATCCCAAATTATGTCACCAATCATATCTTATTATTTTAATTATTCAACAAATTCAACTTGCTTGCAAAAGAAACATTGACATACAATTCAGTTATGTCAAAGCACATGATATTAATGTAGGAAATGATAGAGTGGACATATACGCTAAACAGGCCAGAGATTTACAACTCATAAGTTTCAATAGGTTAATGTATACTGATTTATTACCACGAGTAAAAATCAAACTTATGGAACAATGGAATGAATGGTGCAAAGATCAATTTAAGTTTGTGGGCAACACATATAGATGGATTGCAGAATTTAAATCTAAAGTCCCTTGGTTCAATTCATACACACTCCCACGGCAAGTCATAGTTTTTATTAATAGATTAAGAACAGGACACGTACGTACACCAGCACATTTAGCAAAAATAAAAATTAAAACTCAAGAAAATTGTAAATGTGGCAATAATAATCCTGATGCTCAACATTTAATACTAGAATGTCCAATCTATTCAGATCAACAAATCATACTCTACAAAGGTTTTCAACGTTTAAAAATTCCATTTCCAATATCACTATCATCCATTTTAACAGATTTATCCCCTTCATTAATATGGATGCTGTATGCATATTCTCGAAAATGTAGACTTGAAATATAAAGTGATTTTTAAGAAACAGCAAAATGGACAAAAAAAGTGAATTATTTATAATAATTGTTATATATTTGTGATTCCGATTAATTTGTGAGACTAACTGCCAACTTTAGAAGAAAACATTAAAATAAATAAAAAAAAAACAATAACGATGTCCAAAGTCGACAAGATAATGCTGACAGGGACAAAAAAAAAGAAGAAGAAGAAGTAACACGTCGCAAAAATCGGAACAAGCAGGTTGTTGATTTTGTAGCGTTCGATTTATTTTTATTGTCTATTTTTGTACTTGTAGACTGCAATCATGTCTAATTGTGCTGTAGCAAGCTATGAAAACTATAACCAGAAAACTAAAGGAACTGACATAAAATATCGTAGATTTCCAGTCGATAATTGCGTAAGTAAACAGTGGATTCATGATTGTAAACGAAATGTAAAAAATGCAAGTGTGCAGTGCCAATTATTGTGAAGAAGACTATGTGCGAGATCTAAAAGCAGAATTTATGTATTTTCCACCAAAGAACGTGCTGAAGCCAACTGCAGTGCCATCGCTAAAATTACACCCAATTTAAGAAATTTACCTAGTTTAGTACAAAAAAATCGAGGAAGACGTGCCCTAAACAAGCTAAAGACTATGCTGCCAGAAAAGAGAAAAATATATAGACGAAAGTATATACACAAACTGCAAGCAATGTTTCGTAGTTGGAAAACATATTCGATCGTTTACAAAGGAGAAACACACGTCTGCATTCAGAAGCAAATAAATTAAAGATTACAAACAACCTCTATCAACCTGCTTTAACTAAATAAAGAAGTTCAAAATCTAAAACGTAACCTAACCGACAATACCACAAGAAAAGTCATCAATATCTTGAAAATGTGTTCAACTAGTGCGAAGTACGTAGTGAGCCTAAATGATTTGTTATGTACATTTTATGTAAGTCGAATTTATAATTACTAACACATTCATTTATTTAACACAAACCGATGTTGATTGTGATTTGTATGTTCACATTATTGTGAAAAACGTTGTCGAAAATGTGCATTTCGAAGATCGCGTACTAACTTCCACGCTATTGGAAATTAAATTCACTTAGTACATCTTCAATTCGAGTTACATAGAGTTGTATGCACGATGGTAAATATTGCATTGAAATTTTTGCAACTTTGTTCAATTTTGGTATTTCACAAATACATTGTAAATAATTTTGTACCCTTGTACTCAATATAAACCAATGGATGTTACATTATTTCTTTGTAGTACATTTCTGTCAAAAAGAGCAAGATCTAAGATTAGTGTAATGCAAGTTACTTCGTACAAATGTGTGTCGCATATCAGCCTTGGAGTATATTTTCGGGTTATACAACTCAGACACACATGGGAATGGAAATGGAAAATCTGCGGACAAAGTCCCTTAACGAATAATAATTCGTACACTTGCACGGTCAATCATTGTGAGTTCATGTAACTTTTCTCCTTTATTGTTTAATTAAACTAAGATATTTTCATCGATATTCTCAAAGCGTTTCATTTACCGTGTGATCATAAATCTATTTCTATAAGCTTGAATTTAGTAGGTTAAAACATTTAAGTTTGATGTTCCTAGCACTCATCAAGTATTTAGAGTAGGTTAACTTAGTTAAATTAGTACTTGTACACTTTGGCTCGTCTTCTGCACGCGTTTGTATGTAAAGTTCTTAATACGAAAAAATACTTCTCAGAACTATGACAATGATAACTTGCAGCCAAATTTGAACCAGAGAAATTAAAAATATCTGCAAATTACAAACTGGAATTGCGTTTTCGAAGTCTGAAACTACTATCTTACAAACTATTTCGTCATTCTTCCTCCACATAAAACTTTCCAAACAAATTTTGCATGTGGAACTTTGATCCGTAAATTATTGTACAGTAAATAAATATATGAAGAAGGTTGGGAATTCTTTCGAATTTAGAGTAAGTTTCAAATGCAGAGTACAATTTTATCTAGATGGTATATATTGCTTCTTTCACTTGATAATTTGAGAAATAAAGTTACATTATGGAGAACGGTAAAGATTGGATTTTAAGTATATCAGTATTATTTTAATACTTTCTGATGTTATGTAAAATTTGAAATGTTCTTGGAAATTATTGGAAAGTTCTGAATGAATAAAAAGGAACGATTCAGTCAGAAAACTAACTATTAGGCTTTTGTACTGCGTTGTGTTAAATGTTGTAAATAGATTATACCGGACTACTATCGGATTAAAAATTACGGATATTCAAATTTGGACTCCAATTAAAAGTTAACCAGTAGAACCACATAAAAACGAGTTACATCAAAAATCAGCTTATTCAATTCTGTGTCAATCTATAGTTACCATTTTTTTTTCGATTATGCAATCTATTTTTATCGTCGTGAGAACAAAATAGGATATTTTTTAGTTTGGCAAACAATCGCTCTCTTTGAAATTCTACAAATAAAGAACGGCTGTTTTATTTATTTATTATCCAAACTCTAATATCAATAATTTATAATCCGATAATACTCCTGTGACGTTCTGAGGCCCGTAGTACCTCAAAGGCCTCTGTCGAGCTCCGTGAGAGAGTTGTTAGAACAGCGCACTACGACGCCAGGTTCGAATCCAGTCGGGTAAGACATTGATTTGTCCTTAATGAGAAAATTGAGAATTTAGTAAATGTGATAGTATATGTGGAAACAAAGATTGATTTGCTTTATTTTACTTGGCCTCCTGTTCCACTTTTGGCTAATTTGCGAAGATCGGGATGAGTGATGAAATGATGAAATTGATGAATGAACACTCACAAACATCCATTCTCAGGCCAGGATTCGAACCCGGACCCCTGGCGTTGAAGCGCGATGTTCTAACCACTACGCCACGAAGGCCGGCGTGCGGAAACAAGGAAAGAGATCGATGGGAGGTGTGTAACTACCGCTAATGGGTTTTCCTTTCATATTTAAAAAGAAGACAGAATAGCAAAAATAAGTCAAATCTGTCAATCAATTATTTCTTTGTAACTCTTTCACTATAGGGGTGTAAGGGGTGACCTTCCACGTAGTACACCCAAATGTCAACCTCACTTCCACGTTAGTACACCCTGGACTGAAGACTAACGAGGCTCTGGCGACTGGCCCCATGGCCAGTATAATTTTTTTGTATTGTCCTGTTGTCCTTATGTGTGCTGAGTGCCCATTTACAGCCTCAGCTTTTAACAGAAGTCAGAACATTTTAAGATTTTTAATTATGCAACGTTAGAGTTGTTCTTTGTAATGATAAGGGGCTGGCCCCCGTATAATGTGACGGGAGCAAAATAGCCTAAGTGCTGACGCTCCCACAATTTTAAAATCAAATCAAATCAAACTCTTTCACTATACAATTCTTCTTTAGCATGCAATGTTTTTTTTATTAAAATCATAATACGATTTATGAAATGATGAAATCTGAAATACTAATGAGAACACGGACAACCTTCTTTGTAATAAATCGATCAGGTTTCAGAAACATGATTTTTTTACAATATGTTTGCATGTGCAATTTTCCCTCTTTTAAAAGTAGCATGTTTTAATTATGTTACTAATCATTAAAGGAATACCTCAATACCATCCCGAAGTATGATAATTAATATTTACCCGTCAAAGTAAGTTTCCTCTCTGAAACTCGCATAGAAATGATAGCGGCCGTTTGCTTCGGCCAAGCCCCGAACGAACATAACCGAAGGGGCACCGAGCATAACCGATCCTCCCACATGACGTCACGCGCTCGTGCATGATCGGCAATTTTCGGATGGCGCTACCTTATATATTAAGTTACCTTGAGTGATCAAGTTGAATTATAAGAAGTTTAATTTGTTTGAGTGACATGGATTATATGTTAGAAATATAAGTATTTAGTTTGCAAAGAAGTAAAATAGACTTCCTTTTTCTTAGTGCAAACTTAACTTTGATTTTTATTTGGTTTTAACAACGAAGAGAGATATTACCCCATACCCTGAGAGGCATCATGTGTATGCTTTAGAGTCTTT
The DNA here is from genome assembly GCF_977018435.1 of Lepisma saccharinum. Taxonomy (NCBI): domain Eukaryota; kingdom Metazoa; phylum Arthropoda; class Insecta; order Zygentoma; family Lepismatidae; genus Lepisma; species Lepisma saccharinum. Next base: position 42,696,355 of record NC_139255.1, on the reverse strand, counting down.
CATGTGAATTTATTATTTGCTCTGGTAGTTAAATCATGTCATTTTGACCAAAGAACGTGTCAAGTACTTCAATTCGGTCCAGGAACCTTTTATTCTGGATCAATTTAAATACGGTCCAGGACCTTTTTTCTGGCTCAATTTAAATACGGTCCAGGAACCTTTTTTGCAATGAAACAGTACGCAACGTGGACCGAATTTTAATTGTTAAATATAACCCATTAGATTTTATGGGTTCCTGGAACTTTAACAACCCTGTGTTGTTTATTATTACGAAAAATAATAGCGTTGGTTTCAAAATGCTTTAAGTAATAAGTAGACCTCGGATTTTTAGGTTCTAAGAAGTGTGCTTTTAGGTTCCAAAAATAGGCTCTAGAAATACTAAAATAGGTTCTAAAAATCTTAAAATAGGTCCTAAAAATCCTAAAATAGGTCCTAAAAATCCCAAAATAGGTTCTAAAAATCCTAAAATAGGTAATAAAAATCCTAAAATAGGTTATAAAAATCCTAAAATAGGTCCTAAAAATCCTAAAATAGTTATAAATACTAAAATAGGTCCTAAAATCCTAAAATAGGTCCTAAAAATCCTAAAATAGGTCCTAAAAATCTTAAAATAGGTTCTAAAAATTCTAAAATAGGTCATAAAAATCCTAAAATAGGTTTAAAAATTCCTAAAATAGGCTCTAAAAGCTTAAAATAGGTTCTACAAATCCTAAAATAGGCTCTATAATCCTAAAATAGGTTCTAAAAATCCTAAAATAGGCTCTAAAATAGGTTCTAAAAATCCTAAAAAATCTAAGTTAGGCTCGAAAAATCTTGAAGTAGGTTAAAAAAAATTAAAATAGTTCAAAATTCCTAATTAGGAATAGTCACCGGCAATGAAAATTGTACCTTTATATCCTGAAATACGCACTATCTTGCATAACGTTATGTGTGTTGCCTAACCCTAAGGCGAGGGCAGAACTTACCATTCTTCGCAGTATAGTTAGGCAACAATCGTTTTTCATGTTATCCACAGTCAAACTCCGCAATTTTGTCTGTGAGAATCATCTTATATTCTGAAAATAATCTTTCAACATAAACATAGTCAGTGGTGCAAACTTCAATGCTGAAATGTTAGTTTGAGAGGCGTGAATGCCACAAAGCACCGAAGTGACGCGAAAGTGAGCAAGACCACAGATCACACCACTTTGGATTGTAAGGTAACAGTGGTACCAGACATCTTGCTTTGTTTAGAGCTCTGAAAAATCACCATGGACTTGGAGGAAGGGAAATCGACAGAGAGTACGTTTCAAACACGTTCGTCATTGATTTTTGTCGTGATCAAACAAAGCAAATGCCTCTGTGTGACATAAAAATCTTGTAGAACCTTTAAGAATATATAAAAAACCTAAAAAAAGGCTTGATTTAGGCGCAACCTAAAAATAGGTTCTAACAAGCAAAATACTTTTTTTAGGCACTATAAAACTTCATCAATTGTTACCTTTTTTTTACGAAACGCTGACATAACTTATTATTTCTTATATACAGGGCCCGGGACTTTATGTCCTATAAAAGTGTAAAATATGTATGTAATTATGTCATATAAATTGGAAAATATGTCATAAAAAATTACAAATATGTCAGAAAAATGCAGAAATATTCCCAGTAAAACCAAAAATAGGAACAACAGTACTCTCGATTTTCTCCCATACCCGATAGAGTAGAGTAGGGGCTGTAATGTACCGAATGTTACTTTTACTTTTGACTGATTTTTGTGAAAAGCGAAAAAGGCAAAGAAATGAGAACGAAACTTCTTTACTTCCCGTGCAACAAGGAGAGAGAACATTTTTCCTCAATAATGTTTGCATGGCTATCAATTGTCGGCGGGATAAAAAAGTGGGGTATTATTGTTCTGTACTAAGAAAAGATGGCACCTTTCTTCCTCCGTAATTTCCATATCCTGCCATCGACAATATGAAATATCCGCTGTGCTAAAGCTACGAAGAAAAAATGTGAAATAACCGATCATGTGCGAGAGAATTACGAAATTATACAGAAACATGTCTTATTACAACAAAATTGAAGAAATATATTGTAAAAATGCGAAATTGGTGAAATATGTCAAAATATGCTTTGTCAAGTTTGTCTATTTCGGCTGATTTTTATCAGATATGTAAAGATCTCAGCCCAATAATAGATCCGAAGCCAATTGGAAAATATGTTATAACATAAAGTCCCTCGCCCTACTTATATACATGTAAAGGAAAAATAGGTAAAAATCCTAAAACCCAAGGTCTAGTAATAACCGTGGCAGAACAGCCCTTGAGGGCCAGAGCCAACCTACCGGCTGTCGGCCCTACTCCCACCTGACGCAGGCCATCATCCAACCAGTTACAGTGTGAGGTGTGGTCAGCACGACGAACCATCAGTCGTTGTCTTAGGTTTCCATGAACGGGTTACCCTACTCATTCGCAGCTCGATGATGGGTGGCCGGCCACTGGTGCCATACACAGGCCGAACTCTCATGAACAAAATTGTTACTCTTCCCCAATGAGACTAAGTGTTACTGTTAAAGAACATGTTTATTGTAGGTGTGTTCTCAAAATAAACAGTAAACACTTAACTTAAATTGCTATATGACAATATATCCATGGACGTCCGCAGGATTTTTCCCAGGGGGGCAAAGGAGGTATATTTTCCTCCATAATAGTGATGCCCCCTCAAAAAACACTGCTTCACTCTGATATTATCATGTCTCTTTAATAATTAACATAAATTACTGTGAGTGAAATGAAATTATGTGTGAAATATATACTTTTATAGGAGGACATTCATAATCCAGGGCGGGCGCGGCCCCCCTTGCGGACGTCCATGAATATACCGGGTGATCCGTTTGAGATGTCAGAATAGTAAACCTTTATACACAAGAGGTTAATGTACGTATCTCCAAGCAGCTTGTTGTAATATAAGCAGAAAGGATGTAAGTTTCGAATGACTGGAGGTTTACAGACTTAAGCCAGGCGGCGCTACTGTGCATGCTAACAAAGGTGGTGGCCACGGCACAACATCACACACAGTATGTCGTATGGTATGCGAAATTTTCGAGTATTGCATGCATGCTACTGCCGCCACGCAGCTGAAGTCAGTACACCTCCACTCATTCGAAACTTGCATCCTTTCTGCTTATAGGCTAAAAGAAGGGATGTTCGCCATGCTGGGAATGTCACCATCCTAGATAAAAACTATAGGTTGGAAACACTCACTGATGCCTGTAAAAATCAAGTAACGTGTGCCTTGTTTCTACTGAAAACTGCAGTGTGGTGAGCGAACTAGCAAGCAAGCAGTACAGTTTGGAATGCGCAGTTGCGTCTACACAGAAGACAAAGAAAGGTGCCGAATTTCAATACTACGTTGGAAATTGTCATTTCCTGGCAGATAAGAATTATTTTTCTTCCTTTTAATTATTGATATCGTAACCTCAAACCTTAAGAATGTCGTGAAAAGATTTGCTTTGGAAAGCGTGCATGTACAAGTAAACATAAGTTGTTTTCTTTCGACTATGCATTTGCTGGTAAATTCGCCAGAGTAACAGAAAATGTGTCGAATTTCCCTTCTTACAGGCGATATTTCACACACAACTTGTTCACAATGCATATGAACACTTATTCCTATGTTTCTTAAACATTTTGTATTGTATCTTTTTAAGCAGTTTTGTATTGTCATTTGTAGGTCTTTTACACTTTGTTTTCTGATTTATTGGCAACAACTTGGTATTTCATACACTTAAACTGAAGATAAAATGATAAATAAGTTATATGGCGAATTTCCTAGCATGTGGCGGAATTTCGCCACTTTTTCTCATTTTAGTATTTTTAATATTACCTCATAAGTATAAGTAACACAGTATTTATGTTATATTCCTCATAATCCACACTGACTACTTTTTGTATCGTATAAATTTTGTCCTCCTCCCCCAATTCGTTTAGAAGGAAGAAATGAACAGCATTTTGGTGGCGAACTTCCCCTCCTTTACCCTATTACTTTTCTGACATCTCAAACGGATCACCCTGTATACCTCTTATGGCGACCACGTTTGGCAACCCTGCAGTTTTACTGAGTGTTACCGGCTTAAGAACCAATAAAAACATCACCACTAGTGACTTCCTGTTCTGATATTAAAACGCACATTGATTGATTGATTAATTTTGATAATATTGGCATAGAAGCACAGAGGCTATTTTTGACCGTCACACAATACAGAGAGAAGCACCTTAACTTAAACAAAATTGACGACACGCCTAACAAGAAAAGAAAATTGGTCTTAAAAACATTCCAACTGAATTTTTGAAACTAATTCATTCCGAGGATGACTTTTCTTTAGCTATCAAAAGCTGAGGCTGTAAATGGGCAGTCAGCACACACAAGGACAAACACATTACAACATGTGGATTCAGGCGCCAGAGCATCGTTGCCCTGCAGTTAACTCCTGTATGTCCCAAACACCCCACATAGACGTATAATATGCACGGATGATACTGTAAGCCATGCGTCAGTTCAATTTCTAAGTAACCACCCGCTGATAAGGTTCTAGGAAAGTAAGTCGCACCGCAGTCTATCGTTCATGGAAGTAATGGAAAAAACCTTCTCGCAATTACCACTAAAGCATCTGTGGTATTTATTCGGAAGCTACGCATTGCATTGATCGAAGAACAAGTTCAAACTCCACCGCCATGTGCCTGGATATCATGTCATGAGTCATTCAGAGAACAATGGCGTTCACTTTCCCACTTCATATGGCTTCTCACATGTCGCATTAAGTAGTAACAGTCTTCGGAAGGTTATTTCTTAAGAGTAACCTAGTTTCAGATTCTAAGTCCACTTTATGCACAGGGAATGATAATCGGGACTGGACCGAACCAGTGTGTAATTTGCCTACATCGAATATCGAACACGGGATCCCTTGATTGCAGGGCGACGACGTTACCACTACGTTATCGGGAAGGCCATAAAAGCAGAGTTGTTAAAGGTCCATGAATTTTAAATAAATTCAATTCCGGTCCAGGAGAGAAAATCAGCAAGCGTAAATGGGTTCTGGACCGTAAAGAACCTTTCTTCCATATCAATTTACAAGGGTTGGATAAAAAGTAATGGCAACACTGGTATAATTGGTACTTGACTGTATTGGCAGAGGAGCACGTGTTACATTCCTTCAAAGTAATCGCCCCTCATATCTACGACCTTCTGCCACACGTATGGAAGGCGTCGTACACCGTTAGCGCGTCCATCTCTGTCGATGTCCCGCAGTGACCGCCCTATAGCACGTATGATGGCTTCGCGCGTGTCGTAGTGCTTCCCGCCCAGTGGTTCCTTCATTTTGACAAAACGGTCGTAATCACACGTTCTCATACCGGTGAATACGGTGGATGTTCCAGTACCTCCCACTACCAGTTATGCAGGAGCGCCGTAACATTGTTCGCAGTGTGACACCTTGCAGCATAGACATACTACTACAAGATGTTACAGCTGCGGGTTAAAAATGGTTGACAGTATGGCGGCACTGGAAGGTCGTTTCCTCGCGACCACCGACGGCAGCACCGTCGGGGAAAAAACAGAAGACAAACGCTATGCGCAAGGACTCGCGGATTGCTCGAAACGACAAAACACTATCGTGTTCCGTACCATTCGCGTTCCGATACTTTCTAACCGCGTTGAGCCGATTTGCGCGTATAATAAATTATACGCGCAAATTGACTAAACGTAGTTAGAAGTGGCGGAAATTAATTATATGCAATGCTTTCGTTTAAGTACAAACTTTTCGCATTAAAATTGATTTCTATCACAAAAATAAAAGTATACGAAAATTATATGGAAAACGTACTATTACCAAAACTTCCTGAAATTGCACTCTTACTTTAAGCGGAAATATATAATTTCCTCTAAAGGCATTTTTAAAAACATTCTTCATCATACGAAAATGACAGTCTTAAAATAGGTGACTTTTTTTTCTTGGGTGGAGAAATGGAATGAAATAAGTATACAATAATTCAGAACGATTTATGTCATGCTAATCCATATTTGCAAAAAAAAAAAAAAAAAAAAAAAAAAAAAAAATCCTGACTGATCCTTCCGCTATACAGGATTGTATTGCAAGATATTACACCGTTCAATAAAACATTTTGTTTACCACATATTAAAACGAAAAAAATAACTGCCTACAGCAACTACACTCCATTCGATAATAAAAATTTCAATACTGTCAGGGATCAGTTCACATACCTTACGGCCGTGGACGTCCGAAAGGGGGGAGGGGCACGCCCTTCCCCCTGGATAATGAATGTCTGACAAAAGGTATATATTTCACACATAATTTCATTTCAGTCAGTAAATATGTTAATTATTATAAGGGCGTTGAAGAACATGATAATTTCAGACTGAAGCAGTGTTTCTTGAAGGGACATCACTATTACGGGGGAAAATATGACGCATTTGCCCCCTGGAAAAAAAAAATTGCCTTACTTGCCCCTCCCTGGAAAAAATCCTGTGGACGCCCATGCTTATGGCACTGATTAGAAATAGGTTAGTCTGCACAGAAACAATATAATAATTACCAAGAGAATGCTCGGAAGTTTTCTCAAAAATCAAATAAATGAAAAGTACTAGGTTGAATGGTTCAGCCTCTTAACACAAATTTACTGTCATGACACTGACCATTAAGTTGAAGTGAAATTTTATACCTTATTGTAGCAAGTGCAGCAGCACCTACTATACATATATGCTTTTTACACTGAAAGAAAAGTATGAAAATATACTTTGGAAAATTAGTAGTTGTTCCTTGAAGACTTCTTTCAGCATTTAAAGCAATTGAAAGAATGAAAACCCCTAATATTGAAAATTAATATTTCTACTTTAAAAAAACAGAAAATATTAACAAAAATAATATCTACACACTCACACACACATATATATATATATAAAATGATATCTACAATATCTCTTACATAAAACAGCTTATTTAAAAACCAAATACTCATCATTTACTAAATAGCTGAACATGAATGAAGAAATGTTGATTTATTTCCCTCCACGATGAACTTTCTGCCAGCTGATACGAGACTTAAACAGAGAAGTGCCATATTTATTACACTTCCCACGTCCAAGTCCCATACCGGACTTTGCATTTGTATCTCTTCTATCTTGATGTGTGCATAAAACACGCACACAGGTGGATAATTCCTAGAAATTAAATAAATGCTCTACAGTACCGTACAGTAGGATTCATTTTCTTCTTCAAATACTATGTACTGGGAATTGCCCAATGGGTAACATAGTTTCCCTGGTGACACTAACATTTCAGTAGCCAACATGCTAGAATGCTCACCACATAAATGAGAGTACACTTTGAAAAAATAAAGTTGACCGACGCTATGGCAAACAAACAAAAATAATGTACTTAATGTACTCACTTTAAGAAATGCATGACTTAATTATCAACTTTGGCTGCTTTTTCCTAAGGACATACGAGCACCATTACAAAAATGAAAAATTCATATTGGACCTTGCTACTCCATACCTCCTTTCTGTAGTTATTACGCATAGTTTTATAACATGAGCAACTAGTATTTAATGAAGTACAGCATAAACAGTGTGCAGCAGAGACTACTTACTCTCATACATCTCACTGGACTTGATGAATCTGTTATATCAGTAACTACTGTACTGCATGTATCATGATACATGCATGTTACTGAACACAAAAATGTTCATCAAAATAGATAAATTGTGGAAATGATCACACTCTGAAGTGTTGTTTTTTTCCCACAGAAAGGTTTCTCCGAACTGCAAAGTTATTCCCACAGTTGTTTGCAGTACTGAAAGCACCTTTTCATTCTCTTGTATAGCTTCTAAAAAATAAAAAAAAATCACACAATGGGAACCATGATTTTCAGTAATTATTCTCAAATTAAAAAAAAAATGTGCAACTACATTCATAAGCTGTTGAGACTAGCAGAACAAGTTATTTTCACCATTTTTTTTTATTATGGTAACAGTTTCATACATCGGAGACACATTTCTTCATTTTTACAGAAGAAACTACTTATGGAAATGAGTTTCTCTAAGGTTTCCAACGTTAGTAGAGGTATTTTCTTTCATTGTGGTATCTATTTGACCGGGAAATCATGTCAGTGTTTCCAACCCACCCTTTTTTTAACTATTCTTGCCTAACCTAACCAAACCTAACCTTATCGGAATGGTTCGTGGGTCTGTCCGTCAGCTACCAGTGCATAATGTACAATTTGCACACGTGACGAACACAATAGTAGGTATTTTTCGGTGAAGGTTGGAAAACACTGATATTCGAAAACAAAAGAAGCGATATCATTCACAAAGTAAGCGATATAGCACCGTTACGTGCGTTCAGTAGCACTTAGATAAATTAGTAGAAAAAGTGTTTGTTTTCATGTAAAAAGCATATTGGCACCTTGAACTATGTTCCACAATACACAATTGGTAAGTACGAACCATGCAAAACACAAAATATCTGATTTTAATGTGTCTCGGATCTATGAAACTGGTACCTTTATTATTAAGTACAGATGCTATTATATTTCACACATTGTCAATTTTTCAAGTTAAATCACTCAACTAACCACAGAGCTTAACACAAATTAAAAATGATGATTATTGATTATTATTACCACTTTTTAGAGAGAGCAGTGATATCACATGGTATAGATGATTATTTTTTGAGACATAGAACCTAACAAGCAATGCCAAACAAAATCTTACAAGAGAACTTGACTGTTTTATAAAATAATTCCCACATTGTGAGGAATCATGAGTTTAGGTGAAAATTGCACAAAAACGAGGCTGACCACTTGGTGAAAATAGTAACTGAAAATATGTTGCTTTCAATACAAAGTTGCATTTACCTCAAATGATCCTTAAGCATTAGCTACATACAAATAGAAAAGGCTGCGACTATTTTCAAATAATTACCAGAATCATAACATAAGTAGGATAGGATCATTAGGTTTAATTATCTGATTATTTCCGCGCGTGTGTATAATTATAAAAGTAAGAGAACCAAACCTGGTCCACCTAAACCATTCAAGCAAGAAAATACGAGAGGAATTAAAAAATAAGTTATTGTAGAAGCATAATATCACAGAATAAGTTATACACGTGGAACTTGGCCCTTACAGAACAGTATATAATAACATTATTACCATTTCATTAAAATTCCTGAGTTTTTATTTTAAACAACAAATGATACACAATTACAATCAGAAAGTTCGATTTCGATACTGAATGCAAGCCTGTACCACAGAGATGAAATGAACGGAATTTGGTTCGCGTTTGGCGATACTTCTTTATCACTTTTTGAAAAAAGCTTTGATACGTATTACGCAGTGATTTCATACAATGTTAAATTACGATTTCATTAACTACATTAGGCAACACTTATCGCATCCCCAAAATAATATTCTAATGACAAGAATCAGACGACACAATTTCAAAATGTAAACAGACTGGTCGGCCGGATGAAGCTACTTATCCAAATTAGAAACTAAATATTGTGTAAATGAAAGAGTTGTAGAATACGTACATTCCTGGTACTATTTGTAAATATTACACGTATTCTGCTCTCATTCTCGCAATAAAATTTAGTAGAAGAAAAGGTTCGTGAATATGGACACGAATTTGACTTCAGCCGGTTCGCGAGGAACAGTAGAAACACAGAAAACTAACTACGGTCAACCAATCTCCCATAAGACTGAAACAGCCCTGCCTTGCAGTGTCAAGCAGGATGATGGGACACCGTGCCGTCGCTTGGTGTTGCAAGAAGGTGCAGAAGTAGGCTGCGTTGACCGTCTGCCTGAGAGACGTTGTTCTTCTTGCCTAAACATATTGTTAGGGCGCTTGCACTCTCGTCCTCTGCTTCAGAGCACTGCTGTTTTTGACTGAATAACATACAATCGCTCCCACTCACTATACTTCCTCGTCTGACATTCCTTTATCAGCCACGAAACGCTTGTGGCGCTGCGACTCACCCCTTTCACGGGACAGCAGTGTTGCCATTACTTTTTATCCAACCCTTGTAAATTCGGTCCAGGAACCTTATTTCCGGATTAATTTAAATACTGTCCGGTAATCGAATCTTATTTCCGAACCAATTTAAATTTGGATCAGGAAACTTTATTCCAGGATCAATTTAAACACGGTCCAGGAACCTTTTTTCCCGAATCAGTTTGAATAGGGTCCAAGTTCCGTATTGAAATGAAACAATACAAAACTTGGTTCGAATACGGACCTGACGATAAACAATTACCCACTTGTGAGCATGAAAGACTAATCCAGGAGCTGGCTGTCTCGAGAAGTTAAGGTACAAGGTAGAAATGGGCGAAACGCAAACGCTGCAGTCACGTTGCCCCTCTCCATGTAGCCCCATTCTCTCGCGCGCGTTCCTTCACTTGGTTGTAGCAGCATTGCTAGTCCTCGTTGTGATATCTGCTGGGAACACAGCAGCCTCACGTTACCTCAGCGACGGGCTCCTATTGGCTGCGGTTCCTGGATCGGATGCCGGAGTAACACGTGACAGGTTTGTTTGAACTCAATGTGCCACACTAATATAGTCCATTGCGTTATGTACAGTAACTATTCGACAAGAGAGTTTTTTTTATTTATTCCCAGCGCTACGTACAATTGTAAATAAATTCAATTCCGGTCCGGAAGAGAAAATCAGCAAGCGTAAATGGGTTCTGGACCGTAAAGAACCTTTTTATGAATAAGGTATTCCAATTCGATCCAGGAACTTTTTTTCAGGATAAATTTAAATTCGGTCCAGGAACCCTTTTTCTGGGTCAATTTAAATACGGTCCGGGGACCTATTATTCTGAATGAATTTAAATACGGTCCGGGAACCTTTTTTCCGGATCAATTTAAATTCAGTACAGGAACCTTTTTCAATTAAACAATACGCAACTTGGACCGAATTTAAATTGTGAGAGAGAAAAGATTCCGGTCCTACAACGGAACCCATTAAAATTTATGGGTCCCTGGACTTTTAACAACCCTGCCTACAGTTACAGTTTCAGTTACTCATTTTAGAAAGTAACTGGTACTTGAAAGTAACTAAGTTACTTTCTGCTGGAAATTTTCTTGCAAAGAAATTAAACAAAATCAATGATCCTTAACTGTAATGAAATAAATACCGGGTATATGAAGATAATCGAAAATTTTCTAAAATAACGAACTTTCTCCTTTTTGGTTAAAAGTGCCTTAGTGTGATAGCCAGAGGTGATACACGTCTGTCAGTGACACTTAACAGCAACAGTGTTGCCAGTGTGGTTCGTAATATTGCAAAAAGATGGAATTTGGGAATAGCTCATTCATACCCTTGCCCAATGTTTGTAAGACTTCATCAAGGTGCTTTTTCTGTCAAATTCAATAGAATTCCATCCAGCTTGTTTGATGATATTGAAAAATGTTGCAATAATTGAGGACTAAAAGTGGTAAACGTTGTAAGTGCCAAAAGCGAAAGTGTTGGGAAATCGCATCGTTCCGCACATCAGTCCGTAAGAACGTGCACACTAGTGACCTCTTTACACGCCCTTTGAACTACTTAAGAGGGCTGCCAGCCACATTTCACGTTTGCCACATTTCACATGGCACATTTCACAGTTTAACGTGGAAAACGGTGTTTGAATTATTTTGGCACTTACAGCGTTTACCAGTTTTAGTCTTCAATTTACCTCAGTGAGTTCTGTGTGTCAATAAATACGATTTGCAGATTTTTTTATTTTCGTTTCTGGCAACATTTTAATTATTTATTATTGAATCATGCATGATATTCCATATGTTTGTATCACATAATTTTCTCAACATACAGGGCTTTACGAAGAAAGCGTTCCTTCTCATTCCGACTTCTGGGACACCCTGTATGTGAAGACTTCTATGTATTTTATTTATGATTCTGGTAAGAAATACAAGCAAGTCTTCATGTATTTATAATATAATTTATTATTACAACAAATTAACGATGAGAGAAGGAGTCAGCTTTGCTTGAATAATTTTAATTCGAAAAATCATTCGTACGATACTTTGCATGTAGTGGTATCAATTCCCCTTGTACCTGTTTCCATGCCCGCCATTCCCAGTTCAACAAGATCCACTCCCTTGAAAATGGCTTCTTCCTAGCTCGAATTCCCAAACCACTGAAGTATTCGTACGCAATTAGAAATGACGAACTACAACAAAGCGTTGATGTTCTAAATTTAACATGTAACGAAGCCTATACCATGTACAGTCAACGGCAAATATAATGGTAGGCAAATTGTCCACCACTATTTTCATTACTTTTTTATTCTACATCCTGTGTTGTTTTAAGGAATGAAGCTATGTTGGTTCGAAGCAGGCATTGTTCTCTGCTTATTGAAGTCATTATTTAAAGGCTTTATAAAGTGATGATTTAGCCTTTTTAGGATTTTTTACCTACCCGTATTCTTATTGAAATCAATCACAAATCTTTGAATTTACATGAGCATCAATACTGCAAACACATTTACATTTACATATTACATGTTTACTAAACTTAAAGCATACAAAACAACACAGTTTTTTTTTAAAAAAAGAAAAAATTTAAAACGTGTCATTGTTAAACTATTTCTTTTGTAAAAGCCAACTTTGCTTTCCTTTTTTTATGCCCTTCTCTTCTCTCATTTCCATTCCCCCCTTTGTGTGTGTTTGTGTGAGAGGGAGGGAGAGAGAGAGAGAGAGAGAGAGACAGAGACAGAGAGAGAGAGACGGAGAGAGACAGACAGAAAGAGAGAGAGGGGAGAGAGAGAGAAATACGTTTTCATATTGTCGTACAGTTAACAAGGTGTTCACTCTGATGAAACAAAACAAGGTATCAGCATTTTTTATTTATTTTTGCATTTATTTAGCTGAAATGTTCAATTTAGCCTTTTTTAGGATCTTAACTCCTTCTAGCCGTTTTTAGAACCTATAGGATTCATGTATTTCATTAAGAAATGGCTAAAACGAAAATATATGTTAGAATAGTGACGTTGTCAACTAAGGAATAAAATAGGTTTAAACCTGAGAATCCGGGCCCTAGTCATCACATTATGTAATACAGATCGAATTAAAATGGGTTTCTTTTGCCGTTGGGTGTACCAGCTAACTGTAGACCAGGCGAACGAGAACAAGTCTCTGTGCAAGTAGTGACGCGACACGGCTCCACCAATGAACAGCTAGAGAAACTGGATTGCGTAATGGGCGACGGGAGTTACCCGATTTCCTTGCTTTGCTCTGGAAGTGTTGCAAACTTTTGAAAGCGACATGGCAAACGGACCGTATTTTTGTCTCCAAGTCCGTACGCTTGGCAAGTGTAAATTTTGATAAGCCGTATGGACTAAGAGGTCTGAACCGTACGTCCGTACATGCTATGAAATTTCCGTCCATGTACAGTCAGGACCGTACAGTTGGCAACGCTGAGCTTTCACCTCTCGATTTCCTTCTTCCTCCTCTGCCGCTACGCGCAGCCCTGCATCACTGGGGCAGGGTTAAGCTTCCTTGACTTACAAGGGAGGTTATCTAAGTGTCCCCGTCCGATTTCCATGAAACTTGGCAGTAGTATAGAGGGGCCAAAAGGAAGAAGTACGTGTTGTTTTTCCATGGGGACACACTGGTCAGATCCCCACGTCGATTTGTCCTCATCTTGACATTTGAGGGGGATTTTGCCCCCTAAAACAGTGTTTTAGCCGAAACAAAAGAACACGTCTTTCTTCCTTTTTGCCCCTCTATACACCTGCTAAGTTTCATGGAAATCGGAGGGGGACACAGGGGTCAAATGCCCACTTCAATTTGTCTTCATTTTGACATTTGAAGGGGGTTTGCCCGTTAAAACCTTTTTTTCTTGCCGAAACAAAAAAACACGTATTTCTTCCTTTTGGCTCCTCTATACACCTGCCAAGTTTCATGGAAATTGGAAGGGACATAGGGGTCAGATCCTCGCTTCAATTTGTCCTCATCTTGGCATTTGAGGGGGATTTTTCCCCGTAAAACAGTTTTTTAGCCGAAACAAAAAAAACAACATATTTCTTCCTTTGGGCCCTTCTATACAAATGCCAAGTTTTATGGAAATCGGATGGGGACACTTAGATAACCTCCCTTTTTAGGCCATACCATGAAAATCGTTTCATCCAGAGAAGATACAGAGCTGGAAATGATAGTGAAATTGAGCTTTCCTGCCACGCTTCAAATTTTCAGGTTAACTATTTCATAAAAAGTAACTGTTATTTGTAGCTAGTTACTTAAGAGAACTGGTAGTAATGGTGGAAAGACTATGATTATTTGCATTTCGGTGATCATCCGAAGTGATGCATTTTTAGTGCATCACACAGCTGAAAAAAGGACCATTTTATGCATTTATGTGTGTATTTGCATGCATCAAAAGTGCATTATAACCAGCTCATGCACTTCAATGTATTCAGTGGCGGCGATTGGGTTCTAAAACTAGAGGGGGCAAGATGCAAGAACTAGGGGCGGGGGCAAGGACAGTTCACTCTCTCTTGGTAGATAAGGTGCATGGTGCGGGAGCAAAAGTGGCAAAAATTGGGGGGCAGTTGCCCCCTCGCCCCCCCCCCCCGCGCTAATCGCAGCCACTGAATGTGTTACTGGAGTCAACATATTTGTGTCAATTGACACATTTCGGGTTCTGTGTAAATATCACAAAAGTAAAATTTTGTTACTCACCTTGTATGTTTAGGATCAAGGTCATGCTAGAGCTCGGTCCTAGAGATAGCTACCACATCATCTGTTCTGACGCAATACCAAAACAAAATTTAATATCATTATTATTGAAGCATTCTCTTGTTCTCTTGCTTCTCTTACTTCCTGTTCTCTCTCTATCTCTTTTTCTCTTTCTCACTCTGTCTGCTTCTTCTTTCTTTTCTCTTTCTCTCTCTGTATGTTTCTTCTTTATTTTCTCTTTCTCTCTCTGTCTGTTTCTTTTTTCTTTTCTCTTTCTATGTCTATCTGTTTCTTCTTTCTTTTCTCTTTCTCTCTCTGTCTGTTTCTTCTTTCTTTTCTCTTTCTCTCTCTGTCTGTTTCTTCTTTCTTTCTTTCTTTCTCTCTCTGTCTGTTTCTTCTTTCCTTTATCTTTCTCTCTCTGTCTGTTTCTTCTTTCTTTTCTCTTTCTCTCTCTGTCTGTTTCTTCTTTCTTTTCTCTTTCTCTCTGTGTTTCTTCTTTCTTTTCTCCTTCTCTCTCTGTCTGTTTCTTCTTTAGTTTCTCTTTCTCTCTCTGTTTCTTCTTTCTTTTCTCCTTCTCTCTCTGTCTGTTTCTTCTTCCTTTTCTCTTTCTCTTTCTGTCTGTTTCTTTCTTTTCTCTTTCTATGTCTATCTGTTTCTTCTTTCTTTTCTCTTTCTCTCTCTATCTGTTTCTTCTTTCTTTTCTCTTTCTCTTTTTGTCTGTTTCTTTCTTTTCTCTTTCTCTCTCTGTCTGTTTCTACTTTCTTTTCTCTTTCTCTCTCTGTTTCTTCTTTCTTTTCTCCTTCTCTCTGTCTGTTTCTTCGTTCTTTTCTCTTTCTCTATATATCTGTTTCTTCTTTCTTTTCTCTTTCTCTCTCTGTCTGTTTCTTTCTTTTCTCTTTCTCTCTCTGTCTGTTTCTTCTTTCTTTTCTCCTTCTCTCTTTGTCTGTTTCTTCTTTCTTTTCTCTTTCTCTCTCTGTTTCTTCTTTCTTTTCTCTTTCTATGTCTATCTGTTTCTTCTTTATTTTCTCTTTCTCTCTCTGTCTGTTTCTACTTCCTTTTCTCTTTCTCTCTCTGTCTGTTTCTTCTTTCTTTTCTCCTTCTCTCTCTGTCTGTTTCTTCGTTCTTTTCTCTTTCTCTATATATCTGTTTCTTCTTTCTCTTCTCTTGCTCTCTTTGTCTGTTTCTTCTTTGTTTTCTCCTTCTCCCTCTGTCTGTTTCTTCTTTCTTTTCTCCTTCTCTCTCTTTGTCTGTTTCTTCTTTATTTTCTCTTTCTCTGTCTGTTTCTTCTTTATTTTCTCTTTCTCTCTCTGTTTCTTCTTTCTTTTCTCCTTCTCTCTCTGTCTGTTTCTTCTTTCTTTTCTCTTTCTCTTTCTGTCTGTTTCTTTCTTTTCTCTTTCTATTTCTATCTGTTTCTTCTTTATTTTCTCTTTCTCTCTCTGTCTGTTTCTACTTTCTTTTCTCTTTCTATCTCTGTCTGTTTCTTCTTTCTTTTCTCTTTCTCTCTCTGTCTGTTTCTTCTTTCTTTCTTTCTTTCTCTCTCTGTCTGTTTCTTCTTTCCTTTATCTTTCTCTCTCTGTCTGTTTCTTCTTTCTTTTCTCTTTCTCTCTCTGTCTGTTTCTTCTTTCTTTTCTCTTTCTCTCTCTGTCTGTTTCTTTATTTTCTCTTTCTCTCTCTGTCTGTTTCTTCTTTCTTTTTTCTTTCTCTCTCTATCTGTCTCTTCTTTCTTTTCTCTTTCTATGTCTATCTGTTTCTTCTTTCTTTTCTCTTTCTCTCTCTGTCTGTTTCTTCTTTCTTTTCTCCTTCTCTCTCTCTGTCTGTTTCTTCTTTATTTTCTCTTTCTCTCTCTGTTTCTTCTTTCTTTTCTCCTTCTCTCTCTGTCTGTTTCTTCTTTATTTTCTCTTTCTCTCTCTGTCTGTTTCTTCTTTCTTTTCTCTTTCTCTCTCTGTCTGTTTCTTCTTTCTTTCTTTCTTTCTCTCTCTGTCTGTTTCTTCTTTCCTTTATCTTTCTCTCTCTGTCTGTTTCTTCTTTCTTTTCTCTTTCTCTCTCTGTCTGTTTCTTCTTTCTTTTCTCTTTCTCTCTCTGTCTGTTTCTTCTTTCTTTTCTCTTTCTCTCTCTGTCTGTTTCTTTATTTTCTCTTTCTCTCTCTGTCTGTTTCTTCTTTCTTTTCTCTTTCTCTCTCTATCTGTCTCTTCTTTCTTTTCTCTTTCTATGTCTATCTGTTTCTTCTTTCTTTTCTCCTTCTCTCTCTGTCTGTTTCTTCTTTCTTTTCTCTTTCTCTCTCTGTCTGTTTCTTCTTTCTTTTCTCTTTCTCTCTCTGTCTGTTTATTTCTTTTCTCTTTCTCTCTCTGTCTGTTTCTTCTTTCTTTTCTTTTTCTCTCTGTGTTTCTTCTTTCTTTTCTCCTTCTCTCTCTGTCTGTTTCTTCGTTCTTTTCTCTTTCTCTATATATCTGTTTCTTCTTTCTTTTCTCTTTCTCTCTCTGTCTGTTTCTTCTTTCTTTTCTCTTTCTCTCTCTGTCTGTTTCTTCTTTCTTTTCTCCTTCTCTCTTTGTCTGTTTCTTCTTTCTTTTGTCTTTCTCTCTGTGTCTGTTTCTTCTTTCTTTTCTCTTTCTCTCTCTATCTGTTTCTTCTTTCTTTTGTCTTTCTCTCACTGTCTGTTTCTTCTTTCATTTCTCTTTCTCTCCTCTCTCAGACCGAGACTCGTTGCTTGAAACTCTCGTCTCGTTCGATGTTTTACTATCAAAATGTGCCGGCGAAAGAGAAAGAGGAAATTAATGAGAGAGAGAAAAATGAAATGAAGATTGGAGAATGGAAGGGAAAATAAGTGAATAAGAGATAAAACTTGGGAGAGAGCAAAGTGGAAAAGTTAAGAGAAATAGAGAGACAAAGAAGAGAAAAAGGAATGAGAGAGAAAATTTTAAACCGAGAATGAGAAGATGAAGTGAAAGAGAGAGAAGGAAAAGAGAAAAACAAAGTGATAAAAAGAAGGGCAAAAGGTCGGAAAGAAAGCAAAAGAAGGAAAAGATAAAAAGACGGAAAGAGAGAGTGAGAGAGAGAGAAGGAAAGACAGAGAAACGAAGGAAAGAAAAATTAAAGAGAGAGACAGAACAAGAATGAAAGATAGATATAAAGGAGGAAAGAGACAGAAAAATAACAGGGAGTGAGAGAGATATGGGAGGAAAGAAAGAGAAAGAAGCGAGGAAGAGAAAAGCAGAAAGAGTAGGAAAATGAAAACCTTAGAAAAACAAAATAAAGACCCACGCGAAAAAAAATCCTGCACGCTTGACCCAACCCACATTAAAATCTCTATTGACGTCTCCTGTGATTTTCATTGAAAAATATATACATCCAAATATTTTACGGAATGTAAAACGAGAAAGAACATTCTCCCCAAACCAACCAGATGTACAGGGCAAAGGGGGAGGGGGGAGAAAAGTGCTAGCAGCTAGAAAATCGCACATGCAGTTAGGGGACAAAGGGCGGACGCTCTGAAAAAAAAAAAAGAGAGCTGCAAATTCATTCGCAACTTTCAACAACCCGAAGCCATCTTTCCGCGGAAAACGACGGTGCTGACATCTACGTTTCTGGAGCTTCTCGGAAAGCGACGAAACAGAAAAAAATGTCGAATATGTGCCACGTGATCTGTAAGATTAGCAAGGTCTTCAGAGTTCAAGTACCGAGTTCCTCGAAATCGGACACAATTTGGAGTTTACGATTAACGCAGCAATATTAACCTTGGTTAAAAGGGTTACGTACGAAGCTTACCACAGCAAATGGCGCGTGGATAGCGACGAAGCTTAAACACAGTGTCACGTTAATTATAGCCTTCTGTCATACGATAAGCTCCACTATGAGCGACAGTTCCTAGAAATGCGTTTTTACCGTTCGATCTATTAATTTTCGAAATGTTATACTTTTCCCATTCGTCTCTAAAGCGAATATAAAATCGCAGGTGCCTATGGGTAATAGAAAATGACGTATCCTTAAGCTTTAATGTCCTACGATAGTTCCAAGCTATATACCGTAACAGTTTGAAGACGTTCTTCTAGAGCGTGGAGAACTTCCTATCGCTTAACTGGGGGGAGGAAAAGTAACATTCAGTGTGTGGTTTGGTTTGTACAGTGAGAAACAAAATTTTTTTTTTTTAATTATTCGATGGTTTGCCCTATTGTACAACAGGCCCGTACCCAGGGGAGAGAGGGCATGACATTCTTAAATGTTGACCTATAAAAAGCTACGAAAATAAAATCGACGATTTTTCAAACTTGTAAAAACTTCAATTTTGATCTTGCATAAATGAATATGTTTGTTGTGTTGATGCAGTCTCCAGAAGCCTGCAGTCTGTTATATTGGGTACTTTTAGTCCCATAGCGCCGTTAGAATGTGCAAAATTTATCGGGACTAAATCTCCCGTAAATTCAATACCGAGAAGTTTGAAAATCCCTTAAATTCTTGGCCGAAAGTTGGTCACCCTAGCCTCCTCCGAGGTTCGACCACGGGACGTCTTAATTACTGTACTATTTCCATCAATCTCTGCTAGAAGTTCAAATAATCTCCATACTATTATAGATAGCCAAAATGTGTGAAAGGGGGGCTACTTAATAAATAAATAAATGTGAGAAAATTTAGGGATCACTCGGGTGATCGTGCAAGTGCAGTGAAAGTAAGGAAAATCAAAGACTGTGTTTGTGAACTCCCAAGCAGTGTGAATGTGGAAGTAGACTGAGAGGAGGACGGGTGTAGAGAAATTGCACTAACATTTTTCATCCTTGTATGGTGTGCACAGCTGTAAAGGGTCATACTAGAAATAAATGCTATTCTATTCTTTACAGGGTCATTCAAAAGTCTCTTGACATTATCCTTAAATCACTAATGCCGGACCCTGTGGCCGAGTGGATACAGGTATGCTACCAGTTATTACGACATGAGACAATTACACCATCTGTTAAAAAGTTATATAGTGAAATCAATAGTTTCAAGCACACAGTACCACGAATAGTCAGGGATTTCAATACACATAATTGGCCACAAATATGGGAAAATGTCTCCGCCAAACACCTTTCAAAAGCTGGCCAATCAATATTGTACAAAGTGGTCCATCGTGTTATAGTGACAAGAGATAGGACATACCAATATGGAATCAGTGACTCTCCTAACTGTATATCATGCAACGTGCCAGACTCTTTAGCCCACAGGATAACGAAGTGTCGAAACTCCTCCACGGCATGGAACAAATTGCGAACAATGCTCAGTCGTATATGCCGAACCTCATTAACAAAGTTTACGGATACAGATATAGTTTTTCCTGATTTCAATTTTTTTCCACCAACAAAACAACGAGCAGTACAATGGTTGATAACAGAATACTTATTATATATATTTCACAGTGACGAGAGCAGTTTTAAGAAACAATTCAGTATCTTCTTGCAAGAACAATACGAAAAAATTCCTCTCCAAGCAAAGAAGAAATGGTAGGCAAATTTCTTATTAGTGCTTTATACTTAATTTAGGTAAAAAAAAATGTAAAGGTTAACCAGATAGAAATACAAATTGTAATAGCAGTAATACACTTATGTCAAAAACAATGTAATTCCATAACTTGTATATCAGAATGAGACAATAAAAAAAATGTGGTTAGCACATCGCGCTGCAACGTCAAGGGTGCCGGGTTCGAATCCCGCTCGGGCTTGGTTGTTCGTGAATGTCCATTCATCAATTTAATCATTTCATCCCTCATCCCCCATCTTCGCAAATTAGCCAAGAGGCACAAAACGCGAAGTAAAATAAACTCAATCAATCAATCAAATCACTAATGAATGGTTTTCAGGATGGGATAAAACGTGACATCCACATTCCAAACATCCACATTCCGACAGGCAGAAATTCCCCCAGGTTCCGTACATATCAAGAATCATCCCCCTCCCCCTCGATGGCCGCGGTGGCTCAGTTGTCGGCCCCTGTGGCGGAGTGGTTAGCACATCGCGCTACGACACCAGGGGTCCCGGGTTCGAATCTTGGCTCGGAGATGGATGTTTGTGATTGTCCAGAAAAGTCCTGAAATTGAAATATGAATGAAATGATATGAGTGAATGAAGGGGGATGGGGGAAGCTTCCGCATAGGGGGGTTTCCGTTATGTATATATATATATATTGTCGGTAACGCGTCTGCCTACCATGCTAAAGGTCCCCGGTTCGATCCCCGACCGGTTCAAATCCGGGAACTTTTCTAACGTTGGAAGCGGCCCCGGCGCCCACCCAGCGTCGAATGACATGGGTACCTTGGGGAAACCCTGGGGGGTAAAGGCGGTCAGGGGCGTGATGCTGATCACATCACCCCCACTTACGACCGGATCAAGAAAGTGTGGGGCGTTATCCCCACACGCCTTCATGGCGTGGTGCTAAGCACAGGGGAGCCCTTTACCTTTACCCCCTCGATGTACGCGTCCCGATTCCGAACGTGTGTGACTCAGCAGGTGAATCGCCAGAGATGTCCCCCGAAACCGTACATTAGTATTTTGGAAATTAAATATTTCCAAGGAACCGGAACAAGCCGGAAACAATGCTACAAGACGATAAAAATGTCAAGCAACAATTAAAGTGACTGCGACAATGAAATTTTCTGTGTTGTTGGTGCAAAGGTTACTAAGCGAAGTCTTCTCCTCCTAGCACGACGAACGTGCTGAAGACTACCTCAGGAAGGGGCTGACAAAGCCTGGAAAGGACAACTATAGGATTCCAGGGGGGGTGAAGAACTCAGTGAGTAAACTCCTACTGAAGTAGCTCAGTTTAATAGGGTAGGATATTGTGGTAAGTGTAAGCGTCAGCTCGAGCTAGAATGCGGAATGGTGCGAGTGTAAGATGTGGTAAGGCAAGGGTGTTGATGTAGAGAGGTGAATGGACAAATTTCTCGTATCAGACAAACGGATTTCTTCAAATTTACAGAAGAAATTACTTACCGAATGCAGTTTCTTTATGCTTCTGGAAGTTCGGGGAAGTGTTTTCTCGCATCGTTCATTGAATTTTGCCGAAAAATCATCTATTTTGCGATACAAATGTGTGACCGATGCACGAAAGCTCTTGCATCCATTTACTTCCAGGTGGATGTAGCCTGTGTGTGATGACGTAATCCCGGTCAGTGTTTCCAAACACGTGTTTTTTGTAACTGAAAAAGGTACGTTTCCGCAAATGGTTTGTGGGGCTGTGTGTCAATGGTTCGTGGGCCTATGCGAGAATGGTTCGTGGGGCTACGAATATTTTCTTTCGAAACCAATTCTTAACTATTGTAACCTATACGTTACCCTACCTAACCTAACCTTACCGGAAATGGTTCGTGGGGCTATGTATGAATGGTTCGTGGGGCTATGTATGAATGGTTCGTGGGGCTATGCGTCAATGGTTTGTGGGGCTACGTAGGTATTTTTGGGTGCAGTGGGGTGGAAACACTGCATGCCGATTACGGTAGTGGAACTGTGACCGCCATTTTGCGTGTTACCGAAGGCAAAAAGAAACGAAGGAAACTTACTCGATATGTCGCAAATAGAGCTTATTTCCGTGAAATAAGCAAAATGCCACCTTCAGCAATATTTCTCAATGCAGAATACGTAAGTACGAATATTCAAATTAAATGAACTAGCAAATTTCAGCCGTTTGTCCGATACGAGAAATTGACCGGTGAGGGATCGTAGTTTTGGTTTAAAAGGAAGTACGCGAGTGGGGCAGTTGGATTAGAGTTGGCAACGAAATAGCATTCATTTCAGGAGAAGGTTCTCGCACATCCCAGGTAAATTATACCAACCTTGCACCTAAATGTGAATCTGCCTGTCGTTGTACAAGTAATTTTCTAATTCCACTGCGTAAATTCGTACACGTTTGTTCGTTCCTTTTACTAAGGATAAACATCCGCCTATTTCATCGCCCATTTGTCGACATTAATTACCTCTTGCAGCCCATCCTTATTTCTAGATAGGCTGCGATATTGACGATACCACTTTGAATCGATACAGATGGCGATACTTATACAGACCCCCACCGATACTAGAAATTTGAAATAATTACAATTTGTTCAAAGTATTGATCACTATTCGTGTGTTAAATATTATTCTACAATTATATGCATCAATTTACCCAGAAATTTGTTTTACAATATTCAAGAATTACATTATGTAATCACAAAATTCAGTTTTTCGTGAAAAAATTTGTGCGAAATGAAAAGAAAGTTTGAATTTTGCTCAACGCTACAAACTAGTGAGTGTGTTCTCTTATTTGAAGAGTTTAGAACATAACCTTATGTATGTACGGATTTGACCGTATTCAAAGTGAAATTATTTGTGAAACAGTTTGCTCAGGGTGTGAGGAAAATTGAATAACGTTTTGTTATTTGAACCATCAAGATTGAATGTATAATGCAGGAAAATATAAAACTGGGAAACGTCAAATCGGGGTTCCACTGTATTGTAAGCATCGGATTGTAACAAGTTAAGTACCATATTCAATAAAAAAATTTGGGACGGTTTCAATCGATTCTAATTTAAGATCAGTCCCCACAAAGAAATGAAAGTTTCAAATTATGTTCCTAGAAACGGCCTTGACTGAGCTTCTATTTTAAAAGGAAAATAATGGAGTTGAGAACACTGTTGTGTCATTATTATTATTATTATTATTAACCGTTAAACATTATCTCAGGCAGCACTAGATTAAGGTATGATTAAAGAGTTCCACGAAATCCGGAGTATATACAAGAAACGTATTATTCTAATTACGAAAGTTAAATGTAAAAATACATTTCCCAGGTCTGAAACATGTGATGTACCGTCACCACCAATAAAAGTGGGACACCTAGATCCTGAGTTAAGCAACACCCACGACACCTGTCAGGGAAGCGAGTATTACAGAATATAGGTGTACCATTTTTATTGCTGCTGAGTGTACATTTCTAGATATGACATTGCTTACGGATCTGAAAATGTACACATTGTTGAATATGGTACTCTACAAGGGTTACCTTTTTGTTAATTATGATGAAATTACATCTTTTCAACATAATATTTTCTAAGTTTATCTTTGATAATCATGTAGGGTCACATAATGTTATAAACTAAATTAAAGAGTTGAGAATCGCACAACAAAAACTCTTGAAAGGCAATATCTAAATAAATATTTGTGTAAGTTTCCTTCCTATCCTGCAACTTTTTTCTTACTTAGCGTAAAACAAAATTCATGCACAAGACATGGTAGAATTTAATTATCCATTCAGTTGATTTTACAAAATGCAACGGCAGCGTTGGTTAGCACAATACGAATTAAGCTCGTCATTTAAAGAAAAAGAACAAAAGAGTATTATCTTCTATTAGATATGATTAAATTATCACACTGATAGGTAAAACAAAATAATAGTTTCGTATTGAAGACACCCAGTTTTGTAATTAAATATAATGAACGAAAGTATAGGTATTAGGGTTTTAATACGAAACATGTAAATTGTAATAATATTGTAAAAACTTTGGCTGTAGGATTCGTGTATATTTTATGCCCTGGGCCCCACAACTACCTAACGTTAGATATGAAAATTCAAAGTTTTTTAAACGTAGTGGAGATAGATTCTGTCCAGTTGATAACTGTTCTAAGGACCCCACAATCAAAACCTGCCGGCAAGAGTTTGTAAGAATTAATTTTCGGACAACGCTTACAATGTAATCGACAGGAAAGTACTGTTCATTAAGGGGGTTCTAAAGCCATGTTAAAGCATAGGCCGAAAATATAATCGTACAACTAATACAGATTCGGTAAGGAAGAAATTTTCCGATATAAAAGATTGTTTTATTCACTAAAAAATGTGAGCCTTATAATTTTGTTACGATTGAAGGTATATAAGTAAATAACAGAAAATAAAAGGCCTCTGTCATGTTCAAACTTCTGCGTACAGATGGCGCTGAAGTGGTAGTTTTGTCAGTACCAGTGCATTTTTTTTCTTTTATGACTAGTATGGAAGATTTCGTGGTGAAACAAAGATCACATTTTCCTCCCGCAAGCATCTGAAATTCTATGTGAAAAAAATGAAAACATTTCGTACCTTCAGAGAGTAGTGTTTATCATTAAATTTTTTGAAGTAGCGTTTCGTCGCAATATACTCCGTGGTGCAGATTTTAGCCAACACTGTTGCCGAGATTTCACTCCGTGCTTTCTAACGATATGATCAATGCGAGTGCTTCGAAACTGTGAAAGTTAAATCAAGTTACCAGAGAATAACGAATCCCAGTAAATGTTGGAAGAAGGAAACATCGAAAAAAACTGAAAGGTAAGTCTTATATTTAAATGCTTGTTGCTTAATCCATCAAAAGCAAAACGTTTGCAATATGCAAGAGTGATGCACAATGTATGATTTATTTATATGTTGAGGAAATACCTTTCGATATAATTTCTGTGAGAATATCGCTTCAACGTCTCTACCTTTACAACATAGCACGCATTTTTCCTTACAAACGAAGTTCATAATAATTTGCAATTGTAAAATCAGAAGAGAATGTTATATTAAATTAGGGATAATGCAGATATTACAGTTTTGTGATTATTACTAGAGCATGAAATACCTTGATATTCTGGCATTAAATCGATATTGCACAAAATGCTCTACTATTGTTCCTGTGAGATTATTTTCGTATTTCACTGGTGCTATTCAAATGTACGTACATCGGAATTTGTATTACAAATCAGTCGTTCATTATAGTTTCACTTTGCCCTTGTACATGGTTGGAACGAGTCGTTTCTGACCTGTTTTGAACAAGATTTTTCTCCTCTTGAAAACAGTTCATAAAGCTCGCAAATGTTAAATGCATTAAGTAGGTTAAGCTGTTAGGTTTGATTGGAATAGATTTAATGTGAGATCCCCGAATTTTGTGCAAGTTCTGGACAACGTTCTGTTATCTTCTTTCACAAAATCAGGTCAGAAAACCGGTTTCGTAAGCTGTATAAAACACTTTGGTTTTCTCGTTCTTTCATAATTTTGAACGCCTTGTAATGGTAGTGCAGCATTTCCAATAAGTTCAAGCTTTATGTATTTAAAGTGTACAAGTACACCCTAACAGCTAAAAGAGTAAAGTCCTAACCGTCTACCAAACAATAGTTTGCGTGTTTACTGATAATTTACAAATTAGTATAGATTAGTAAAGATTAGAAGTTCACATATTTTAGAAGTACAAGGCCAATCATTTATTTCTGGGTAAGGTTGATTGATTTTCAGAGAAATCATAATTTGTCCAGATTATGTTACGAATATTTGATTCAATAACCTACTGAAGTCCAAGTCATATTCATAGGCGTGCGCACGGGGAGGGGGGGGGGGCTCACGGACGTTCGCAGATTTTTTCCACATAGGGACAAGCAAGATATTTTCCATGGGGCATATTACCCCGAAAATAGTGCTGCCCCCTCAAAAACACCACTTGAATTTGAAATTATCGCATACTTTCGTCCCTCCATTACTTAATAATTAATGTAAATTACTATAACTGAAATCAAATTATACGTGTGAAATATATACTTTTAGGTTGATATTCGTTTTCGAAGAGGAAGGTGTGGTAATCCTTGCCCCCCTTCTAAACGTTCCATGCCCTTATATTATTATACTTTCAACTAGAAATTTAGTGTAGAGGAATCTTATGACTTATTAAACGATATTATTGAAGAGAATAAAGTATTTCAAGCCGATGAAAATTCAAAGCAACTACGGGGAAGGGGTTGCAGTGGCGCAACCACAAGGGGGCAAAGGGGCATTGCATTATCCCAACCTTGGACGGAAATCAATTCTAGGAGGGCAAACATTGAAGTAAGGGAAAGTAAGACTAGCAGAAATTAAGAGTAGCAGGACAATAGGATACTCAAAATGGAATTAGTTTTCACGTCTTTCTATCATCATTTTTTCCAGACGGCCAGGAGCACTTGTAGGGTGGCACAGAGGGGCAATTGCCCCCTCGACTTCAAATTTTATATACAAATACATTTCGTAAAATTTTCTTGCTCGGTTCGCTCGCAATATCTGCTTTTCTTACAGTCTTGTCAAGTTCATAGTCATAGCTAGGGGACGGCGGGAGTTGTCCCTGGACGCTGAACAATCTGAATGAGAAAAAATGTAAAGGAGAACTCCATGGCGTCCCGTGATTTTTTTGCGCCATATTAAATCAATACAGTTTTCACTTTGGAAAAATTTGGATCGTGAAATTTTCTTGCTCGCTTCGCTCGCAATTTGTTTTCTGTAGTGCATTGTAAATTACCAGAGACAGTGTAAGAACATTTAAGTACTTCAGACAGTAGCTCCTGTAACAGCTTGGTTTGGAGGAAAAGGAGCGCGCATATTTCAGAGACAATTTATAACATTTTTGCTATTGGTTTGTTATGGAGCGGATGAATTGATTATGTAATGTATATAAATAATATGTCATACACACACACACACACACATATACCCATCAATGCAATAGAACTAAAACAGTGAGATAAAGTGAAGTTTTTCTTTCGCGACTAAACTTTCAAGACTTTGCCCCCCCCCTAATCAGAGGGTCTGCGCACGCCTATGGTCATATTTAACATGCATGTAAAGATAGATCTGAGTCACTGAAGTGAGCTGATACCGTGAATCAAACCTTTTATAATTCTGTTATAAAAGGACCACTTCGTTAACCATTATGGTGCAGTTTAGATCAATTATATTCACATCCACTTCCACAACATCTCTAAGTTGTTTTCATTTTATTATTAACTCAACTTGTCTGTGGTTCTAACAATGTAATGCAAATTATTTTTTTTCATCTTTGTTAAGTTCATAGTATCATACACCATATTAACAATATTTTTATTTGCTCCTTTTGCAGATGAACATTTGAGAATCTATTTGATGTGTCTTCTAAGAATACCTTGAAATTTGTAAAAAGGTCAACAGATTTGACTAACAATGGCAACCCAATACCGTGGAAGTTTGTGGATATGCTTCTATGGAATAAAAATCGTCTGTGTGGATTGTTTGAACTGTACACAATTTCAGTGGCGGCTCGTGGTGAAGCAAAGTGGAGGGGCGATAGCTCACAAATTTGCTCTATTGATTTGCTTTATTTTACTTCGCCTTTTGTGCCACTTTTGGCTAATTTGCGAAGATGGGGATGAGTGATATGATAAAATTGATGAATGGACACTCACAAACATCCATGCCCAGGTCGGAATTCGAACCCGGGACCCCTTGCGTCGTAGCGCGATGTGCTAAACACTCCGCCACGGGGGCCGGTACAAATTTGCTCTACTACTAATGTGAGTTTAAATGATGAATTTCGTATAACAGCCAACGTGATAAGATATTGATACGTTCGTGTTTACCGAATATCATGTTTTACACGTTTGCACATATTATAAATTAATAATTATTTAACAGTAATAGGAAAGAAGATGGAAGAAGAAATAGAATTCTAACAGATTTAGTCGTTTAACAGAGGGGAAAATTCAGAAGAAAGTATATTAATTTTTACACAACTTGATAAGCACAATGACGAAAATTTATGTGCATTGATCGTGAAAATTTCTAGTAAAAAAGTTACACAGAAAAAGTTTCCTGTCCAACATAACTAATTGATATGTGAAATAAGGCACCAAAATAAATATCTCACTGGATAGGTGATATCTGTGTTACCAGAAGCTCTACAATAAAAACGGCAAACTTACCAGAAACCTTCTTCAGACATGCTTGTAATTAATGCTTTTGTCCTTCAACGCGAAATTTGCGAGTGAACTCACGGCCTGCCTTCTTTCACACTTGTTCTAGATTCAAATTCGGCCTAGGTTTTTTATGTTTATTTTTTCATCCAGACTTCCAGACTTCTGGTAGAAAAACTTCGCACCAACAATTTCTCCACACTGTTCATCGCGACGGCGACAAACACACAACTACAGCACACAAATACCGAAAAAGCTTCACTTTTCCATGGAAAACTAAGAAACAACAAGTGTCAATATTTTATCGTCTTCCCATCAGGTCGTTTTATTGCTTCGGGGTTGCCAGAGAATTTTACCAAATTTTCAGATATTTTTAGTTCCCAGGTTCCTGTAGCGGCTCTTGGTGAGTTTAGATGACGAGTTTCTAATTTATTTAACGTCCGTCTTGTCCCATTATCAGGAATATTTTCGAACGTGCTAATCAAAACATGTAATTAAATCTGCATGATGTACTCCACATCATTGTAATCCAAATGTACTTTTCACTAAACTCAGAAAAAATACAACGCATATATATGATAATTTTGCGGGTAACAAGAATCTATAGCCGACTTCCGTGGCTAGCATACCGCCTTACAAAGCAGGGCTCCTAGCTTCGAATCCTGGCATGGGTATGTGTGTTCTTTGTGAGTGCCCCTCCATCAATTTCATTATATCGTCACTCATCCTCATCGCCGTGATTACCGAAAAGTAGCAGAAAGCGACGGTAAATAACAAAAATCAAGTAAGAGTTACCGATATTTTCTTTCCTCATTGGAAATTACGTTATTTATTGCTCTACTCTTATGTCATAAGTGAATAAGATTATGGACTACAGAATGATTCTTTTCAACAGTTGGTAATTTTCTTTCTTAAGTTAACTTCATTGCTTCTGGCAACTCTTCATTGTTTAACGTTCTCCGGAGAGAGGCCCAGTTTCACCTAGGGGGGTGGGTTTCGGACGACAAACCCTCCGTCCTCCCAGCCACAGATCGCGCACACGTTATTCCCACAGTTTTCTCGCCTCTTACCCCTCGCGACCGTGCCTGAGAATGCTCTACGTCTCGTAAAGTGGGAGGACGGCGCCCCGCCAGATTTCTCTCGAAGTTGCGTATTTCCCCGCACGGTGGCGTGCAAACTTCGCAATTGTCGCGGAAGAATGAATACAGAACCGAATAACCAACGATCTATAAGCGCATGGAATATTTGCAATTCAGACAATGTAAAAGCTAATATATAAATGTTAATGTAATGTTTGTTCACTTGTAGTTACACACGGTAGTGCGGCGTCCGTATCGTCCTTATGAGCGGCCGCCCCTGCACAATTTGCACATACGGTGATGGTTTACAAGATATTAAGAGTCCAAAATATACGCTAGAAATGATGTTGCAAAACTTCTTAATATCTGATTGCAAGTAGGCAGAAATTGGGAACGGTATATTTGAGAAACTGAAAATAATGGGAATGGTATAACTTGTTTGTCTTGTCTGTCAAGTAATAGCACACATTCCTCGAAATTTTTGCAAGTTCCAATTTTGAAGGGTATTTGCCCAAAATCTTAGGATATTCATTGCTTTCTGAATTGAATGATGATTTCAAGACAGCAAGAAGCATACGTATCTATGAGAGAACCACATGCAGGATGGGCAAAAAGGTTACATTGAAAGAAAAATGTCCGAATCACAATTAAATCCACGTCTAGTCATAACGTCTTGGAACGTACTACTCTTAGTTGAATTAACAAGCACATGATCTATCTGGTTCAAAGTCTTTGTATCGGGTGACATCCAGGTTCCTTTACGGATATCTTTATGTTGAAATGTTGTGCTCATTATCATCATGTTATTACTAGCTGAATATTCACATAATAACTCACCATTCTTATTACATTCATTGTGTAGAGAGTGGTTACCTGTTATTGACAAGTATGCATTTTCACGTTCTACTTTTGCGTTCATATCTCCTAGTATTATTGTTATATCGTGTCCGGGTGTCTGATCTTGTATCAACTGTAAATTTTGATAGAATTGACTTTTATGATCCGCAGATGAGTCTTCCGTAGGGGCGTGAACACATATTAGAGAATGATTATGAAATTTGCCCTTCCTTCTAAGTTTACAGATCCTGTCGTTGTGGGGTGTGAAGCTCAATACATTTTTCCTGATTTCCTTTCGTACCATAAATCCTGTTCCTAGGTGACCTGTTTTTTTTTCGCTATTACAGCTATAGTATAAAGAATAGTCTTTTCTTTTTATGTGTCCATAGCCTTTCCACGTAATTTCCTGAATGGTTTCTATTTTGAGTGTAGATTTCAATATTTCTTCAGCAATTTCTTGCATTTTACCTGGTTTCGGCATCGTAAGTATGTTCTAAGTTCCAATCTTAATGATATTGGAGGCACAATTTGACTCACGTTGTTGGAATACAGTGTTTCCAACCTTCTTCACCGAAAAATACCTACTATGGTGTTCTTCACATATGCAAATTGTACATTATGCACGGGAGGCTGACGGATAACCTGGTTAGCTGACGGATAGCCCCACGAACCATTCACGGATAGCCCCACGAACCATTTCCGATAAGGTTAGGTTAGGTTTGGTTTGAGTAGGCAAGCATAGTGAAAAAAGGGGGGTTGGAAACACTGACAGGGGATTACGTCATCAAACGTACGCAGCATGCAGTTCACGTAGGCGAAGTAAATGAAAGCAATCGCAATTGTGCGTCGGTGAGATATTTCTCTTGAAAAATACATGATTTCTCAGTCAAATATATTCCACGATGAAAGAAAATACCTCGACGAACGTTGGAAACCTTGTAAAAACTCATTTCCGTAAGTAGTTTCTTCTGTAAAAATGAAGAAATGTGTCTCCGATATACCAAACTTTTACCCGAATAAGTTTTGTTTTGCAGCTAAAACATCAGAGCATGCAACCGTGTACAATTCAGAACGCCGGACCGAGGAAAGGAGGCTTGGGGGGTACAACCCCCGAATTTCAATGAAAAAAAAAGAACATAAAAATCTGGAGTTTTCCCCCTCTTCTCCCGGAATTTTGGGGAGAGAGCGCAAACTTACTTTCAAAGAATGGACATTTCTCAAGAGAATGAAACATGTTTCATGTTCCTGAGTGCCATACAAGTTGAATAATAAGAAAAAATGTGAAGTTTTTCTTCTTTTTTTTTACGAAAAATAGGTAATTTGCATTTTTGGAGGAAAATTGTTATAACTCGGGCACTATGGGAGCAATCTACTTCGGATAAGTTTTGTTTTGCAGGTAGAACATCAGAGCATGCAACCGTGTACAATTCAGAACGCCGAACCGAGGAAGGGGGTTTGAGGGGCGCGACCCCCGAATTTCAATGGGAAAAAAAACATAAACATCTGGAGTTTGTCCCCTCTTCTCCCGATATTTTGGAGAGAAGGCGCAAACCTTAGTATTCTATTCAAAGAATGGACGTTTCCAAAGAGAATGAAACATGTTTCATGTTCCTGGGTGCCATACAAGTTGAATAATGAACCAAAATGTGAAACTCTGTTCGGAAATGTGGCATGGATATGTTGCGGAGGGGGGGAGGGGGGAGAAGTTGGTCATCAATGTGAATTTCCCAAGCTTGCTTCAGACCTGTGTCAGAGTTTCCACCCAAACATAAGAGTATGAAGGTCCAAAAAGCACATTCATTTCGTAATCAGCACCATGATACCATATGGTATCATCGGGGCAGTACGACTTTACTCTGATGATACCATATGGTATCATCGGGAGAGTAAGGCCTTTGAAGACTAATAAGTTATTGTGCCCAACCAGGCAAAAAAAAGGCCCCCTCTCATGGTTAATTCCAGAGGACAGTTAAAGTTTCAAGATGATTATGCTCTGAAGTGTGATGCACGGGACACGAAAACTATTTGCACTAGTGTTTCAGTGGTTTGAATGAAATTGTAATAATTGCATTTCCAGTACTTTATGCTGTGTTTTAGATTCGATGTGTTTTTCTACAAAAAATTCTTTCTCCACAAGAAAAATTTAATATTTTACATGATGCACGGGACAAGGTCGCGTTTTGCAGTGTACTAAAAGACTAATTCCTTTACTTTGTCACGTGCCTAGTCAGCCGCGCACAATCATTAATATGGAAGGAACTAGTTAGGGAACGCGACAACAGATGGCAGCGCGAAGAAAAGGTGGAAAGAATGTTGATTGACGAAATAGGAGGATACGGAATAGTATGATATCGATTAAAACAAATGAAAAATAAATTAATATTGATTATAAAAATGTATATAAAGTATAAGGAACATAAATGTAAATAGAAATCACGATAGCTAAGGATATACCCATATGTTAAACGTACATACGCTGTGTTTTAGACTAATTCCTTTACTTTGTCACGTGCCTAGTCAGCCGCGCACAATCGTTAATATGGGAGGAACTAGTTAGGGAACGCGACAACAGATGGCAGCGCGAAGAAAAGGTGGAAAGAAAGTTGATTGACGAAATAGGAGGATACGGAATAGTATGATATCGATTTTAAAAAAATGAGAAATAAATTAATATTGATTATAAACATGTATAAAAAGTATAAGGAACATAAATAAATAGAAATCACGATAGATAAGGATATACCCATATGTTAAACGTACATATGCTGTGTTTTAGACTAATTCCTTTTCTTTGTCACGTGCCTAGTCAGCCGCGCACAATCGTTAATATGGAAGGAACTAGTTAGGGAACGCGACAACAGATGGCAGCGCGAAGAAAAGGTGGAAAGAATGTTGATTGACGAAATAGGAGGATACGGAATAGTATGATATCGATTAAAACAAATGAGAAATAAATTAATATTGATTATAAAAATGTATATAAAGTATAAGGAACATAAATAAATAGAAATCACGATAGCTAAGGATATACCCATATGTTATACAATGAGGATAAACGAAGAGAACAAGAAGAACTTTTGAGCTCAATTTTGTAGTCACTCAGACAGGTCACAACACAACAGGATTATACTGCGTGTGGATTCACACCCGAAAGAAGGCATTATCAGTTTGCATAATGTAGTCCAGGGTTACTAAGAAGAAAAGAGGTTAATATTTGCCTGCCTTAACTTCTTATATTGATATAAGGCAAATAAATTAATCACATATTGCACCAAATATCAACTTGGAGTTCCTCGATTCGTAATTTTATAAGGAGCTCGCGTTGTATATTCAGAGTGTTTCTGCTTTCTTTGTATTGTCCACTGAGGCACTCAATTAATGATTGAAGAGTTGTTTAATTATTTTTCTTGGTCTTCTCGCTCAATGCTTTCAATAAGGTTTATTATCAACTCAAACCTAAATTATTTAGCTGTAGATGGGAAAATCCACAAGTTCATATGTTTTGTTTTGGTGATTACGACGATTTATTAATTTGATTTTGTTTCTTTTCCTTCGCTTTTCTCCCTCTTTTGGCTAATTGCGAAGATGACAATGCGTGATGTGCTGCGTTACCAACCACGGTAATATAATAACTCATGTGGGTTCGATTTTATACAAAATAATAATTTAATCCATATTGCAGAAGATAAAGTTATATGTTACGGTAGAATGACCAGCAAAACTAAACAAAGATCAACAAGCTTCACCATTTGCACATGTTTTCCGGAGAAAACAATGCTTGATATGGGGCAATAGGTTAGTTATTCCAAGATCGTTGCTTGATACAGTCTTGAAAAATTGCAATCTAATCATCTAGACTTGTGGAAATTACAACAATTAGCAGGATCTATGTATTGGTGGCCGAAAATTGATATTGACTTGGAAAGAGAAGTAATGAACTGTCAAGAGTGTCAAGCATTTCAGAATAATACGCCGAAAAATAAATATGTACCTTGAGAGCAAACAGATAAGCCATTTCAACGAGTTCATTTGGATTTCTTTCGTTTTGCTGGTCGCACATATTTATTGTTGGTTGATTCACGCACACGATGGATAGAGGTTTGAGAAGTTAAGTCTACGTCTAGTGAAACGATAAATTGTCTCAAATAATGTTTTGAAAGAAATGGATATCCTAGTGTAATCGCATGTGATAATGAACCTCTGTTTTCGGGAAGTAAGCTTAAAGAATTTTGCATTAATTTAGGAATACGAATTAATCATTCACCACCATATCATCCACCCAGTAATGGTTGAGCCGAGAAGTGGGTCAAAAACGTGAAAAGTACTCTGAAGAAGAGATGGTTGGAAGATTGCCATCTGGGAAGAACTTTTAACTTCAGAGAAGTGGTGGAAGGTGCATTAAGAGTAGCCAGGTTTACACCTTGCCATGTAAAGGGGAAGACGCCTGCAGAGTTGTTGTTATCATATCAACCTCGTAATATCTATAATTGGCCCTGGTCGCAAATAATGGAGAAGGAAGTGGTGAGAAGTGAGACCAATAAGAACGAAGAATTACCATCAATCGGAAGTACAGTGTGGACAAGAAATTATACATCCAGATTTCCAAAATACGTACGAGCTACAGTTACGGGTCATTTAGGAAGACGCTTCTTATTGGTCATAGCCGATGGAAGAACGAGAAGGATACACCTGCATGAAGTGAAGTTTAAATCAAACACGTCGGATACGGATATTTTTGGATCTTCTCGATGGTTGCGTGCCGGCACAGGACACGGTGTTTGAGACTGTGCGAGAGGAAGCTGTTACTACCTCAGCTGTGAAAAGTCCACGACGATCTTCTAGAAGGCGGAAACCATGTGACAGGCTGGAGCTGTCATTTGGAAGAAGGGGAAATTGGCAGTAGATGGATTGTGAAACATCTGCGATGTTAAATGTTAAAATATATTTGTATGTAGATGTTCAATTGTTTTATTGTTTGATTGTCATGGAGTTAGCCATGTTGTAATATTTGTATACGAGCTAGCTAAAGTTTCCCGTTCAAACTGACAATAGTTCTTCTGAGCGTCAGTTAACGTTGCTGATGAATAAGCTACTGTGCGTAAGTTACCTTTGTGCACGTTACACAATTGACAACCTTTCCCTACAGGACTTGCACCTGTAATTAGTACAACTTCCAAATTCGCATCGAAAGGAAAAACGACATCTGCTCTCTGCACCATTTCCTTTACT
The DNA here is from genome assembly GCF_977018435.1 of Lepisma saccharinum. NCBI lineage: Eukaryota > Metazoa > Arthropoda > Insecta > Zygentoma > Lepismatidae > Lepisma > Lepisma saccharinum. The sequence continues at coordinate 42,660,788 of NC_139255.1, read as the reverse complement.
TATTCATATTCCTCTTGATGAATATCAGTCCATTTCTTCATCAATTAATGCAAATGAGGTATACGCATTGACAAGTTGGGTAATATGCCTATGGAACAATGCAATACCTCCCAAGAATGACTTTAGTTGACTGACATTACTAGGTACAGCACATTTTAATATTGCTTCTAAGTTCTTCACAGATGGTATAATTCCTTCACCAGAAATGCAAAATCCTAAATATTCAACTTCAGTATCACACTTCTTAGCATTTGCATTCACATTATACTTCTGTAGACGATCTAGTACATTCCTTACGTTTTTATAACACTGTTTTAGTCCTTTACCACAATGCAAAATGTATGACATGGTAATTTTACTCGAAAATTGAAGGATGACACATTTTACTTTGTAACTCGAAAATGACCAAAATGTCACTTATCATGTATTACACCGGAAGCCTTTAAATATTCACGTATTTATAAGCACAGCTTTTCTAGCTGTAGTGCGGGGCTAGTGTAGTTGACACACTTCAGTACAACTGAGTTAAGAGGGGAATCGAGTTATGATAGAAGTCCAGAACGATGAAACAAGGGATGAAAAACTCGTGGATGGAACGAAATTAATATTTACCCTTTAGAGTTCAGGAAGCCTAATTTGCTTACCTAACCATCACCGCATATCCAACCTAACGCAAACTAAAATTTCGTATCGCCTTATTCAAGGGGAGATTTAATAGCATAGTATTGTTTAAACTAAATCATAAAAAAGGCCCTTCTTTGGATAAGAACAAGAACTTAATATTACAAGAAGTCTGTTAATCAGTTTGTTATCTATATGGTGCTTTAAAGTAGAAAAACCAACCGGGTAAATGTCTGTTATATCGGAGACACATTTAGTAGTGTAATTGATGCTATAGCTGGGGCGAGAAAGTATGAACCCCCCTCAGGCAGATTTGACTACACTTAAAACTTGCTCAACATGCCCATATGAGCTTTTTGCTCAAGTGTGGAACCCCGTCTAATCCAAGATTTTTGTAAAAATGCCCTCGGGAATTTCCTGAGAAAGTATGACCCCCCTCAGATTGATTTGCCTACACTTATAAAAGGCACTTCTGTGAGATTGTTGTCCATAAACCTGTCAAAAATATGCCCCTCTTGATATTTTTTTTGCCCACACCTAAAACTACGCCAAACGTATTAACACCCACACACACCCACCCACCCACACACACACACACACACACACACACACACACACACACACACACACACACTGACCTTGACCTTGACTATTTTTTCGATTATTTTTTCGATTATTTTTTTCGATTATTTTTCGATTATTTTTTCGATTATTTTTTCGATTATTTTTTCGATTATTTTTTCGATTATTTTGACCTTGACCTTGAGATGACCTTGACCTTGACCTTGACCACACCCACCCACATACACACCCACACCCACCCACACCCACCCACATACCCACCCACACCCACACACATACACACCCACACCCACCTACACCCACCCACACCCACCCACATACACACCCACACACACCCACCTACATACACACCTACACCCACCCACACCCACACATATACACACCCACACACACCCACACCCACACACACCCACACCCACCCACACATATTTACTTCCGGTCCACTTGTGGCCTATTTCTGGTTTATTTATATTGCATCATGTTTTGCAACAAATTATTACCCAATATTATGCATTAGACATGTGTTGTTTTCTGATTGGTTGGTTATGACATAATGTGATGATGTGTTATATTCTGATTGGCTTATTGTTTCAGATGTTTTCAATGCGGTCCGTGCTTAGGGTATATAAAGAGATTCTGCATTGCATATCAGCCAGTATTGTGAGAGTTGTTAAAGAGTGAGGGTGTGTTGTTACAGTGCTGCTCATATTTTTTAAACACAAAAATATTGCAGATTTGTATAAATTGAATTACAAATCTATTTGATTTAATATATAGAATTTTTAACAACCTGTCATAGGTTTATTAAGTATAGAGTTTTGATTTGGACCCCAAGAAATTTTATATAAATACCAAAGCCAAAAATATTAACACACATACACACATACACACACACACAAAATATACAAAACACACTGCTGAACCCAACTGATATTTTTTATTAAGCATAGAATTTTGATTTGAATCCCAAGAAATTGTATATAATAAACAACAACAAAAATGCCAAATCAAAAATATTGTAATCAATGCAAAAATAATATATCCAGCCCCAATTGGGCTAAGCATCAAAAGATTTGTAATCCAGACAAATGCAGAACTCCCACAAAAATATGCCCAAAATGCCATAGAAAACATAATCTGGAATACTTCACTTATAAACATAAAGGTACTTGCTCTGCACAGTCATCAACATTGCCCCCACAACCATCTACATCTGGTCTGAAAAGGAAGCATGAAACACCTCTTAATGCTGGACCAGCAAAGCAGCCACGCTATGAACCAATCCATAGCAGTTTTAACGGCCAATTAAGGGATCACCGTTTTGTATCAGAGCCAAGATGTGACATTAAGAATTTTTTGAACAGTATAAATTCTGATGTGCAGGCAATTCTAAATGCACAAAATGGCTCTTATAAGCTGTCTCTCAAATTGTTTACACAATATAAGAAGCCAAATGGCACAAAATTTACACAGCCCCACATAACAGAAACTGTACCTGTATATTCAAATGCAAATTCAGACAAAATAATAAGCAATTTGATAGATCAATTGAATATTAAACACTCTGAATTTGCAGCAAAAGAGTCTGGATGGAGCCTATGCGGATCTCCACACAAGTTATATGTTAATATTTCTGAATTCAGCCCATTACAAGGTTCCACATATGTGCCTTTACCTGCTAATATTAAAAACAAAAAAGCCGTGGTTAACATAGAAAATAATGATGAGAAATGCTTTTTGTGGTGTATTTTAGCTGCTTTGTTTCCAGTTTTAAGGAATCCTGAGAGAATAAGTTATTATAAACAGCATGAAAATGATTTTGATGAAGCAATGGAGGGTTTAGAATATCCAATGTCTGTTCAGAATATTGATAAATTTGAAAAAAAGGCCCGGGATATGAATGGTACACAATTATCTATTAATGTATTTACTTGTTCTACTGGCCGTGGCAATTGCTTGATAGATCCTCTCAGAATCAGTACATTTGATGATGATTCAGCTGTTCCGATTGATCTGCTCTTAATTGAAGGGGATGGCACATATCATTACACTCTGATATAATCTTGAAGCTTTAGTCAGAACACAACTAGACAAATCCAATAGAATATTCAAGTTGTGCAGAAGATGTTTGTCTGTATTTGATGGTCAAAAAATGGTGAATGGGGTTCGGGAAAAAAATGCAGAAATTGCTAAAAACAAGTTAATTGAGCATCTGAAATACTGTGGCAACTATAAACCTGTTCATATGGTGATGCCTAGTCCAAATGAAAATGCAAAATTCAAAAAATTTGAAGCCTTGTTGGAACATCCAGCATATATAGTCTGTGATTTTGAATCAAATCTCAAACCTCTTGCATTCTGTAGCCCAGATCCTGATGAATCTTCAATTACACCATACCAGCTACATGAACCTTCTAGTTTTTATTATGTGGTTGTACAGGATGGTGTTGTTAGTAAAGAATATTTATACATGGGACCAGATGCCATCAAAGAATTTGCAGATAGAATAGAAAATGAGTGCCATGACATAGCATCTAATGTCCTATTAAAATCAAAACCCATGTTGCCTTTAACAGAGAAACAGATTGAAGATTTCAACAATGCAGAAAAATGCCCGGTATGTGATTCTGAATTTTCAGATACAAATATCAAGGTACATCACCATTCCCATACAGATGGTAAATTTTTAATGGCCCTGTGTAATAGCTGTAATATTAAGATCCAGAGACCAAAATTTATCCCTATATTTTGCCACGGTGCATCCAATTATGATTTTCATCATTTGATCAGGTACGAGGGGTTTGACAAGCAGAATTTAAATATTTTAGCAGAAAATGATGAGAAATATATTGCCATTAGCAAAATAACTAAAGTTAATGGTGTTCCTATTCACTTAAGATTTCTTGATTCATACAGAATTTTATCGGCTAGCCTGGCTACACTGGCCACTCAATTATCTGATGATCAATTCAAAATCACATGTGCTTTGTTTCCAAATCAGGACCTGAAATTAATTAGGCGGAAGGGTGTATATCCATATGATTATGTTACAGATTTTTCTAAATTTGACGAGTGTTCTCTGCCACCAAAACAACAGTTTTACAGCAAAATCAGAGGATCTGGAATCACTGATGAAGATTATCACCATGCCCAGTTGATGTGGAACAATTTAAAATGCCAGACATTTGGTGATTATCACAAGGCTTATTTAAAACTTGATGTGACCCTCTTAGCTGATATACTGCAGGCATTCAGAAAATCTTCCATGCAAAATTATAAACTGGATCCAATGTATTTTTACAGTGCTCCGGGCCTAGCATGGTCTGCAATGTTTTTAAACATTAAAATGCAATTGGATCTGATCCAGGATCAGGACATGTATCTGTTTATGGAACAATGTATAAGAGGGGGCATGGTGCAATGTTCTCAGAGATATGCCAGAGCAAATAACAAATATATTCCTGATTATGATCCAGCACTGCCATCAAATTATATACTGTATGTAGATGCAAACAGCCTCTATGGTTATGCTATGATGGATAAACTGCCATATGCAGGGCTTGAGTGGGTTGAAAATTTCAATATTGAAGATCTTAAGGATTTTGATGACAGTAACTATGGCCTGTTCTTAGAGGTTGATCTGACAATTCCTGATGATTTACACAACACATTTTCTGATCTGCCCCCAATTCCCGAGGTTAAGTGTTCACCTGGCTCTAAACAGAAGAAATTGATGATGACTCTGGAGCCGAAACAGGATTATGTTATTTATTACAAAAACCTCCAGTTCCTGATGCATCATGGTGTTCAAGTGACCAAAGTTGGAAAAGTTTTGAGGTTCAGGCACTCAAGATGGTTGAAACCATATATTGATACAAACACAGAGCTTCGAACATCTGCAATGAGCCAATTTGATAAGACCTTGTTTAAATTGATGGTCAATTCAGTGTATGGCAAAACAATTGAAAATGTCAGAAAACATATTGATGTTAAAATAATTACTGACCCCAGCCGGAGCAAAAAATTGATTGCAAAGCCTAATTTCAATTATAGAAGAATTTATGATAAAAATATGGCACTCTTCAACATGAAAAAAACAAAAATTAAATTTGATAAGCCCATTTATGTAGGGGCTGTGATATTGGAATTGGCCAAATTACACATGTTAAAATTGTATTATAATGTGTTGAAACCTTTTTATGGTGATTGTGTAAAATTGATGTACATGGACACAGATAGTTTTGTTCTTGATATTCAAACAGAAGATGTTTATAAAGATATGTCCCAGCCTGCATTGCTTGAATATTTTGATACCAGTGAACATACAAAAATTAAACCCCACAACAAAAAGGTGCCTGGCAAGTTAAAAGATGAGACACTTGGTGATGTTATTGTGGCATTTGCTGGGTTAAGGGCCAAGATGTACAGTTTTGAAACATGCAGTGGTGTTGTTGCCAAAAAAGCCAAGGGCATTGGCAGAGTAATTGTTGACAAAGAGCTTGAATTTGAGGATTACAAAAATTGTCTCAAATCATGTAGCACAATCAGAACATCAGAAAATAGAATTCAGAGTGTGGATCACTTATTGACTAGCAATATTGTAAGAAAAGTGGTTCTGGACCCACATGATGATAAGAGATGTATTTTATCATGTGGCATACATACTTTACCATGGGGGCATTGTGATTTGAAAAATGGCAATCAATGCCCAATTACAGAGCATGATTTGAAATAAATAAACATGCCTATGAACTTATTTGGGTTCAAAAAACAGGCTATTATGGACCTGCCAACACCACAACCCTCTTCTGGTATGATATCTAAACTAAGTGCTTTGTTAATTATTCATCTGAACAGCATATTTACAGATGTTGATGATGAAACAGGTAAATCATTGTACATATTTAACAATAATTTAAATCATTACCAATTACCTGTAGGTGGTCAATTGCAATTTATTACAACCCCTGAGGGTGATGTCAAAATTTCAGTAGGGAGAAATATTTATAGAATTAAGCACTCAAACATGATTTCTGGCACTGTTTATACTGTTTCTGCTGGTGACTGCTTATATATTGAGGTCCCTGGATCCTATGACAAGCTTATACCTTTTTTTATAGAATTAAGAATCAGATATTCAATAATAAATAACCACTAAAACAAAATGCCTAATGATATATTTGGCCATACGAGGCATGAAGATCACAGTGATGAGATTCTGATGCTTGATGTCAGAGTCAAAAAATTAAGAAGTGATTTGCAAGCTTTACAAACCACACTGAATGCCAGTCTTCAACTAGAAATTACAAATTTGCAATCACAATGCATGGACCCTCTTCTTAAAATTGATTCTGAACTCAAATTGCTGCTTCAGAAATATACTGACTTGGCCACATTGGATAATTTTCAAAGTTTAGAAGAGGCTGTAGCAGCTCTTCAAGCCAAATTTAAGACCCAGGCCACCAACTCTGAGCAATTGAAACAGCAATTGGAAGAGCAGATAAATAATGTCCAGACACAGCTCCAAACAATTGTCAAAAGCATAAAATCACAAGAAGATTTTGATCTAGTGATTTCCACTCTAAAGGAACAGATTCAATCACTCCAAATACCTAATCTGGACCCTCTGAACAATGCCATAGCCGAGGTTAAAGAAAAAATTGAGACACTTGAAAATTTTATGAACAACTTGCCATCTTCTGATGCTTTGAGTGCAATAACTCGGAGTGTTGCAAACATCAAGCTGCAACTTGAAACATATGAAGATTTTGGAAAAATTCAAAGTACCATAACCCATCTTGAGGGTACAATAGCAGCAGTGCAAAGTGATTTGACAAATGTACAAGAATCCCGCCTGCCCGGGATTGTAGACACACTTGTCAGTGTCCAGGAACAGATCACAAAGCTTGAAAACCTCAACACTGAATCTGAACTATCTCATTTTCATCACTTGATCGATGATATCCAAACAAAGCTTGAAATTTTACAACAATCAACACCCTCTCAGGCAGATATAGCCCTGCTCCAAAATGCTATGCAAAATGTGGCTGATGCTTCTGAATTAAACAATGTAAAATTGGCACTTGAATCTTTGCAAAATACTGTGTCAAATCTCCCTACATCACAGGAACTTAAAAATATTAAGAGAGCTGTGAATAGGATATTGAAATCAGAAGATATCAAGAATATCCAGACAGAGATCAAACAACTTACTCAGACAGTGGCCACTCTACCAACAAATCAACATATTAATGAACTGCATGCCCTGTTTGAGGATATCAGAAGACAGGTCCATGATCTTACTGCTCAAAATTCAAAATTGGCAGTTATTGAAAATTTGCAACAAATTGTAGCTAATATCAAGCAACAGCTAGGGACCATGGAATCCAATCAAGCAAATGCTCTGTCTGTTTTTGCCACCCAGCTTCAAGAGATTGTGCAACAATACAAGAAACTTGTTGTGGACATAAAAATCAAGCCAGGCCATGATGATGTTGTTAGGACCATCAATGAGCACCTTGAATCTGTAACAAGCAGATTGCTTACAGCAGAAAAAGAAATAACCGGCATAATTGAGAATCCAAAACATACAGTAATTCTTGAATTGTACAGCATCCCCAACAAAGAATATGATTCACCATTTACACCAGGTGGCAAAATATATATGCTGTCCCCTGCACAATTTTATTACCAGTTTTTTGTTGGGGGCACACTTAGACCAATCAAGATCAAATATTGGCTTCAACCACAGGCACACCACTACCCCACCTTATCAATAACAAATGCTGATAACAAAGTAAAAATCACCAGTGTAGAGTTAGAGGATTTTACAGACCCCAATACATTAGAAACAGCCTATGCTGAAGATGATGGCTCTCTGGAATTTAAAATACAAATAGGGGACAAATTATATTTAGAAAATCCTGTAGTATCAGCTGCTGAACACCCTATAGTTGCAATATTCTTGTTTACATATTATGTCTAGACAAATTATTGTTGATGAATTACACAGACAAGCCAGACATAATTATAAGAGACTGTCAGTAGTCACAAAAGGCATAGATGATTTATGGCAGAGCGACTTGATTGAGATGGCAAGTGGACAGCTGAAAAACTTAGACAAAATCAACAAGGGCTACAAGTATCTACTCACTGTCATAGACACATTTTCAAAATTTGCCTGGGCTGTGCCACTCAAATCCAAGACTGGAAAATGTGTTACAGAAGCCATCAGGACAATCATCAATCAGAGTGGAAGATCACCGCGCTATTTGCAAACAGATAATGGCAAAGAATTTTATAATTCTGTGTTCCAACAATTTATTAAAAGCCAGTCAATAAAACATTATTCGAGTTACAGTGATCTCAAAGCCTCAATTGTAGAGAGATTCAACAAAACCCTAAAAAATCTTATGTATAAACAATTTACACTTCAAGGTAATTATAAATGGCTTAATATTCTTCCAGAACTTCTACATAAATATAACAACTCGGTCCATTCCACAATCAACATGAAACCCTCTGAAGTAACTTCATCTGATGAGCAAAAATTGATCAGGACTGTTTATTATCCTAGATACCAGCCAACAACAAGAAAGGCCAAATACAAGGTGGGTGATCAAGTAAGAATCAGCAAATATAAGCACTTATTCAAAAGAGGCTTTACAAGAAACTGGAGCACTGAATTATTTACAGTGGTTCAAATTAAACCTGGGACCCTTAACACATATATAATAAAAGATCACCGAGGAGAAATTCTCAAAGGCAGATTCTATGAAGAAGAACTCAACAAAACTAAACAGCCTGACACATATCTCATAGAAAAAATCATCCGCAGAAAAGGCAACAAGTTATTTGTCAAATGGCTAGGACTTCCAGAACACAGCTGGATCGATGCAGACAAAATGATAATATGAGCACCTGGGATGTTATAAAAAGGCTGCCAGAACCTGAACAGCAGATTAAGAGAAATGGCAAGTTGCTGCCTGAAAATATTAGATGTCTTATTTTTGGGCCATCGGCTTGTGGTAAAACTACACTAATGATTGATAATTTTTTATTGGCACCCAACTGGTTAGACTGGAAAAACAGGCACTTGTATGTCTTTTCTAAGAGCTTGGAACAATTAAAATATCAGCAGCTGATGAAGCTATATGATGGATTGGATATAGCCACTTTTGAACCAGATGTTAAGCCACTCCATGAATGTCTCGATAATTCTGTTGTTGTGTTTGATGACATTATACTGGATAATCAAAACAAGGTTAGAAATTTCTTTACACAGGGCCGACACAAAAACATTGATTGCTTCTACCTTGCACAGACTTTTTCAAAAATACCCAAGCAGCTGATCCGAGACAACAGCAATTTTATATGTGTGTTTCATCAAGATCATACCAACCTCAAACACATACATGATGAATATGTAGGTGGGGACTTGAGCTACAATGATTTTTCCAAGTTTTGCAGTAGGTGCTGGAATCAAAACAGTTATGGGTTTGTCACAATTGATATGACAAGAAAACCCAATAGTGGCAAATACAGAAATAAAATCAACAATTTTCTAGACATTGAAACATAAATAAATAACCATGAAAAGGCCAATCATTGACGATCTTAAATTAAGAGATTATCTTGTAAAAAGATTTAAGGGATGGAAATCACAGAACCGAGGAATTTATGAACAACACAAACAAACAGAACAGCCTATTATTGACGCTATTAGTGAATTAGGTAAAAATATCAAAACTGTTACAGAGCAAAATCAAAATTTGATCACAGAGCTTGTACCTGTAGCTGCAAGGAACATATTAGATTATCCAATCACCCCACTTTCCAGTATTCATACACCTAGTCCTGTTGCTCCTCGAAGAATTGAAGCTACTCTGGATCCTATTGAATTGGGTCTTCTTGCTCAAAAATATTTAAGCACACCTAAAGACAACAAAGATGAGGTCTTTGGCTTATATGCTGACACAGAGCGTGATGGTAGCATCATACATAGAATTGGCAATTTCAGAGTAACATTTATGGGAGATGATATCATTGTATATTCAGAATCTCATCTTGGAGAAAGAGGTGCTTTTGTTAAGTATCTTGGCACACCTGGATTGTGGGAACTAATGACTAGGAAAAGGCCTGGCAGCTATACAGATCAAGATTATGAACATTACAAAGAAATATTAATAAAATCAGATGCTCTATACCAGAACAATGATCCCACACAAAAAAGAGTCAAGTCTAGCAGTGGAGCAAAATACAATAATTTAATCAAGCCCATATGGTCACAAATTAAGACAGGCAGTGGAATCAAACAATACAACACCCTGCCTAAAGAATTTGTCTGGGTTGATGATGTCAGGAAACTTGTAGATAGGTTATTGGTGATAGCTGGGGAGGAAAATGCTGGCAACCACAATTTTTACAATGAAAAGGTTGGAATTATGGACATGATAAGCACCAAATTGTCTAATTTTATAGTGAATGACACTAAGGGGATTGGATATCTTATAAAAATTATTAATACTCTACCACCTAAATTTTGGAATATTTCTGAGGGCCGGGGGTTGGTTAATGACATTATAAACAAGCTGCCATTTGAACTACACATTCCAGGCTATCAGTATTGTGGTCTCGGTACAAAATTAGACCATAGATTAAACAGAGGTGACCCTGGTGTTAATCCCCTAGATGCTGCTTGTAGAGACCATGACATAGCATACAACACACATACTGATCTTGACAAGAGACATGTTGCAGACAAGAAATTAGAAGAGGCTGCATTTGGTAGATTTGTAAGCAAAGATGCTTCTTTAAGTGAAAAAATAGCAGCATTGGGAACCACCATAGCTATGAACACCAAACAAAAACTGGGGTGGGGGTTGTGAATATGTATATAATAAACCTAGAATGAAGGCCAAGGGTGTTATGTATCAAATACCTTATGCAGGTCTTAAATCTCTTAAAACTATTGATAGTCTTTTAACCAAAAAGCAGCGGAAGAAAAAAAATTCTTGTCTTGCAAAAGGCCATGGTATGAAATTGTTGCTTAGTACCCCCCAATTAAAAAAATTACAACAATCTAGAAAAAAATCACATGTGGGGGGTTTCATATTTACTATCCCGGCCATCTTAGCAGAACTTGGGGCTGTTGGGAGCTTGGCTGGGGGATCAGCTGCCATAGCAAAAACAGTAATAGATGCCAAGAAAAATAGGGCAGAATTAGATGAATTGAAGCGCCATAACCTGGCCATGGAGAAACAAGGCAAAGGTGTTAAGAGAGCCATGAATAAGTTTAAAAAAAACAAGAGCCGCTTACAAACCAAGATATTGAAGCTTTAATCAAGCCACTGGGCATCAAAAATTTTAGAGGTGTGTACATGTCTGATTCTTTACCAGAACAACCACTCAACAAAGAGTGTGGCATTGTTAATTTGGATAAGTACAAAAATCAGGGCACTCACTGGATCTGTTATCTTAAATATTTAAACAATGAGGCATTTGTGTTTGATTCATTTGGAGGTGTTCCACCTGAAAATTTAATAAAATATCTAAAATCAGCTAATCTTTATTACAATAATGCCCGTGTTCAAATCTTCAAAGATGTTAATTGCGGACATTTGTGTTTATCTGTTCTTAGATATATGTCTCAAATAAATAAACCATCAATTGAAAATTTTCAAATGGCCCTGTGGTATTTAAAACATCATGGGGGTATTCCATCTCACCAGCCAAAATTCAATATTGAAACTTAGATTACATGATGACATAGTGTATCCCAAAACAATAGCTCTCAGAGCATTTTATGGCATGTACTTGATCCCTAATATTACACACCACAACAACAAAATTGCAGTAGGGGATCAAAAAATTGTCATCACTCCAGGGCAATATAATCTGTCCACTTTAAATGCTCAATTACCCAGAGGTATAGTATTAACTCAAAATTTAGTCACTCACAGAGTAGAGATTGTATCTGCTACAGAAACAGTGGATCTGGGTACTATAGGAGAGCTGTTAGGCTTTGAGAACAACACAAAACTTGAACCAGCCATCAAACACACTGCTATTAATATACCTAAATTCTTAGCCATAGAGACTCTGAATATTCACTGTAATGTGGCTGAGGGTATGATCACCAAATCAAATGGCATAGGCACTCACAAACAAACTGGCATCATTGGAACATTCAAACCTAATTCTGATTTTATGGAGCCAATCATCTACACTCCATCCCCAACATTATATTTTCCTGTGTGCCATAATAGAATAGATAATATTGAATTGATGGTCACTAATGAAAAAGAAGAATTAGTTGATTTTGCTGGAGCCACAACAACTGCAATCATAGAGATTAATATTTAAATAAAAATACATACAAAAAAATGGAAAATATTGAGAGTTATGAGCTACAATCATTCCCCCCAAACAGGAGGACATTTGCAAATTTAAATCAACCCAACACAGAGATTGAGGTTGATCTTGATGTAGGGGATGGCTTTATACACTCCCACAGAGCAGATCTATACATCAAATTTGATGTTGTAAAGCTCGATGGTACAGATTATCCGGCAAATTCAAATATAAGATTGGTGGACAATTTTGTGCCGCATCTGTTCTCTGAAATTGAGATCAGAAAACATGGTGTTGTTATAAACAGAGTGGATTATCCCGGCATTACCTCCACAGCTTTGGCCACACTAAAATTATCCAAAACCGAGGCTTCTTACTACAAAATAGGTGGATTTGAGGCTGGTGATAAAATATTATCCAAGAGCCACACAGTGCTGTTCCCTATGCGCCTGTTGCCAGGATTCTTCTCAGATTACAAAGATATTATGTGGAAGGGTGGTTTAAGAATTACATTTAGAAGAGCTGCCAATGATAATAATGCTTTGATGAGGTACAGCACATTAAACTCTACAGGGGAAGCTATGCCCAATACCCTACCTGATGAGGGCAAATGCATTATTCAGACTATGGAGCTAAGAATCCCGGTTGTTGAATATGAAGCCAGTTATGCTCTTAAATACAAAGCAGATATAACAAAAAATCCACAGATTCCTTTACAATTTTATACATATCAATGTGTACAAAAACCTGCCACTGGTACCTATTATGAGTTTGATGCTACAAATTCATTCTCCAGTATACAATATGACATGCCAGATTTTGTGGTGGTTCTGTTTCAGACTGGAAGACACAATAATCAGGAAAAAAATTCAAGTAGATTTGATAACTGCAACATCAAGAACATATATCTTAAAAATGGCAGAAATGAGGTATTTCCTAGAGAAAATTATAATTTAGACATGTCCAAGGATGATTTTCTTAAATTATGTGAAGCATTTACAGCATACAAAAGGGTCACTACTGGCAATACTGACATGTATTACACACCAGATGAATTCAAAGCACAGAGACCCATGTTTGTCATCAACACTTCAAAAAGGAAACAAGTTGTGGTTAATGACAGGACAAACATTAAAATTATCTGTGAATTCCACGATGCACTCCCTGATGACACTATATGTAGTGTTATTCTCATAGGTGAAAAATCATATGTTTATGATGTAAGAAATGAGAGAGTCACAGAGCAATTCTAGAAGATTTCTGCACAATACATTGTTTTAATATTAGATAAACAAATTGAACCTGGAATCCAATTGAACTTAAACCGGAAGTAAATATGTGTGTGTGTATGTGGGTGTGTGTGGCGTAGTTTTAGGTGTGGGCAAAAAAAAATATCAAGAGGGGCATATTTTTGACAGGTTTATGGACAACAATCTCACAGAAGTGCCTTTTATAAGTGTAGGCAAATCAATCTGAGGGGGGTCATACTTTCTCAGGAAATTCCCGAGGGCATTTTTACAAAAATCTTGGATTAGACGGGGTTCCACACTTGAGCAAAAAGCTCATATGGGCATGTTGAGCAAGTTTTAAGTGTAGTCAAATCTGCCTGAGGGGGGTTCATACTTTCTCGCCCCAGCTATAGCATCAATTACACTACTACATTTCTATCGGACATTTTCAGTTTTAAATGGTTCGTACTTGCCAATTGTGTATTGCGGAACATAGTTGAAGGTGCCATTATGCTTTTTACACGAAAATAACTTCGATTCTTCACATTACGAGTAATTCTTTTGTGTCCTTTCTTCCGTTGCGGAACATACAATATGGCGCGCACAGCTGTGGATCATCGCGCGTCGTGCTTGTGTTTTGTCGATTTGGAGTGGGTATGCAGTGTTTCAACCTACTTTCGTGTTCATTATGTCATCACAAACCATAGACGGATAGCCCCAAAAACCATTCACGATAGCCCCACGAACCATTTCCGGCAAGGTTAGGTTAGGCTGGGTTAGGTTAGGTAAGCATAGTTAAAACAATAATAATAATAAAATTCTGGTAAAAAGGGCACGTTTGGAAACACTGGCGAGACCGCGTGACTTTCGACGCACGCGCCATCTGCAGGTACATAATGGAAACAACGGCATAATGTTGTCGCTTTGCACAAAATGCAAGTTTATTATGTCAAAAGTGCTTATTTCTTGTTGTGCAGCATTCTACGGTGAGAAAATACCTCCACGAACTTTCAAAATACTACAGAAACTCATTTCCGTAAGTAGTTTCTTCTGTAAAAATGAAGAAATGTGTCTCCGATATAACAGACATTTACCAGTGATTTACGTAGGTAATGTACAATGTATTCGTGGCCCCACGTTCTGTAGGCTAAATTATTGACACGGCCGTGCCAGGTTCAACCATAGGATATTAATAGCCATAAAAATATATTGATCTCAATACATATTGAGAATGAGCAACATGAAACTCTATATTGGTATACGAATGACACCTCTTAGGGCACGGGAAAACATTAAGATTTGCAGTAAAAAGAAACAAAACTCAGAACTTACTTTTTAGCATATGAATTCAGAATCTATTTGTCTTGATTATGCAATTAAAAACAAAGTTGTACATCATAACGAAACGCACTAGAAGTCACAGTAACAGCATAAATTTCTTCCATTAACTCCCAGCAACAAGATTAATATATACCAGGCGGGATGGTGTACGTACTTCAATAGTATGTTCAGTTCATACGTCCGGAGAAGAAAATAACGTAGAGGATTGGAGTGCAGTCGGAAAGGGAAGACAGGAGAGGAAAAGAGAGTGAAGACGTGGGGAGTTAGTTCCAGAAACTATCGTCTGAGCGTCAAGAATTGACGATTTTTTCCACTAACCCTTTACTACTACTGTGTTTTTTGGTTACACAGTTACTATGGTGGGGTCAAAACTGACCCAGATTTTTTAAAACTTAATGAGGTTGGACTACATGTTCCTTGAAGATTCTAATTGACCGTGACCATTCCTTATATACGTTAAAAGGCGGAAAGTATAGTAATTATCAAGCTGTAAAAAAACTCAATATTTGAAACATAGTAAAAAAAGTTCCACATTTTATCAAACGAAATTCAAACTCTTCCTTAACTATGCCTAATATCGTGAATACCTAATATGACAATGAAATAATACCCAAGTATTGTTGTAATAGTACTAAACTTAAACAAAAATAATCAGATCAATGTAAAGAAAATGACACGCATGTTTTGGATATAAAATGTAGAATATACGTGTATCCCTGGTAAACTGTACCATTACACAATAATTATCAGTCTTCGTTCTCACTCACAACTTTTTAATTCCCAGCACATTCCTCAAATATGAAGAGAGCATGAGAATGAGCCTTCCTTACACACACGTATACGATATTTGTAACACACACAAGCGGCCTCAGTTTCTGAGTCTGTATCATGGACGGTATATTCCTTTTCCGGAATGTCTGGAGTAAGAGAACGCGAACGCGTTCTGAGCGCATGTTGCGGCTATGTGCCTCGTCCAATGAACGCGTGGCTACTCCAGACATTCCGGAAAAGGAATATATGTTCACTATCGTCGTCACTTTCCTCCATGTTCACATTTGCAAACGTTACTGACTGCTTCAGATTCACTGTTCGACTGTTGTAAAAAAAAATCAATATAGCTCGGCCAGTTAAACACCTGGACATGTTTTTACAGAAACCAAACCACTGATCGCCAAAGAAAAAAAAAGAAAAAAAAAAGTTACGCAACTACTATTGTGGGGTCTGGTATGACCCCTAATCACTATTTCACTGCAACAGTTGGCACTACCTGCACGACTTGTCTGCGCTCAGCAAGCATCCAGCCTGCATTGCGAATGGAAGACAGACACACAACCTAGCGGCAAATAAAAAAAATACTTCGGGTGGGATCAGCTGGGACCCCACCATACTAGTTGGGGGTGAATACCTACAAAAGATAGAATGAGCTGCCCAATGCGAAATGAAGATGTAACTCACATTCTACATGTACTGTGTATAGAATATTTGATTAAGAAATAAACTACGTAAATATTTAAAGGGCATTTTGCATATGGTGAGAATTATTCATTCGACATTTGCACAGGTAGCCTTTCATTTAACCCGAGTGGGGAAAGGCTACATCTGCAGATATCGAATGATATATATGAATAATTTTCCATCTGCCAAATAGATTGTTCTGCAAAGGGCAACAACAAGGTAAACTGATTGAGAGAATTCTGTATTAATTTCCACACAGCTTTATTTTCCTTTCTCATTAAAAATATCATAATTAAAAATCAAAGCTAAACTGTGATTTGGATTAATAAATGTTGCAATTTTTCACGTTTACGGTGAAAAATTCATTCATAATTCACAGAGCCAATAATTCACGCAGATTCAATCATCGATACGGGGGGGAATAGGGTATTTTTACGGTCGACAGAAAATAAATAATAATAAATTGTTTAGTTGACATTTGAGCCACAATTGTTAACACCACATTGTCAACTATTAGTTTGCCAATAAGTTCTGTTGCCGGGAAACGGATATACTCGTATATATTTACATATATATATATATATACACACACACACACACGATGAATTCAAAAGAAAATTCCTGGCTTTCATAAAAACAGGAAGGACAGATAAGGGGTAGAGCGGCAGCTGCCTGTGGCGCGGGCAAATGTGGTTCAGGTTGAAGGTCAACAAACGCTGACCACCTGGATCTCATGTATATTGCCTGTGATGCACGAACGGGACAGGAGGGCGGTTAGATGGGTGGGAGGGAGGGCTCGAGGTATGTTCCCGCTTGTGGCAGCGACGGAGGCGGGACAGGGTTCGATGGGAAAGTCTCTGCCATGACGGCCGGTTCACGGAGGTGGTAGTAGTGGTATCCTACACGTCGCCGACGGAACGCAGCTAGCGAGAGATGCGTTCCGGGGAGAGGTTGAAGCGGCAGGCTACCGATGGCGGCACCGGAGACCGACACCTGTCGGCCGAAAGTGACGTCACTTAACTTGATTGCGGAGGGATGGAGGGGTAACGTTATGCAGATATATGAAATGTCAGACTTGAAAATAACTATTTTCCTGCTTCCATACTCGGTGAGAGATGTCACTCATCTTTTCGGGGTCGGGATGGTTTCAGATGAACTGAGACCTTCAAGATCTTCAATTTAAAACCTGCTTTAAAGGATTCCCAACACTTCAAAGGTGGAATCAACATGTGTGACGTGGCTACTGGATCACAATCCTAACTTCAAGCTTTTAATGATCGAATTTTCAATTTGTATTTATAATTCCAGAATGCACAACATTATAAATGATGTCATGTTACTTTCTAATACACCCTCGTATATCTAAAAACTCAGCACGTCAGTTCCTTAACGACGCTGACTTATCACTCGTCGACAGTGATTTTTATTTATTTTTTTGCATGAAAGAAGGTGTTCCTTTTAGTTTTTGAACTGTTGAAGACGAATCTGAACTTGGTTTTTGTCCTGCACCCACAGTTTTAGAAATAATGCCATTTATAGTATCAACCTTTAGACCCCGGCCAAAATTTCCAAAAGGAAATCGCATAGCTGCATGTTGGCAGCCTTTGTGCCCCTCTACTAATTATCCCAGAATCACAAATTATACCTCGTTGGAAAGCTTATGGAACACAGATTCCAACGAGGTACATTTGGGACTCACTACGCACAATTTGTGGAAGAAGAAGAAAATAAGAAAATTGTTGGAAAAGTTAACTTTTGGAGAACTTGAGGTAAGTTTGCAACACTTACAGTTGCGCTAGACAAACATAAACTCAGTAACACACACCCTATAAATTAAGTTGGCTAACTGAAGTTGTCGTGTAGGACGAATTTCAATGAAGAAATATATGTAAAGTATACATATTGCAATATACAGGGTGAGTCAGAAGTCCCTGACCATCCGTTATAAAATGAAACGGAGTGTAGATTGCAGCAATTGGTCATGATAGTAATATGTTAGGCCTAAGGGGAAACTGTTCCTTTTTGGTTTGGCATAGGAGGTGGCGCTATGTCCATATTTGAACGAAAGAAGTGCTAATGGAACCTAACCTAACAGGCCTAACCTAACCTATAGTGGAACCACGAGCAAAACAACCTGCGCAGACCCGCGGCTCCTGTGCACCGTACCCCCGCTAGTAGGGGAGGGGGAGAGTGGACAATGCTTCCTTATGGCTCGAGGTGGAGGGAAGAAGGGAAAGCTGCGCGGGGACTTCTCATCCCAAGGTTTTTTTCCTTGTGGTCGATCTATAGTAGGCATACCTCGTCCCCGTGATGGTTCGTGAGGCTATCGTGAATTTTTGGGCTAACGTCAATGGTTTTTGGGGATACCCGTGGATGGTTTGTGGGAAATAAGGAACAACAATAAGTACTCGTTAATGTAAGAAATAGACATTATTTTCGTTAGAAATTCATAAATAGATATTATTTTCGTTAGAAATTCATTATTTCACCTAAAGAAATGTTCCGCAATGCAGAATAGTATGTTAGCAATGTAAGAAATTGTGAAATAAATCATTGATAGGTGTTTCCGGTATAGTAAAGTAGTACCCATAACAGGTATTTTTATATCATGTTGTAATTTTCACTATTTTAAAGTAAAACTGTTAAACCGATCCTTATAATTCGAATAGAATACCCACCCACTAATATTAATCAATATTTTGAACCGTTACAATTTTCAAGCATCGGTATCGGTGCTAAGACTATCGGCTCATGTCTACTAAACTTCCTTACTGAATGCTAGACTTCGTCTCTTCTCTCATCACAATATTTCCTGTTATCAAGCCAGTTACAGAGCACTTCCAAAAATTCATTTCTATTCAGTCTCTTCTGTAAATGCCACTCCACTGCACCATGTTATTATTTTTGTGAAAGTGGGTTATCACATCGTGCTACGATGACAGGGGTCCATAGTTCGAATCCCGGCGTGGGTGTTAGAGTTGAATTACTTTCGGAATATCTCCAGCTGACTACGCGAGTCTGTCTAGCGAGCCTAGTGGGCGTGTAGAGCCTGAGCAGGGGACTTAGCAATAGGCTCTGGGTAGAGATGACGTCAGTGGCTCGTTTCGTTGATTGGCTGCTACGAGAGTTGTGACTCGTTTCGAAGCTTCAAATGCATAACAGCCAAAGTTGTTATGGAAATAATATCCCTCTACTAGTGAGTGTTCCTTCGTCAATTTCTATCATTAGTCACCTTCGCGATTACCCAAAAGTGTCGGAAAAGCATAGTAAAATGAACCAGCATCTCAGAAAACTTTGTGAGAAGGTATCGTAACGATTTACGCAAACTTTCGAGGGATACATATTGTTACATTTTAAAATATTTTACGCAGTTATTTAAAATGTATGTCAGAGTATACAAATAATAACAATTACTGGAGCTTTATAGAAAACAGTGCTTCATAAGTAATATTTATACAAAATATTTGCTACAGCACATAAAACGTGACCTATTATACGGAGGAAAAATTGCAAGCATGTTTTATGAAACAACCAGCGCCATCTTTTGAGAAAAATATCTCCATATGGAAAAAGAAAGAAAAAAGATGCTCTGGACAGGAATGGAAAGGGATTTCACGTAATAAGCGAGAGTTCCAAGCGCAAGTAGAGTATAAAATCGGCGTCAGATGGAAAGTGACTTTCCCCCCTCCCCCCATTCCACAAGCCTTTGTTCGGTTCACGGTTCGACGTGGAGGGTGAACCATGTAAGTAATTACCTCACACTGACCCAGAAAGCCATCCTAAATGCTCAATTTACCAACACGTCGCGGCGACGAAACGAATCCTCCCCCCCCCTTTCTCGCCCAAACTTGCTGGAGCATCAATTGTACACAGCATCCCTCATGGGCTAATTTTTGGATAGGAGGGTGTGTATAAGGCAAGTGATGCTCTGCTGACTTGAAGCTTCTCAATTTGACACCGGACCTTCTTGCAGGAAGACAAAATCGAGAGGGAAGGGTGGCACAGTGTGCGAATTAACAAGGCGATCCCCTCCCCCACAAAAAAATATATCTCCGGCAGAAGAATCGGTGCTTAATCCCTGCCAGGAATGTTTCATCCCCTTCAAACAAAGCATACAGTATAATTTGTTAACTATGGAAAAAAACGCCACGTAAAAATCACTCGGGAACATTTATTTAACCTTTAAAACATTTCTATCTACTTCTCGCCTGAAGTTCTATTTTTAAATAGCCCATTGTTTACTTGTTCGCAGGGTGGATTGATTTATAGAATAATGTACGTAAGGATTTTGTGGCTATCTGAAACACTTTTGGTGAAAGTACATTACTCTCGTAATCATTTAATGGTGATTATTAGTTTCCAAGATAGGAAAATAAAGGGTACTGATGGTGTGAAGCTCATACGAAAGGAAGTGTAAACACAGGATTTCTCTTGATTTTCAATCATTTTATGGGCAAAAATAGCAAATACTTTGTGTAGAAAAATATACTAAATACTAATTATGTTAAACTATATATGTGTCAATATCATTAAAGTGTAAATAAACATGGCAGCTGAAATTTTTCGAATTATCCTTAAAAAAGATCTCCAAAATTCAGGTACAAAGGCTAAAAAAATATTTTAAGTTACAATTATAGAGTACATCCAGAAAGTTTTAGCTACACTGGAAGAAAAGTTACTGAAATTATTATTAGTTTCATTAACAAACTCAACAAATATTTCCATAGTAGTTACAGCATCAGAAACAGGAAAATGCATGTTTACGTATATTTTTTATTTGCTTTAATCAAACTGTTCAAATACTTTACAGAGCCATTTACTAGAAAAAAAGCATTTCTATAAAACATATATCTATGTGCATGGTGCCAAAAATCATGCAAGCAACTTTAAGCATGTGTTTTTTTTAAAAAAAGAATCGATTTAAATAAGAAAAATTCGGATTTAAATAAAGAAAATCAACAAAAATTATTTTTTAAATAAAAAATCATGATATTTATCCACCCTGCTTGTTCGTATTGCAGACGATTAGCAAAAGCTCCCAGACTAGACCGATTGTTAAATAAACTATGAAAACCTGAAGCAATGAGTTGATTTCGCCAGCATTATTCCTTGGAAGTAGATACAGTAAAACCTGTCTATCCCGGAACATGATGGTTCCGAGCAAAACTTTCCGTCTTAACAGCTTTCCTTCTTATACAGGGTTGACTTTAAATACAGTATAGAGCGCTGCAGGAAATAATGGAAAGACAGATTTACATTTCGCATTACTTATGATGTAGAGTACTAATGCATGTACGTACATGAATAAAAATGCGATACATTCATCATATCATCACTCATCCCCTTCTTCGCAAATTAGCCAAAAGTGGCACAAAGAGCGAAGTAAAATGGACACTCACAAACATCCATGCCCATCCCAGGATTCGAACCCGGGACTCCTGGCGTCGTAGCGCGAAGTGCATTGAGGGAAAGATTGAAAGATGGAATAAGAGAGGTGAAGAAAGATTGAGATAAAAGTGAAGAAAAATTAAAGAAACAAAGAGAGATAACAAGAAAAATAGAAAGATGACGAAAGAACAGAGGAGAAATAGACAAAGAAAGGTGGAGAAAGAGGGTAAGAGATGAAAGAAAGAAACGGAATCGTAACAGCTATGAGTATTGTAGCGCATTCTTTCATGTCGACAATGTTACCGATAAGCGAGTGGCAACAGAGGCGTGTTCCACTTACAGTATTGCATTGTTTTCTTGCGAGCGAAAAAAAATAAAGGAAGAAATTTCCGTCTTACTGAGAATAAAAACATCTCGTTGGTCTTTAAATGGTGTTCCGTTTCCGCCTTAAGCAGGTCATTTTCAGGTATAAAATCGGTCCGTTCTGGGGACCTTTTTTTTCGTATTTACAGGTTTCCTTCTTATAGAGGTTCTGGGTTTTTACTGTATCATATTTTTCGCCGCACACCCGCATTGAGTTGAACGGGTAATATAAATTTGTCAAGTTTTTTAACTATTATTAGTTGAATAGCTCTTCTTGTGTATGAGTTCCGGTTTTCTTTGAATATAAATATACTAAGCGTTTCTAAATTACGTGTAAATGTTATCATGATATTTACAAGGGATGATCGAAAAAAAAGGTTACAAAGCCTATTATGGCGTATGTGTTAGACATAGCTGGAAGATCAACACACCTGATGATGGACGGCACTCAACACTAGTCCTCGATGTAATCGCCTTTTTTGTTCAAGCACTTGTTACAACGGTAGATGAGGTTTTCCATACCGGTTTCACAGAAATCCGCGTCAAGTTCTCGTAGCCACCGTGAGGCAGCTCTTTTGACATCATCACATGTCAGATAATGGTGGCCAGCCAACCAAATGGTAGTCCCAGCTCAGCTGATATTGAGCGTAATGTTCTTCTTCTGTTTCTGTCCTCACGAATACAGTCATCCACAAGAGCACAGTTCACGTCAGTGGTTGAGGTACTGGGCCTACCTCTGTGTCGAGGGTTGTTGTCATTAACAATACTGGTCCGTCCTTCTTTGAAGGCACGACACCACTTCGCTACATGTTGCCTTGAGATTGTCCCCTCCCCATACACCTCCACAATCTGCCTATGAATGTCAGCAGGTGTAGTGTTTGTTTTTGGCCCACAGGAACCGCACCACTGCCCTCACATCTACTCTTGACCAATTTTCTAGACGAGTCACCATTTTAAATGTGCGCTTCTCGGGTATACATGGTCAGAATCCGAAGTCCTCAAACTCGCAACAAGACAAACATGTTATTAATTTACACATAAATTTTCGTTACGTTACAGTGAATAAAACGAAATTTATATGCTTTGTAACCTTTTTTTTCGATCATCCCTCGTAATTACCTAGGTTAGAATCACAGGGCAATCGTTTAGTTCACCAACTGGTAACATACATAAAATTGCATAGAAAAGACCCCCGCAATAAAATAAAACTTAGTTTTTAGAAACATTTATAGTGTATTGTGTAGAGCTTATATCAAGAGTATGCTCGATTGGGAAGTGCCTGTTGGAATCAGTATATAACGTTAAAAAAAAATTAGGATGATTTTTTTTATGGGCGTTAATATCATATGTACATGGAAGGGATGATTTATGATTTTTTTCTGAATTTACAATTCAAATGTTTGAGCCCAACTAATTTTCTTTAAAAGTTGGAGCCCCTGCCAACGCAAGACCCTGTAAAAGGACATCCCGAAACTTTTTGAGCAAGCCTCTGAAGCGTGGGATCATGAGGGAGAAAAATAATTTCGTCCACCAGATGGCAGCAGCTTCGACGGCGAACAGTTCATTAATCCCTCATTGCCTTCATGATGACAATGTTTTGGGAGCGTATTTAACGAGTATTTCACTTTGCCAGCGAAAATTGCGCCAAATGAGTCTGTCTCGCTGAGGGAAACCCGAGACTGGTCGTTCTCATGGGTCGGTCGTGGCTGGAGAGATCGAGTTAGGCAAGATAGGGAATCATGTTCGGTGCAATTTGAAGCTGTCCTCAAGAAATGCCAGAGATAAGGTTTCATGACTGGGGTTTCCGATCTCGACTGACGAAGTCAATAGAATGCTATTTCTTCCTCAATTTGCTTTCTTAAGAATGGGCCAGAAACGTACTAGGTTGTATCAAAAAGTAAGGTGAATTATCGACATATTGAAAAACGTGCATAGAAACTGTAGTATGTTTGACACATGGTATCACACTAAAATTCGACATAGGAACCACTGCCTTCGTGTTCATATCGTGTGAGGTGAGTCAGGGAAATGTCCATTCGGTGGTGTTTTTGGTCCTCACTCAGATTTTTGGGCACCCAGCGCGCGCGCACTTTCTTGAAGCCAAGTTGGTCATGGACGATACTCCTCACTGAACCATATGTGATGTTCAATGCATCAGCAATGTCATACAACCTGACTCTTCTGTCTTCACGAATCATCGCATCCACGTCTCACCCATTGCTATCGGTGATGGACGTTGCTGGTCTGCCACTTCTGTCATCACTACTCCTACCACTTGCAAATGAGTTACACCACACATCCACTTGTTTCTGCGACATAGCACTCTCTCCATAGACCTCCAACAATTCTCGATGAATTTCAGATGGTTTCTTTCCCTTGACCCATAAAAAACGAATAACACTGCGCACTTCCTCCTTGGAGTAATGTTCAAGTCGTTGCGCCATCTTCGAATTGCTCTAGGTACCAGACGGGTTGACGTAGAAGACTGTAATTGCCGTCAGAGTTGCATCACCTTAGTATCTGACACAAATACATTCTCAACCAAACATACTATATTTTTATGTCTATACAACTACAAACAGAAAATGTTAATCGTTAGAAAAATAGAAAGTGCCTTATAAGATTAGAAGAAACCCTTTATTAGCCTGAATAGTTCAAATCATCGAAGGGTAGACGAAAGGCAAGAAAATGAGCTGGCAACGCTGACTTTCAACCTTGCAACAAGATTTGCAAATAGTTTGACATGTAGGCTGAGACAAAATCAAATATTACCACTGTTCGCAAAATTTGTGTGTTCTTTGCAACCGTGCACTGTTTCACCGCAAAAAAAAAAAAAATAATAAAAAATATATATATATATATATATATATATATATCACCGATGTGATGTTGGGTTGCCAGCATACAGGCGGCAAAACTTTTTTTATTTTGAACGACTGTAGCGTGGAAATGACGCACTAACGATAAAAATGTTAGTGAGAAAAGTTGTTTGCTTTAATGTCCTATATCTATCTATACGTTTCTGTGGTCCGTGGGCAGCATTAAAATGGCACCCTGTATAATATTTTACAGTTTGTTGTATTAACCTTTCGATTCAGTTTTTACATTGATTCAAATTACATGCAGTGGCGGCATAGGGTTCCAAAACTAGGGGGGGCAAGGTATCAAAACTGGGGTGCAAGGACAGTTTAACTTTCCCTTGGTAGATAAAGTTTAGCATAGTGCAGGGGCAAACGTGACAAAAACTCTCGTCTCCCTAATCGCTGCTACTGATTACATAACAGTTGGGCTGAAAAGTTCGTAGGCTAACATAGTAAAAAATATTTTTTTGACAAAATTCGATTTTATTATTCAATATAGTTGCCTTCGAGGGCGATACAAAGATTATAGCGGTCATACAATTTTTCGATGCCATTTTTATAGTACGATTTCTCTTTAGCCTCAAAATAGGCCTCAGTTTCGGCGATTACCTCTTCATCAGTGCTAAATTTCTTTCCAGCGAGCATTCTTTTAAGGTCTGCAAACAGGAAAAAGTCACTGGGGGCCAGATCTGGAGAATATGGTGGATGGGGAAGCAATTCGTAGTCTAATTCATATAATTTTGCCATCGATTTCATTGATTTGTGACACGGTGCATTGTCTTGATGAAACAGCACTTTTTTCTTCTTCAAATGGGTGATTTCATCCTTTAAACGCTCCAACAACGCTATGTAATAATCTCAGCTATCTCGATCAACTTCACTTTACGATCATTTAAAATTATTTTGTGGACTTTTTTGATGTTTTTGTGGGTAACAGCCTCTTTGGGGCGTCCACTGCGTGCATCGTCTTCGATGCTCATTTCGCCTCGTTTAAATTTAGCAAACCACTTCTCAACGGTTGATTTTCCTGGTGCAGAGTCCGAATAATGTTTATCAAGCCAAGCCTTGGCTTCAACAGTATTTTTTTTCGCCAAAAAGCAATGCTTTATTAACACACGAAATTCTGTTTTTATCCATTTTTTCACAATAACAAAAGCTGCTTCACTCACAATGCTATATCTCACGAACTAATTATCCGGCAGCTGTGAAATTTATACACGTATATTTTGAAGGTTAGTACTAAGTAAAAATCACATGGATTTAATTCTAGTAACGCCATCTATAAGTCAGCCTACGAACTTTTCAGCCCAACTGTTATATGTATTTTCATGTTTGTGTATACCTAATATAATGTATGTTGTAGAAAGGAAAGCATTTAAAAAACAAACGAAAAGGGCCGCACAACTGAAAGTTGCGGGGGAGGGGGGGCGGATCGTGTTAGTTGCGCTACTGCTCAACTGTTTCTCTTGGGTTCTCTTTTGGAGATATATCTGCTAAGATTCTCTCACCTATTTCTCTCTTCTCTATCTCTGTTTAGTTACGGCTCTGTGGCAAATATGACATTGAGAAGTTTGTAGTATATTACGTAATTGTTGTTTGGACATTTTCAAGTGTTCCGCCAACCAGCAATCAATTGTAAGGAAGTAACTAACCTTAATGTAATTAACTTGTGGCTGCAATTTATAAATTAAAATTTCGTTCCTGTAAAATAAGCTAAAAGAAAGACATGTATATTATCTCAACTTTTAAAATTTATATCGTTCATTGAACATATGTATAAATAATTTCAACTAATGTACCTTCATTATGATGCGATAGTTTTTAATCAAAAGGGGGCGGGGGTTTGGAGGGTAAAACCTCAGATGTAAATACCCAGAAATGTCGATAGTGCAGTAAAAGCTACATATCCCCTCTATAAGAAGGAAACCTGTAAATACGGAAAAAAGTCCCCAGAACGGACCGATTTTATACCTGAAAATGACCTGCTTAAGGCGGAAACGGAACACCATTTAAAGACCAACGAGATGTTTTTATTCTCAGTAAGACGGAAATTTCTTCCTTTATTTTTTTTCGCTCGCAAGAAAACAATGCAATACTGTAAGTGGAACACGCCTCTGTTGCCACTCGCTTATCGGTAACATTGTCGATATGAAAGAATGCGCTACAATACTCATAGCTGTTACGATTCCGTTTCTTTCTTTCATCTCTTACCCTCTTTCTCCACCTTTCTTTGTCTATTTCTCCTCTGTTCTTTCGTCATCTTTCTATCTTTCTTGTTATCTCTCTTTGTTTCTTTATTTTTCTTCACTTTTATCTCAATCTTTCTTCACCTCTCTTATTCCATCTTTCAATCTTTCTCTTTCCCTCGATGCACATCGCGGTACGACGTCAGGGGTCCCGGGTTCGAAAAGATACATAAGTACGTACTGTACGTTCTTACAATACCATAAAAAGTGTACCAACATGTTGTGTAGTTACATAATTGTAATCTCTGCTATGCTTATTGCGACTGTATCGCATTTTTAATCATGTACGTACATGCATTAGTACTCTTCATTATAAGTAATGCGAAATGTAAATCTGTCTTTCCATTATTTCCTGCAGCGCTCTATACTGTATTTAAAGTCAACCCTGTATAAGAAGGAAAACTGTTAAGACGCAAAATTTTGCTCGGAACCATCATGTTCCGGGATAGACAGGTTTTACTGTACATTAGTACATTTCTTTGACACAACACTTCCTAGGTGAACCAGGTGTAAATAGACTTAATCAAAATTCCCTAATATCCCCATTCAGTTAAGCCAAACAATAACTAAATTATTTCGTCGGTGAACCTGAGTTTTACTCGTACTCGAATACCAAAAATGTCTGTACGATTCTTACCACAATAAACTGTTTGAAATGATAATCCAGTGTTCGTGATTCCATGATCCTGACATGGCTTCAGGCCTAGAAAGAATTAGTCCTACCTGCAGGAGCAAAGGGTTGTGCAAAAGGGGAACGTAGCACATTCTTTCTACATAAATCTCTCCTGTTTTTTTCTCGCTTTTCTTACTATTCGTCAACTCTCTATCTTCTTCTTTCTCTCTCCCGCCCTATCCATTTCCTATTTATTTCCTCCTGTTTTTTTTTCCCGGCTCTATCATCCCATGGTATTGTTTTTGGTCTCCATGGCTATCTGCATATTACGAATTCTTTATCTCAAATTATATTATCTTGATGATGTATATTAGTTTGATTTAAGTCCACCTCATGCATAGGAGAGGGGTACATAGAGAGGCTAATCGGGACTGGACCTACAGTAGGATCCGAACCACTATGTGCCTCCACCGGGTATCGAACACGGGACACCTTGATTAAAAGGAGACGACGTTACCCCTGTACCATCTTGGAGGCCGTGTTGGTGTATGTTATTCTAGTCCTATTGTATAATGATTCTGAGTCATCATACCGCTCCCTATAACCATCAAGCTACCCCATTACGTTGTAGCCTAGTCCAGGGCGCATGATTTCTGAATCTGAAGCACAAGAAAAGAAGTAAACGAAAACAAATATATAAGCAACAAAACATTTATTTATTTTCAGATTCTTTATTTTACTCCATTTGTAAACATATTGTCATTTATGTGTTGTTTAATAATCTGTGCAACAATTATCAAGCAAGTGATAGAAGTACACCTCTTCCGTGCATCAACTATGCGAAACTTTGTTACATTTGGTGTAAAGTCTGCCTGTCACCTTCAGATGCAATTCTTTACAAGAAAATTTCTCGCTCAACTGGCATGTGGTTATTGTGATCTCAATATTAGTAATTTGGTTTTCTTTTCCCTCACACCCAGCACCTAAACCACGGCACAACATTTCAAAAGTTTGATCCCCAAATTGTTGCACGAGTTATGCTGTAACTCGTTCTGTAAGTTTTAAGAATCTCAACGTTTCGTAATTAGTCGGAAAGCAGCGTGATTCCAGCCGCTACACGGACCGCGTTCGAGTGGCACAGTAACCAAATGAAGGCAATGTGTGTGTGTGTGTGTGTGTGTGTTTGTGTGTGTGTGGGGGTGTGTGTGTGTGTGTGTCCAGTGTTCTACACAACCAGACAGTTGTATGAAAGGTTATCCCGATCTCAGACTAGCACAGATACTGGAAAATACATTAATGTAGGACTATGCTATTGAGCAGTGCACAAAAATCTACTTTAATTCTGGGGAAGTCCTTCAATCTGCTAGAAAAATGTATGTATAACAACATTTATTTCAAATGTTGCGTTATAGTCATGATGTTCAGCAATACAGAGCATCGCATTGAATTTGAAATATATTTTTTTAAAGTTTAGTCTTCCACATCATAGAGGGCACCATTAAATCATGTTATTTTCATCACTAGAAGGCCAATAATGGTTTAATGATACATTTAGGTTTGTGTACGTAGTATTTAAGAGTTATTTAGTTAGTTTATTCACAAAAAATAATAAAAAATATATATTTTTATTAAATTTTGAACGCGAAATCACAAATATAGTTCAATATTATCTTAGCGAGAAGATTATATAAATGTTTCAAAGAGCAGGTAATGACAACATATTTTAGTCATGCCGAAATCGCTTATAATATTAATGATAAAAGTTTACAAGCCTGAAAATGGATCAGGGTCTATAAAAGTAAAGATCAAAGCTGTGGGATGTTGGCCAACGATGTAATTTTATGTATGTGTGCATATCAGTGGCGGTGTTTGAAGGGGCAAGGGAGTGGGCACTTGCCCCCACTTTTTTGATACTTTTTAATGCTTTCCTCTCTACTTAGACTCTTCGTGCTAAACCTTGTCTACCACGTGAAAGTAAACTGCCTTGCCACTCCCGGTTCTGTCGCCCAAACGTCGCCAGTAATACCCCCCACATACATACATGTGTGTGTGTGTGTGTGTGTGTGTGTGTGTCCATGTATGTATGTGTTATATAACACAGCACAAGAGCTATCACCTTCTGAATAAGCCAAAGGATAAACCAATTTTGATATAGCTAGAGATCACGACCATGAGTCAGATAATTTTTGGAACATCCCCAGCTGACTTCAGAAGACTAGCTAGCGAGCCTATAACAGTGTAGAGCGTGAGGAAGAGAGTTTTGCGATAGGTGCTGTGCTGAGATGACGTCAGCGGTTCGCTTGTTGATTGGTTAATTCGAGAGTTCTAACTCGCTCTCGAGCTGCAAATACAAAATAGCCATAGATATTCACTCTACCTAGTTTGAAAAATTATCTATCTATTCTTTCTAATATATAAATATGGATGTATGTGTGTGTGTGTGTGTTTGTTCCGCCATAACTCTCGAACGTCTGGAGCGATTTCAACCAAATTTGGTATACATATCACTTGCAATATGAAAAGAAATACTGTGGGGGTAAGACACCCCTGGCACCCCTAGGGGTGGTGGGAAGGGGTGACATGTAAAAATAATTGAAAACGACCGATATTAGTGTGGAATCCATAGTTTACGAGGTCGCTAAGATGAATAGTGACACTCCCAATTCTGTTCAACTCCAAGACACCCCTGGAACCCCTAGGGGTGAGGGTGGGAAGGCGGTGACATGTAAAACGACCGATATTAGTGTGGAATCCATAGTTTTCGGGATCGCTAAGATGAATAGTGACACTCCCAATGCCGTTGAACTCCAAGTTCATTTTACACTATAGTTAGAATTTATTATATTCCTGTCTAATAGAAGATTGGGATAAATAAATACCCGGGCAACGCCGGGCAATCAGCTAGTTTTAAATATATGAAAGCTGGATTTAGAGATAATGTTTGTCACGAATGTATGGAGAGAAGTGCAGTCACACCGTACTGCGCAAGGGTGAGTCAGTCTTTTGTTTTATTTTAGAAATAAGATAGTTCCCAACTTTAACACAACACAGGGTTATATAATGATTTCATTGACCTATGTGAAAATTAAAAGAACAATTATTTCCCCACTACTAAATACGGGAAACACTCAAAAACCACATAAAAGTATTTGGAAAATGTGACTTCAGTTTGATCAATTTGTTTCATTGCGCTCATGTATTATGTGGGAAAATACCACATTTTTTTGGTCATTTTCTCACAAACGTTATTTTTGGAGATAGGGTGTTTCTGAAATAAACGATTCAATTTTGAACTTTTAAAAGTTCTGGCGATTTAATTACTATTGCTTTGTTATAATAAAACATTTGCAAAGCTTTGTGTTAGACGTCGAATTTTATTTCAGTGTTTTATGTAATTTTAACTACCCGGGGCATGCCGAGATTATGATTAATGTAATTATTCATGTAAAAATGTGTTATGACATATTGCTTTGCATATTTATTGATTGATTTGGTGCTTTAAATCCACGTTAAAGGTCAGCAAGTTGTTGGCTGAAGTTCTTCTAATGTGTGGAAATGTATGTATTAGAACATTTACAAATGCTATGTGATTTCTGTGGTGAAAAATAAGTGTTTAAAAAGCGAGGAAACAACGAGTACTCAGTTTTATCTACTGACCGTATTTGGCGCTGCAGTCGAAGTGCAATTAGAAAGACATTCACTTCCAGTCCACGACTTCAAGACAGCACTGCAAGACCATTCTCAAAGTATGCTTCAAGTACGGTCTTGCACCTTGGGCATTAGTAGGGTTACCAGACGTCCGGTTTTTCCCGGACATGTTCTACATTTTAGCCTTATGTCCGGTGTCCGGGAGGAATTTGAAAAAAATATAATAAAAGTCCTACATTTAGAGAGTCACATAATATATAGGTAAAATCAGTTGAACAAGGACAAATCATGCAAGCTACAAGTCTATGAACTGCACTCCCAATCCCTAAAGTGAAATTAATTTTGATTCCGTCATTACACCAGAATAAAATAAAATTTTGTTCTGCTAGAAGAAAAATGAAACAAAGTTTTGGGGCCACATTCTGATGATGTCACTGTTCATTGCCTGAGCGGAATTTCTTGCCTTGGGGTTTATATTGATGGAACAACTTCTTTCCCATTCATATTTAATATTTTGATTTAGAAATCGTAAGAATAGATGTGATGGTCCTGACATCCCCCCCTCCCCCATAGGGGTAAACTAGGGTTAAGAAAGGGTATACTGAGGCCGTGTCCCAAAGGTGCGAGACCATACTTGAAGCGAGCGTCCTCCGAGTATGGTCTTGGAGTGCGGTCTTCAAGTCGTGTTGTCTTTCGAATTGCACTTCGACTGCAGCGCCAAATACGATCAGTAGATAAAACTGAGTACTCGTTGTTTTCCCCACGTTTAAAACACTTGTTTTTCACCATAGAAATCACGTTGCATTTTCAAATGTTCATACACATACATATCCACACATTAGAAGCACTTTAACCAACAACTTGCTGACCCATAACGTATATCTACCTGTGTCGCTGACTTTCTACCTCCGCGATTATAAACAAACGAACAACGAGTGTGGAAATCACGTGACCGAGTCAGCTTCCATCTGCACTGTGAGCTATGCACTTGCGTACTGCTGTTGTTGGCGCTTTCGAACTGTACTAGGTGACGTCACTTCCGCGAAAACCATGCTTCAAGTACGTACTTCGTACCTTTCGGACAGAGCCTATATGCTTTCAATTTTATTTTCTTTGAGGGGCGATCCCCGGCAGGGATAAAAATAATTTTCTTTTGACATGGACAAAATTCTGTGTGTGGAGGGGGGTGGGGAATCCCCGGCACCTCCCCGTTAATTTGCAAACTGCCTCTGAGAAGTACCAGTTAAAACATATAGTAAGAGGTGTATTGTTCAGTACGAAAATTTAAGAATTCATTAAGAAATCTTAAAAGAACACAAACTAAAAAGTGTAATTTTTTAATTACTTCTAACGTGATCCACAAATTTGTATTATTTATTGCGAAAGTTTTGTGTCCTACATTTTGGATCATATAGCGATGTGATAATCCTAGGCATTAGCTACTACCTCAACTTCGACAAAGTCGTAAGTATTTGTACATACAAAACCAAATATCGTGCATACACGCAATACGTTTTTCAGAATCTCCCTCTACTCGTGAGAGGGTTTTATAACGATTTTTATGTAACGCGTACAATTAGGGAGCCCCACCCCGTCGATTTCCCCCTCCCCTTCGTATCCCAGGGTCTCCTGTGAGGTCCGTGATCTCTTGACACGGGGCCCGGTGGGAGTGACCGCGAAACAAGGCAGATAAGCCGAAGCGGGAAATTGCGAGGGGCGCCCCTTGTTACGGTTGTAATACGACTCACGATCGTCATCTGACCATGATCCGCTATCAATCGATTGGCGAGATTGGAGCTGCCAGAGCACAGTAAGCCACGTAGCGGCTCCTTCGTGCTGCCCCCAGACAGTGTTGCTAGGCCCTGAACTCAAAATAATCGCCTTACGACATTAAAAAAAAATATATTTTTACCTGTGACAGGAGAAATGACGGTGTAAGACCAGCAATAAAATAGTAATAATATATTACCAGGCGAGGTTCAGCATATGATGTTCTCCCACTTAACCCTTGTCGGGATACAGATTACTGAATTTACTACAAACAAGAAAAATAAATATAAGAAAGATAAGCAAACACAAAAACGTTTGAATTATCGTAAACGAAAGACAGAACTAAAATCTTACAAAAAATATAATTAAGCAACTACACATACACACATTACCACACATTACATACGTACATACATACATACATGGGCAAGGGGGGGCCGTGCCCCCCTGATAAATGAAAGTCAACCAAAAATTATGTATTTCACACATATAATTTCATTTTAGCCAGAATAATATGTGTTAATTATTGCATGAACACCACAAATTCAAATTTAAGCAATGTTTTTTTTTAGGGAACAACACTATTTTGGGGGAAAATGTGCCTTCTTTGCCCCCCCCTGGAAAAAAATACCTTCCTTGCCCCTCCCTGGAAAAAATCCTGCGGACGTCCATGCATACATACATACATATACACACCAGGGACTTCCCGATAGCGCAGTGGTAACGTCGTCGCCTTGTAATCAAGGGGTCCTGGATTCGATGTTCTCTCTCTCTCTCAGTGGAGGTACATAGTGGTTCGGATCCCACTTTAAACTGTAGGTCTAGTCCCGATTAGCCTTACTGTGCATGAACTGGACTTAATACACCAACTCAATCAATACATACATAACGTAGACATAACAACCCGTGCTTCGACAGCCCTAGAAGGGTCTTGGCCTATCTCCCGACTGCCAGTCTCCCTCTCACAATTCTACTTAGGAGGTGTGGAGATCTCCAAACAATAATGGAGTGACGTGGGGTCAGCACGTCGAACCCTCCGCCATTATAGGAGATTTCCCAGACCCCAATTTCCTCTCGATGGTGGGTTGCCACCCAGAGACTGTACCCAGGCGAACTCGAGCCTATGCCATTTCGCAGACGGAGTCCAAACCACAGCGCCTTAGACCACACGGCCACGTATTTGTGTGTGTATGTAGAAATGCAATCAGAGAAATAAAAAGACATTAAAATTTTTGAGAAGTACGAATAGCACGGCAAGTAACTGCTGCAAGTATAGTACACAATTCAATATTAGAATGTAATAATTAGAATGGTAATTAATGTAATTTTAATGACAAAATACTCCTGCGGTTTTTTGCAACGTGTTCTACAGCTCTTAAAGTTTTATTTACAATTACCAGACTCAGCATACCACACACATTGTGCGTTCTCCTGTGCTGTCGTCATTGTCGCTCACAACATAATGTGCAAAAAAACAAAGAAAAAAACAATAAAAAATTAAAATAATAATAAAATACCACTACTTATTAAAACTTTGAGAGCTGTAGAACACGTTGCAAAAAACCGCATGTCTTTACCTCATATAGTTCAGGAGTTGAATTTCATTGTAATGGTAGCAGGACTTTGTGGACACGCTGTATATTTATGGTGCACACAACTGAAATTTATAATTATTTTCCATTTTTGGAAATAAGCAAGATGGGAGGGAGTAAGCCAGAAAATAAAGATACTAAGATACAATTTATTGATATGGTTTTTTTACTGCGTTTTCTGCCAGTTTTGGCTATTCGCTAAAATTGGATGAATAGTGATAATATGAAATTGATGAAAGGACAATCACAAAAGCTTATTAAAAGGATGCAACACATGCCCCCACAGAGAATTAACTTACTGGCTGCAAATCCAGTCGACAGAGCCTCGTTAGTGAATGCAGTCCAGCCTATACTACGTATAAGAGATGTTGACGTTTAGATGCTTACGGAAATTCACCCAATCATCACTCATCCCGATCTTTGCGATTAGCCAAAGCGGCAGAAAGGTGAAGGTAAATGAACCGAATCATTCAATCAATCTGGCGAAGTGATAACGTCGCCGAATTGTAATCAAGGGGTCCCGGTGGAGGTACAGTGGTTCAGATCCCACTTTAAACTGTAGTTTTTTTTTGTTTATTTCTCTCTCACGTTTTCCACATCTCTCTCTCTCTCTCTCTCTCTCTCTCTCTCTCAATAGAGAAGAAAGGTGAAGAAGAAGAGAGGGAGAGAGAAATAGAAAGCGCAGTAGAGAAGAAAGAGAAAAAGGGGTGGGGGTACATTGAAGGAAAGAGAAAAAGAAGAAATAGAAAAAGAAGAGAAGAAGGACAGAGATAGTTTTTCTTCGTACTTTCTCTTTTTCTTTGTGAGAGAAAGAGATAGAAATGAAGAAGTGAGAGAGAAAGGAAACAAAGAGAAATAAAGAAATAAGGAATGAAAGAACTGGGGGAGAAGGGAAGATCTCTCTCTCTCTCTCTCTTTGTGTCCGTTCTGCTTCTTTCATTATCCCAACC
Organism: Lepisma saccharinum; assembly: GCF_977018435.1. Taxonomy (NCBI): domain Eukaryota; kingdom Metazoa; phylum Arthropoda; class Insecta; order Zygentoma; family Lepismatidae; genus Lepisma; species Lepisma saccharinum. Next base: position 42,624,777 of record NC_139255.1, on the reverse strand, counting down.
CTCATGGTAGATAGTTCTTCCCTTTCTTTCGTTCTCCCAATGAAGAAGAGAGAAAAAAATTCCCTCCCTTTTCTCTCTTTCTTCCAGGAAGAAGGTGGTGATCTTCTTTCTCTCTCTCTCTCTCTCTCTCTCTCTCACGGTTTCCTCAGCCATTCTTTCTTTCTCTCTCTCCGCACGCCCCCCTTACCCCCTCCCCAAGATAGTTTTTCTTTTCTTTTCTTCCATTTTGTCTCTCCCTTTTCTCTTCCTCTCTAAGGGAAAGGAGAGAGAGAGAGAGAGAGAGAGAGAGAGAGAGAGAGAGAGAGAGGGGTTCTTCGTTTCCTTCTTTCTTTCAGTTCTCTCTCTATTCCTTCCTTCTCTCTCTATTCCTTCCTTCTCTCTCTTTCTCTTTTGGTACACCCCTGCACCCCCATCCCCTGGAATAAGGGATTTCTCTCTCTCTATTTCTTTTAAGAAAAAGCAAACGCCAGTCACGATTAACCTTTCTGTGCATAAAGTGAACTTAAAACAATTCAATCAATCAATCTTCAAATCTGGGATTCGAATCGAGACCCTTGAGCTAACTATGCAAGAGCACTAGAAATCATCTCGTAGTACAAAGAGGAAACATATTTGCACCCACGAGCATCTTCTCCAGCCGACCGAAATCGGACACCGTTTGGCAACACTGACCGAGGAAGATTGGTCTGCGTGATGCTCCAGTTTCCGAACGCGGGGGCTACCTGGATGGAAGGCGATAAGGGAGGGGAGAGGGATCTTATCTGACACGGTTTGGTCCAGCGGTTCATGATGCTGCGCGGAGGTATCGAGGAAGGGTTCAAAGAGGATAATTGCCTCTCTTCGTGACAGCACGACCAATTCAATTGCAAACCGCTTCTTCTATGCTACTTTCCTCTACCCGTTCGTATTCCGAAGCACCATACTCGCCGACAGAGGCATCTCGTGAACGAATGCGTCAATTGTGGGAAAAAGGCAGTGATGTGCGTCTACGCGTAAACAACAAAGTCTACATTTTACACGTAGACTATTTTATACACGTAGATTACGTAATCTATGTAAACAACATGGCAAAAGGTGATAACTTAGCAAAGAGCGCAGTGGAATTGAAAGAAAATTATACTGCGTATCAGTTGCTGATGTGTGAGAACTTTTCATACTCTTTCTTCCAAATTCGAACAATTCCTCACCTAGAAAGAAACCTAATATAGGAAATATTCTAGTGTTTTATGAGAAAAAGAGCACTCTTGCCTCACGACTGCCACCTGTTGTTGTTTTTTGCATACTATTTATCTTCTTCCATAGTTGATAATAGAAGAGTAGAGAAATTTTGTTCTAAATAGGATTCTTCTAATTTCGTTAGGAACCAATATAGTTGAAAATGTCACTTTCCTTTCATGAAACCCTTGAAAATTAATTTGAATGCAGTTTAGATTGTCTACGTAGTCCATGTAAGCTACAAGCCAATGTAATCTACGCGTAGATTACGTGTAGACAACTCATGTCGACGTAAACTTATAGTCTACGGCACATCACTGGAAAAAGGAGAGCTTACTCTGCGATGACATTCATGAGCATTTCTACATTCTAATTTCTTCATATAGGAGAAATATTTATTTTACACAAGAGCTCGGAACTAAGCTTATATTACATTTCTTTTCCCACAGTTGACGCATGCGTCATTTCAAATCCAAGAAATGTAATATAAGCTTAGTTAAGAGCTCTCGTGTAAAATAAATACTTCTCCTATATGAAGAAATTAGTATGTAGAAATGCTCATGAATGTCGTCGCAGAGCAAGCTGCCCTTTTTCCCACAATTGACGCATGCGTTCACGAGACGCCTCTGCTCGCCGATACAATACTCTTTCAAGTTGGAGAATGAAAGGCTATTTATAGGAATCGCAAGTCTTATGCAATCGTATGGCATATTTGGACATGATAGATATAGCACTTATTAGGGTTGGAACAGTGGCGGATTCAGGGGTGGCATTAGGGTGGATCGATTTTTCCGCGGAAGTCTATTCTTCTAACCAATATTTACATAGTTTTACAATAAGATAGGTGAGTCAAACGTATACCCTGTCCCAGCTAACTGTAGAGCAGGGTCGCGCATATCGGCAGAGGAGGAAAATCGAGTGGTGAAAGCGCAGTGTTGCCAACCGTAAAGTCCAGACCTTAGTCCGTAAGCTAAATGAACGGCTTGTCAAAATTTGCTCTTGCAGTTTTATCCCTGATATTTCCCTAAGAAATTCTTAAACCAATCGTACGGACCTGAAGATAAAAATACGGTCCCTTTGCCATGTGCGATCGGTATTATCCTTTTCAAAAGTTTGCAACGCTTATAGTGCGAAGGAAGAAATCGGGGAACTCCCGTCGTCCATTACGCAATCCCGTTTCTCTCACTGTTCATTGGTGGAGCCGTCTCGCGTCACTACTTGTGCAGAGACTCGTTCTCGTTCGCATGGTCCACAGTTAGCTGGTGCGGAGTTTTGTCCGTGTTCCCAAGGTGGCCCACTTTACGAAAATCATATTAGTATTTAACACAGCTAACAGATGGCACTACGTTAATGTACCCAGTTCCCCTCTGGTGCACTATGCAGAAAATCAATTGTCTCGGGCTGCCAGCAGCCATTTTATGTAAGTTATTGTGATGGGGAGTTAGCAGCTTAGTCGGCCTTGTTATTTTCAGGTAAGTAAAAAATGATGTGTGTTCGTACATACTTCGAATAAAGGAATGTTCATATAAAATTTGAAAGCTTATTTAATTATCTTTTTGATCATGTAGTTACATTGCAAAAAGGTGTTTTTTTTGTGTCAAAGCAAAGATAACTAAGTTTATATTTAAAAACGTGGTTCAGAAGGGAGTTCCTAAGGTGTCCCGTGGCTGATTTGGCTCATTTCACTTCGCTTTTTTAGCATTTTTGGCTAATCGCGACGATCAGAATAAGTGATGATATGATGAAGAGACACTTACAAAGAACATGCATACCCAGGTCGAGATTCGAACCCGGGACCCCTGGCGTCGTTGGAGCTGTGCCAACCACTCCTCCACGGAGGTCGGTTGTTCGTCGTTACTGTACAGGGTGGGCACAAAGTCCTCTGACCCCTCTCCATATTGTGACTGCAATTGCTAAATTATTATTTGTTGCTAATGCATGTATATATTGCATGTTGCACGTGTAAACACAACGCCTGATTCAGGCCCGTAGCTAGAATTGATCTCCAGGGGGGGCTCACGGGTTATCAGGGGGGCTTTGTAAACCAAGTCCATTTTTGAAAAAAATATTAAATAAAGGTAAATTGTATGTGTGGGGGCTCATTCATTTGTAAATATCATATACTACACAAATACTACATTTCTGTACATATTTTAAAACATCTCTTGAAGTATTAATTGACTGATACTGAAATTATCCCTTACACACCCCATACTATTTTAGATGATACAGATATGTACCTGTATATCACACACAAAAAACTCTCAATATTTAATCACAGTGCCTACAGTATATTCCACCCCCGGCCGAAGCAATTAAACTCCCCTTCCTTCCCAAAACTTCGGAGCTGTTGTTGACCTTTGACACAGATGCGGAGGGAACTTGCATGATGACATCAAAGTCACAGATTTCTGTCTAAACGGGAGGTCGCAACAGGGACAGTGAACGTACAGATAAAGAAGCTCCCCTATGAAAGAACTTTCTGATGTCTAGAGAATATTCTAAATACTTGCAGCTACTTCTGCTCATAAACAAAATGAGCGAATGTAATAGATACTGTTCATATTCTGTGGATTTATCCTTAAAGTTGTGAGTTGTCTACATTTTCACTCTTCACTGCAAACAAATTATGCAATAGTTTACCTAATGTAAAGGTGGGCTGAGCCCCCCTGGCCCCTGCCTGGCTACGGGCCTGGCCTGATTGCCAGCTGTTGGGTTCTCGAAAGGGAATGAACTGGACGAACATTGGAGAATGTGCGAACAGACTTCCAACAGCGGTTTGGACGAGCCCCTCCTCCCAAATGCACATTGCTGCGATGGGAAAATATTATTTTTACCACCGGTAGCGTGAAGGATAAACCACGAAGTTGCAGACCGTCCACCAGACAGGAACAGTGCAGAGAGGTAGCCGAATCCGTGGTAAGATCCCCAATGAAGTCGACGCGGAAGAGATTCGCGGAACTGGGCATACCCCGGTCCAGAATGCGTAAGCACATGAGGTTGGATTTAAAGGTACGATCATATCGACCGATGAGTGTTAATGAGTTATCGGACAATGACTTGATGCGCAGGAAGGGCCCATGTGCCGCACTGCTTCATGCATTTGACACGATACCGAAGTGGGGGAGAGTAATCTTTAGTGATGAGTGTGCCATTTATCAGAGCTGCCGGGCACGAAACAATGTGTTCTGGTCAAAGGAAAACCCTTATTTTTACGAAGAACTGGAGAAGAACCCTCCTCATGTCATGATAGGGGCGGGCATGGACAGTAATCGCCTTTACGGTCCTTATATTATGGACAATGTAGTGAATCAGCATGAATATCTGAACATGCTCCGTAATTGGTTTACACCCCTCTTGACAGACATCGGGGTTAGGCAGACATGCTGGTTGCAGCAAAATGGTGCACCCGCTCATTTTGTCATTCGAGTTCGCGAGTACCCAATGAAGTATTTCCACAACGTTGGATTGGTCGTGGGTCTCCTGCCTTACAGGCTCCACTTGACTGGCCACCACGCAGCCCTGGCCTCACAACGTGTGGCACTATGGGGCTTTATCAAGGAAATTGTTGCGAATGACCGTTATGATACGGTTGAAGATTTGGAAGACACCGTGCTGAGAGCGTTCACACACGTTACTCCAGCAATGTTGAGGAAGATGTCGCACAGGACATGGCGACGAACAATTCTGTGTTACGAAAATGATGGGGTTCTACGGACCCTTTGGACAGTTAAGATGTAGGCATATGATCTGTGAAATACTGGATTGGTATACGTCTTACCATATCATATATTAGTGGGGGTCACGGGACTTTGTGCCCACCCTGTATATAATGTATGTCAACAATCAAAAGCTTGAGATCAACAAATCCCAAGGTGGCTCATATGTAACGGCTTTGTAATTACACAATTGTACAAAATATCAATTTGGTACACGTTGTTAATTAGTTATAGGAGTTATTTCTTTTAATTTCAGAATTTTTTCTCTCATTAGAGGTTTGTAAAGCTTAACTATAGCCACCTTTGGTTCACCTACCTTATATAACGCTACTCCTTGGTACGTAGGGATATACGAGGACAGGGTGAAAATTGTAATACTGACTGGGTTCGAATCTCGGATAAGTAAAGTGTGTTTATTATTTTCTTTCATCATTATTACATCTTTTCGTTGTCTTGATAAACCTAATTTTGTAAAGATGCGACGAAAAATGGGGAAACGAAAATACAAGGAACTTTTCCCCAGAATCATGTTGAGTCAGGAAAATGTAAAAAGGCATTATGGTCCTTATTTTTTTTTTTTTGAAATGTAAATTATTAACAGAAGACCTCAATATAGAATTAGGAACAAATAATAGTAATAATAATAATAATTGAAGGGCTAGGGTGTAAAATATGGTAAGTGACATTTTGCTATTTTTTTTGTTACAAAGTTAAATATACCAACCTTCAATTTTCGAGTGAAATTGCCATGTTATACAATTTGCATTGGACTTCAGTGAAGCCTTCTGAAATTGGTAAACACAACACGAAAACAATTCATCCACAGTATAGCTTCTAATAAGCTTTTTTCTTAATGAACCCAGAAATGAACAAAATGTCACTTACCATGAGCCCTTCAATTGACATTAGCTAATACAATAATAATTACAAAATATCCATAGTAGCAATCCATAATGTTCTACACCAATGAAATAAAGTATAGCTTACATGTACAATATTGAGATACAAATAAAATATAGATTATAATATATACAAAAATCTAGTCCAGGCATTTGCGAGGGGCGACAGTCCCCATTTCCCTCCCCTGATAGACACTATAACTCTTATTAGCATCGAAACGAATTTAAAGTATTATATTCATGTTTAAGTACAAAGGAATAAAAGTCAAATAGGGAAAAATCGCCACCCTATTTATTATTATAGATCAACATTACCTTACGAAGTTTGGATTTTGAAAAAATGAACAATGAATGGTAAATATGCGATATCGCCCGAACGGATTTCTTCAAATTTACAGGAGAAACTACTTACTGAAATCAGTTTCTGTAGCATTGTTGAAGTTCTTGGAGGTATTTCTTTTGCGGAAACTGAAAACGTCACCATACAATGCTGCAGAACAAGAAATAATCACTTTTTATGTAAGGAACTTGCATTTTCTGTAAAGTGACACCATTATGCCGTTGTTTCCATTATGTACCTGCAGATGGCGCGAGCGTCGAAAGTCACGCGGTCTCGCCAGTGTTTCCAAACGTGCCTTTTTTACAATTTTTTTCTTTTTTTAACTATGCTTACCTAACCTAACCCAACCTAACTTAACCTTGCCGGAAATGGTTTTTGAGGCTATCGTGAATGGTTTTTGGGGCTATCGTGAATGGTTTTTGGGGCTATCCGTCAATGGTTTTTGGGGCCATCGTGAATGGTTTTTGGGGCTATCCGTCAATGGTTCGTGGGGCTATCCTGAATAATTTTTGGGGCTATCTGTCAATGGTTTGTGATGACATAATGAACACGAAAGTAGGTATTTTTCGGTTAAGAAGGTTGAAACACTGCATACCCACTCCAAATCGACAAAACACAAGCACGACGCGCGATGATCCATGACGAGTGCACGCCATATTGTCTGTTACCCAAGCGGAACAAGGAAGATAAATAATGACTCTTAATATGAAAAGTTGACACTATTTCATGGAAAAAGGCATAACTTCACCTTAAAGAATCTTCCGCAATGCAGAATAGGTAAGTATCAATGCTAAAATTAACGAAATAAACGAGTGAGAGGTGTTCGGGCGATATCGCATAATTACCCAATGAATATTTAATAGTATAGCAAATAATGACCAAAATTTTCTTAATTTTGCACCTGCAAGAAGGTAGAACTAAAAACTCAACACAAATAAATAAAACATGGCAGGTTAAGGTCATATTGCACCGTCTTGAATTTTAACCACACACATATGCGCATATTTATAAGTTGGTCACTTTTAATGCGTGTCTCCTCGCTTTCCACTTTGAGGATGAGTTTTTCGAGAGTGTGTGAAGAAGAGGGCACTCGACTTGCATGTGTGTGGGTTCAGATGCCATAGGTAACTGTCCTCCATGGGAAATTCAGCTGGTTGCGTTAGGCGATGGGCCGAGTAATTAACATTGCAGATGGACGCGCCGTGGCGAGATGTTCCCAAAGATAATTACAGCCTGTTTCCGCCGAGGGAAGAAAAAAAATATCTGCCTTTCTCCTCTGCCTCTTGTCCTTTCGCTCCGCTCGTCCGGAAACGGCAGCGGGTCAGCTGTGGGTGAAGATCCTTTGTCGTTGCTTGCAAATATCGATATGTGGAAATCGCGATATCGATACATTCGATTTGTGTGTTAAAATTTGCGATTCCGTCATAGATTCAACAAACAGCCGCCTCGTCATAAGCACATTTCAAAATTGGAACCTTCCTCTATCCAATGATGTCAGGATTATGCTCTTGTCGTGTATGGTTCGTTGGAAACAACAATTTGAAATCTGCGACATTTTGACTGACCCGGTATGATCATAGAGCAACTAGCTGTGAGCCCGACGGTAAGGAGCTAGAGGTATTAAATTAACAAGATACATTAATAAATATCTAGAAATGGCAAACAGTTAACACTTGGATTTTAAAACCTTCGAACCTGAATCATACATGGTAAGGGTAGGCTAATTACCTGTCTAACCTGATGTCTGATGATGAAGTCTTAAGATGAAGTTCTAGAACGAAGTGTAAGCCTGTACTGAAGGCTTGCTTCTCCAGCTAAGTCAGGAAGACTGACTTTTCGAAAACGAATCTGAAGAGCGCTGTTCACTATTCCAAGCCAATCCAAAAAGTCATCCTTCCACACTCTCCTCTACGAGTATTCCTCTACCAGTGGAGACTTCCTCCATGGCGATTCGTCAAGTTTTAACTTCCGATAACTTGGCAAAATTACAACCTGTTTACCTACGAGCAGTTTGATACACCAGTACTCCAGGAAGTCTCTATACGCCTGACTTTGCATATTTGAAATGCCTAAGAGGAGCAACTGGCTGGTAGAATAAGTGAACGACCATTGGTCAGATTGCAGCTTTTAGAAAATGTACAGACTTACGCTTCCTTAAGGTATATCAGTTCCCTTATCAGTTGACCCAACATGCAAGTGTTTCAGTAAAGCCCTTGCTCAAAACGCGAGGCCCTGGTATGCGTTTTTTCCTCTCTTCCACCTGCGTTTTTCTTTTTCTTTTCCTGGATCCAAGAGCTTTTGTTTCAGAGGGGAAAACGCTCTCCCAGGCCATCGGTCGAGATCTTCACACGTTCGGCACCCAAGCGTGATCATTTGGACAGGAGCGAAATACGGAAGCCGGAGAGGGGGAGATGTGCTTTTAGTAGGTCTTCTCTCATCTCATTTCTGCTTCTGTAATTTACCTCCCCCTCTCCTTCGCTTCTTAATGACCTTCCACTTGATGTATTTTCATTATAATTACTGTACATTAGAAATTCAGTTCGCCTTATATTTTTTCCTACCCTCTCAATATAATTTACATTCCAGTTGTTGACGTCCTGGATTTAGGAGAAAAAACTATTTGAATAATAATTTTAATGGGGTAGTGTTTTTAAGTAAAGCAAAGCCGACTTCCGTGTCGGAGCACAGTGTGCTACGATGCAAGGAATCCAGAGTTCGAATCCCGGCCTGAGCATGGATATTCATTATGACTGTCTCCATCATTTTCATTGTATCATCTCATCCTCAACGTTGCGATTAGCGACGCTAAATAACAGAAATCAAATCTGTAAACATTTTCTCTTTTGATGAAGTATTTGAAACATTATTCTCATTTTAAAGTTTTGTTGTTTTCGGTTAAATATTAAAAAAATATGAATAGATTGTCTCAGACTATCGACCATGTCAGTTGTAGCAATGATTTCAAACTTTCAAGAGCTGACGTCACTCTCATCTTACTACTATTACTATTGTTAGTAACCTTTATGATTTACAATGCATAATTGTTATAATACGTCATCACGATTGAGAAATGAGACCGTCAATTTCCGCTGCCATCAAAATACCGTAAAAAAATGATCATGATAGTTTTTAAAATATTTTTAACAATTACGTCAGGAGCGCGTATATTCTAGGCTACCGAGGCTACCTGCGAAGCCTGAAGCCTAGAGAATAAAATACAGGAGAAAAATCTATCAGAAATTGTAAATTATATTATTCATATCACTGAAATGATGATGCTGATTCTGGAGTTGGCAACCTGATTTCTTATGAGTTGGCAACCTGATTTCTTATGAGTTGGCAACCTGATTTTTCATGAGTTGGCAACCTGATTTTTCATGAGTTGGCAACCTGATTTCCTATGGGTTAGCAACCTCATTTCCTATGAGTTCTCAACCTCATTTCCTATGAGTTAGCAACCTGATTTCTTATGAGTTGGCAACCTGATTTCCTATGAGTTAGCAACCTGATTTCTTATGAGTTGGCAACCTAATTTCCTATGAGTTGGCAACCTGATTTCCTATGAGTTAGCAACCTGATTTCTTATGAGTTAGCAACCTGATTTCTTATGAGTTGGCAACCTAATTTCCTATGAGTTGGCAACCTGATTTCCTATGAGTTAGCAACCTGATTTCTTATGAGTTGGCAACCTGATTTCTTATGAGTTGGCAACCTGATTTCCTATGAGTTAGCAACCTGATTTCTTATGGGTTGGCAACCTGATTTCCTATGAGTTGGCAACCTGATTTCTTATGAGTTGGCAACCTGATTTCCTATGAGTTGGCAACCTGATTTCCTATGAGTTGGCAACCTAATTTCTTATGAGTTGGCAACCTGATTTCCTATGAGTTGGCAACCTGATTTCCTATGAGTTAGCAACCTGATTTCTTATGGGTTGGCAACCTGATTTCCTATGAGTTGGCAACCTGATTTCCTATGAGTTAGCAACCTGATTTCTTATGAGTTGGCAACCTGATTTCTTATGAGTTGGCAACCTGATTTCCTATGAGTTGGCAACCTGATTTCCTATGAGTTGGCAACCTGATTTCTTATGAGTTGGCAACCTGATTTCCTATGAGTTGGCAACCTGATTTCTTATGAGTTGGCAACCTGATTTCTTATGAGTTGGTAAATTAATTTCTATTCATAGCCTAGGACCACGTGCCGTAGTGAGATAGATCAGATATTGGACTCAGTAAGCGCCACTGCATAATAATTGATTGGTTTGGTTTATTTTACTTAGAATTTTTGCGAAGTCACTTGGCTAATCGTAAAGATGAGGATGAGTGACGATATGATGAAATTGATGAATGGACACTCACAAAGAACACCCATGCTCAGGCCGGTATTCGAACCCAGGACCACTGACGTCGTAGCGTGCATGTACGTATGTATGTATAGTTCACGCGTTTACTTCGATAACGTCGAAGAACTAAAGAAAGGCGCCGCCACAAACGTGGGTGGTGATAAATAGCGGGCGAGTTGTTTTCGTCCAATGACACTCAACCTTCAGCCAATGGGCGCAGCTGTCATTCTGCTCGTCTACTCCACGTGGAGTCTCAGTCACATGAGTGCGGATACGCTGTTGCCGTATTTTGCAACTTCAATGTAAAGACCGTGGTTTGGTTTGGTTTGATTTGGTGTTTTAAGTCCACTTTATGCACAGTAAGGCTAATCGGGACTGGACCTACAGTTTAAAGTGGGATCCGAACCACTATGTGCCTCCACCGGGTGTGAAGACCGTGGAAAGATGCTTGTGCACGGAGGGACAAGGTGGCGTAGAGTAGACGTGTGGCAACACTTTGCGTTGAATGTGATTGTTGCAGCTGGTGGACGCGCTCCGTGGACTTCAAAGCCAGCCGGTCGTTAACTTAGCTAGCGGGTTGACTATATGAAGTTCTGTGGGCCTCCCCGATGGTGTATCGTTAACGTCTTCGCCTTGTAATCAAGGAGCCCGGTATTCGATACCCGGTAGAGGCACATTGGGCAGTAGTTCGAACCGCACTTAAAATGTAGGTCCAGTCCCGATTACCCTATAAGTGCATAAAGTAATCTTGAAACTTCAAAACAAAAAAGAAACAAAAACAAGTGCAACTTAAGGTCCGCGTCACACAAACTTAGTTTTTGAGCCACATTTCGGTCTTCTATTAATATTCACAAAGTAAGCTCACGAGAGGGGATAACTTTTCTTACATTTAATTTAAATTATATTTATCATCTTTTTTTCATCTTCTTCCTCTTCTGCTACTGTGTTTTGTTTTTACTACAGTTAACACAATCTCGCCTAACGTGATGTTCTCAACGTCTGGGCGTATACGTATGTAGGCCACCAGCAGTACAACAGCACATTGCGGATTGCGTATATACACCATCCACACTTAATGGGTTAAACTGTAGGTCCAGTCCCGATTAGCCTTACTGTGCACATGGAGGTCCGCAGGATTTTTTTCCAGGGAGGGGCAAGGAAGGTATCTTTTCCGGGGGGGCAAACAAGGCACACTTTACCCAATAATAGTGTCGTTTCCTCTAAAAAACATTGCTTAAATTTGAATTTATCATATTCATGCAATAATACACACATATTATTGTGACTGAAATGAAATTAGGCTATATGTGTGAAATATATAATTTTAGGTTGACTTTCATTTTTCAGGGGGGGGCACGGCCTCCCCTTGCCTCCCTTCCGGACGCCCATGTACTGTGCATAGAGTGGACTTAAAACAACAAATCAATCAAGCAATCTTGAAGCTCTGCATTGGATGTTTGCCTGTTTACATAGGGTATGGAAATTTCATATTAAAACATTATAATGCTTGTTGAAAGAGGATTTTATGAATCAATTGAGAATTCAGGTTTCCTGGAATTGGCTGGCGTGGTGGTTACATGCAACACTGACCTCTTCACCTGTGAAATGGAGGGTAAATTATGACGGCAAATCGTGAACAAAAAAGAAGTACACAGAATACACAAGATTCGACACACCACGTGTGCATGATGCGACCTTCCTTGGGAAGGTCCACGCAGGCTGAGGCCGTTCGCCAGAGGGAGGCACCGTCGAGTCTGCGGAGTATCTGTTCACCTGTGTTGCAATGTTGCAAACCGCACAGATGTACAAATCACCACATTCAAGCAAAACTCTAGGATTTTACAATTCGAAATTACGTGCTTTGGTACGTGTCATGACGCTACGGTTTCAAACGTTGTTGTGGGGTGGTCCAAAAGTTCCGGAACGGTCACATATCGTGAGAAATACACATCGAATCGAAAAACGAAAAAAAAATACGTGTTTAAAAAATGAAAGAAAGCTATTCAATGATATCACACTTGATTCCCCCTTCCATATACTCTATTGAAAGGTCTTGACGTGCAGATTCCGAATCTGAATCGCTTTCACTCTAGCTCAATTAGGGGCAGAGCGTCCCTTTGAATTTTTTTTTTTTTTATATAAAATTTTCACCTTTTTTCCCCCGAAAATTTAAAATTGCCATATCTCCGTTCCTAATTGAGCTAGGAGGATCGTTGATAGCTCGTTGGACTCGGAATGAAGTCCTCTTTCAGATTCTACAATACAAAATGGGGTTTCAATTTAAAATTTCACAGTTGCTCCCCGCCCAACCCCCATATCACTGAATAGCTTCGTTTCACTTAAACAGATATTTTTTCGTTTTCCGATTCGATGTGTATTTCTCACGATATGTGACCGTTCCGGAACTTTTCGACCACTCGGTATATATATATATAAACTTAATCTCAGTTGCTGCATATATAAGAAAGGAGTGTGCATTGTCTTCTAATCAAGGGGTCCCAGCTCCAATGCCCGGTGGAGGCGTATTGAACAGTCTTTCGGACCCATCTTTAATCTGTAGGTCTAGTCCCTATAAGCCTATATGTGAATACAGAGGACTTATAACAACAATTCAATCCAAATGAGAGTGCATCAATTTATTTCATAAAACTAAAATGCATCTATGATATCAGTGGTGTCGATTAGGGGAGCGTGGGGGGGGGGAGAGGCTCCCACTTTTTCCCACTTTTGCCCCCGCACTATGCTAAACCTTATATACCAAGGGAAATTAAACTGCCCTTGCCCCCCTAGTTTTGGAAACTTTGCCCCCCCCCCAGTTTGGAACTCAATCGCCGCAACTTTAAGACATGACCGTGTGTTGCTTTCTTGGTTCTTGGTTAACTGAATCTTCGGACACGATCTCTTTGAATACATCAAGAGAAAACGAAGTGTTAAGAAGCCACATTGGAATGTATTTTGGTACTTGGATCAAAATTTAATATATTTCCGTGTATTTATGCACTGCTTCATTAGTTCATGTGCCTCATTTACTTTTCATACATTTTTCTATTAATTTGTTGCTAATATTTCAACAACAAGTTGAAAATGACTAACATTTAATACATAAATAACATTATTTCCTTGTTCCAAAAATGAAACATTATTACAAGAATGAGGAAGAACTAATGTTATTTTAACAATTCTAAATTATTTAATTTTGTTTGGGAAGTAAGTTCGTAAAAAAAGTTGACATATTTTGAGTCGAGTAATATGATATAAATAATGTTTATTAAAATCAGATTCATTCAGAATATCTATGACTTTCGCCGTTTTTCACATAATAATATGTGAAAATGTAGTACAATTCGCGAAAATCACTAAAAAAACACGTAAAATAATCACACCAAAGTCTATAAATATCTGTAGTTATTTCGTGTTTGTAAGCATTTAATTGTAAAGCTACAATTTGACAAAATTTTGGCAGGGGTCAAAGCCCCATGAGTTCATGCCTGGTTACGCCAACGAATATGCATACACTTTAATCACCGTATGATAAAAGTATGCACCAGTGAAACAGAAAGTAAAATTCGTGTGGGTATTAATGTGTCTGACAAATTTACAATTCATGATGGGTTAAAACAAGGACATGCATTATCTCCATTGCTCTTTAATTTTGCCTTAGAATATGCCGTTAGGAAGGTAAAAGAAACTAACGAAGGACTAAAATTAAATAGTATGACTCAGTTGTTAGCATATGCAGATGATGTAGACTTATTAGGGATGATATAAATACAATGAAGAATAATGCTAAAATATTTCTCAAAACTGCTAAAGAGAGAAGTTTGGAAGTTACCAAAGAGAAAACTAAATATATGCTTACAGGCCGAAACCAAGTGTTAAGTAATAATCAAAATCTAATTAATGATAACAACTCGTTTGAACCAGTTTCCAAATTCAAATACTTAGGAGTAATATTAACAAATGAAAATTATATTAAAGAGGTAATAAAAAGTAGGCTTAATTCAGGAAATGCATGTTACTTCTCTTTTCATAAACTTTTGTCTTCTCGTTTAATATCTAAGAAACTAAAAGTTAAAATATACAAAACAGTAATTTTGTCTGTATTATTATATGGGTGTGAAACTTGGTCCCTCACATTGAAAGAGGAACATAAATTGAGAGTATTTGAAAATGAGATCCTTAGGAAAATCTTTGGACCTAAAAGGGATGAGGAGACAGGTGAGTGGAGAAGGTTACATAATTTAGAAGTACATAATTTGTATCCATGTCCAGATATTATTAGAATAATTAAATCAAGAAGACTTAGGTGGGCAGGCCATGTGGCACGAATGGGAGAGGAAAGAGGAGTTTACAGGATTCTTGTTGGGACACCTGAAGGTAAGAGACCTGTAGGAAGGCCAAGACGAAGATGAAGGGACAACGTTGAGAGGGGCCTAAAGGAAATCTGTAGGGATGGAAAAGAGTATATAGATCTTGCTCAAGATAGGGACAGATGGAAGGCCTGTGTTGCTGCAGCCATGAACCTTCGGGTTTAAGAAGGCTAGACACTTAGTTAGTTAGTTAGTTTAATAACCGCTAGAATAAATATGCAAACGTCATTATGGAATCTCTAATGCGGACGCAAAGTTCACTATTTTATATTAAATTTGCCAATACCTGGATATCTTATCTGTGGACTCAAGATGTTCCATGGTGGATATTTCCGAAAGGAGTTGCAACACTGTTCGCATAAGGAGCCAATGTGTGGGATGCCTCTCCAGGAAGGGTAAGGAAAGATGGAATGGCGGGCGTGGAGATTCAGAAACCGCGAGACCACTAATTTCAAGAGGGCGTAAGCTTCGAGAGATAAAAACCTGTCCTCACCCAACATCCGATCCGCCCGCCAACTAGCGGAGAGCTCTGGAACTATAAACCCTCCTTACCACCTCTAACGCCCAGCCACATATTTTCTTTTATCATCATAATGCTTCGATTGATTTACACACGATTCTATGAAAGTTAAAAAGTATCACAGGATCAACCATATGGTTTCCATAACCCCTCTCCTTATGTGTCCTCACATGTTTAACATTACCTTCCCTATTAATTGTGGGTTCGTCACTCACTACAATCTATCAACCTAATTTTTTAAATAATAATTGTACGCTGATAGCACTAGTTATTTTATTGTCAACAAGAAGCTTTGGAGCGAATGTAGAATATAGAAAATGTCTCTAATTTCGTTAATATTTGGTATACTAACTAAATTTGTCCTTCTAATCACGAATCTGCCGCTGACACGTCTGGAAATCGTGAAAGAAGCTTATGTAAGTTGAACCCTTAAGGGCGTTCTAAAGCCATGCTAAAGCATAGGCCCAAATTTCTAAGGATAACCCTACAACTAATATAGATTCGGTAAGGAAGAAATTTTCCGATATAAAAGATTGTTTTATTCACTAGAACATGTGAACCTTATAATTTTGTTACGATTGAGGGATTTAAGTAAATAACAGAAAATAAAAGGTCTCCGTCATGTTCAAACTGCTGCGTACAGATGGCGCTGAAGTGGTACTTTTGTTAATACCGGTGCATTTTCTTTCTTTTATGACTAGTATGGAACATTTCGTGGTGAAGCAAAGTATCTGAAATACTATGTAAAAAAATGAAAACATTTCGTTCCTTCAGAAAGTTTTTTTTTTTTTTTAAAAAAAAAAGCTTTTTCGCGTTGTTTTACGAACAAAATTTTAACTATGCTTGCCTAACCTAACCTAACCTTCCCGGAAATGGTTCGTGGGGCTATCCGTGAATGGTTTTTGGGGCTATCCGTCAATGGTTTGTGGGGCTACCCGTGCATAGTTCGTGGCGCTACACGCGTCCGCGGCATTTTAACAACAGATTCGTGATTAGAAGGCCAAATTTAATTAGTATACCAAATATTAACGTAATTAGAGACATTCTCTATATTCTTCATTCATACCGAAGCTTTCTGCACACCGCTCTCAGGCACTTTCATTCCCGTCCCTCAACTTATTCGCTCTCTTTGTCCAGACGTAATGTCGGAAGGTTCCCAGGTCCCTTGAGTTTCGTCCCTTCCAGCCATTTCCCTCCCCGTAATGGCCCTCATTAGCCCCTCCATTTTAAATTCGTTCACATCCCTTATGAATTTCCGTCTAGCCTCTGCTGTTTCTTTGCACTGGAGGAGAATGTGGAATTTCGTCTCGTCTTCCCCACACATTGGACATTCTGCACTCCCGTCCTCAATCACACAGCTTGAAACGTGTCCAACCCCCTAGCCTGAACCATGCCATACCCGTTCTGTCACTCGCTCCACACACGTCTGCGTATTTTAGCCTTCCCCATTGGCTATCGCCATCCACGATTTGTGCTGAAGTTAAAGATACTTTCCCCGCACATTCTGGCACAGGCAGACCTGGTGAGGGGTAGGGTGGGGGGTGCAACCATGCACTTCCTGGGCTCCATTTCTTTTTTCAAACTACCATTCGCAAGTCAATATCCACTCTCAATAACAATTTTGTCAACCTCCGTGGCGGAGCGGTTAGCACAGCCAGGGGTCCTGCGTTCGAATCCCCGGAATGGGCATGGATGTCCATTGTGAGTGACCTTTCATTGATTTCATCATATCTACACTCAACCTCATCTTCGCGATTGGCCAAAAAGTGGCAGAAAACCGAAGTAAAATAAACCAAATCAATCAGTTAATAACATTTATTTAAAATGGAGGAGGGAAACATTGGCTACAACCAGCAGCAACGATTGGTTGCCAAAACTAGGGGAGGGGGCGCCAAGGACATATTACTTTCTCTCAGGGGCAAAAGGGGCCAAAAGAGGGGGCAACTGCCCACCACGCCTCCCCTAATCGCTGTAGCAAGCGTTGGCGATTCACAAAACTAAAGGGAAAATATGGCAACATCGCATATTCTACCAGACGCATTATTTCGTGACCCAGAGTATAGCCTGCCCTGAAAATTTGCCATTGTTTAAACATATTGCGATTTCGCAGTGCAAAACAGAAGGGAAAACTGAGACTATTTTGAAAAACGGCACACAGACAGAGCACACCTTTCACATGCCTCCCGAGAGAAGGGAAAGAGGAAGGGATAAGGGGGGGGGGGATCTGATGGCTCGGAAGAAACGCATCCGGTGAAGAAACGTCTTCAAGCGTGGCGATCGACAAACAACTCGCCTCTTTTTTACCAGGCGTTCACTTCCAGATTGTCCGGGGAGATTTTTCCACAGCTTCGTGAAGAGAAACGTTGCTTTAATGATATGGGGAAGGAAACACATGCAGCTGAGGGAAATTTCTGCAGCATCCCGAAGATCGTGAGAGACGTTTGGAAGTTTTCTCCAAGCATCTCAAGTTTGGCCATAGTACGTCAATATCAGCTTCAACCGTATCTTTACCTATGCCTTTTTCTTGCTTATCGTTGCATATGAACGTGCCCAAATGTTTCTAGGGAACAAATTTCGTACCCCTTCATTCTTTACATACTACTGGTCCAAATTGGCATAGGTAATCATCAGTGAGCGAATTTAGGGGGGGGGGGGTGCCAGGGGTTTCTCCCCCCACAAAATAAACTATCCTCGGCAAAAGGAAATTATTTTCATCCCTGCGATGTTTTCGTCCTGAAGCAAGCACTTTTGCTCATATTTCAAAGGATCTTTCTAGTATATTCTTTTGTCAAGATGCTTCAAGGAAAACTCGGAAGTCACTATTAAAAATCTGCATATAATAATCACTTATTTATCTATAATCATGTTTCTTTTTTTCTTTTGTGGAGACAGGCGAGTGGAGAAGGTTACATAATTTAGAACTACATTTATTTGTATTCATGTCCAGATATTATTAGAATGATTAAATGAAGAAGACTTAGGTGGGCAGGCCATGTGGCACGAATGGGAGAGGAAAGAGGAGTTTACAGGATTCTTGTTGGGAAACCTGATGGTAAGAGACCTGTAGGAAGGCCAAGACGAAGATGGAGGGACAACGTTGAGATGGACCTAAAGGAAATCGGTAGGGATGAGAAGAGTATATAGATCTTGCTCAGGATAGGGACAGATGGAATGTCTGTGTTGCTGCAGCCATGAACCTTCGGGTTCAAGAAGGCTAGAGAATTAGTTAGTAATTTCATATTAGCAATAATGCAATCATTAGGCCTAAGATTTTTATGACCTACAAATCACCAAAATATGCAAAATAAAATATGCTCTTATGTCCTAAAATTTTACAAAATATGCACTATAATTTGAAAAATATGCCTTTATAACTGGACTGTTTCAAACACCAATATCTAAATGCTGATAAATTTTCACATATTTACTATTTTCAGTTCACTTTATAGACCCTGACTTGCAATGCACAATTAATACTTTCTCTAAAATTCCAAATAAAAATGAAAAAGATTTTGTCAGTCCAACGAAAAAAACCTCTCAAGTAAGCATGGGAGTAAGAATGAATCCACTTCGAAAATGACTGTATATTTCTCGAAAATGCAAAAATATGCTGAATATGACCGAAAATCAATCAAAATATGCTCTATCATGCAAAAATAGCCAAACATGCCAAAATATGCCCTTAAAAAGCACCTTAATTTAATTAGTTTCTTCATAATATGAATTTCTATATGTTTGGGGAACGCATCACCCTTACCCCCCAAAAAAATATGCTAAGTCATAAAAATCCTAGTCCTAGTAATCATAATTAATTTAATTCAACACAACATTTTTGCGAAATATAACAAAGCAGCAATTAATCACAAAAATAATATATTATACGTTATGCTTATTAAACAAAAAATAAACAATAAATAACAAATTGAATAAATGAGCATTTTTGGAACAGTCACAGTTCCCCTCAAATAAAATGGAATTGAAAGAATACAGTATAGCTTCTTAATCATGTGACACACACAATGAAAAATCATTCGTGCCCGTTAATAGCCCCAAGCTGTTTCCCACTTTAGTTTTCATTGCACAGCGCTGATATTACAAGAAACTTCGATTTGATTGATATTAAGTTTGAACATGGGAATTTGTTCAATTTTTCAGGGTTACTACTGTAGTTCGCTAGCTCTTTTAATGTACGAGTTTCGGCTACCTTACAATGCGTGTCTCTTATTCACGTGTAAATGTTATCGTAAGATTTATTGGCCTAGGTTAGAACCAATGTTAGAACCGCAATGCAACAGTGTAATTGACTGACTGACAACATATACAAATTTGCATACAAAAACAACTGTTTTGTATTCAAACACACGCAGATTGCACTCGAGGTGTTGATTTTAAAAGATATGCACAGCATAATCCAACATTATTAATTTAACACCAAACTGCCACTTGACAATTTATAACGAACTCCATGTATAAAAGACAAAACACAATCTGTTACTAGTTTACTAGAAACATATTGTCAATTCCAGTGGCGTATACAGAGTCCAAGATCTGGGCTATCTCACTATGACACGTGGTCCTAGATTATGAATAGAAATAAATTTACGAACTCCTAAGAAATCATGTTGCCAACTCATAAGAAATCAGGTTGCCAACTCATAAGAAATCAGGTTACCGACTCATAGGAAATCAGGTTGCCAACTCATAAGAAGTCAGGTTGCCTACTCATAAGAAATCAGGTTGCAAACTCATAAGAAATCAGGTTACCGACTCATAGGAAATCAGGTTGCCAACCCATAAGAAATCAGGTTGCCAACTCATAATAAATCAGGTTGCCAACTCCAGAATCAGCATCAGCATCTCACTGAAATGAATAATTTTATTTACAATTTCTGATCGATTTTCTCCTGAATTTTATTCTCTAGACTTCAGGCTTCGCAGGTAGCCTAGCTAGCCTACAATATACGCTCCTGACACACACATGTAGTGCTTTCTTCTGGAAATGCTCCGGTATTCTTCAAGTTGGTTTGTTAAACTGTTCATAAGGAGTACTTAAACTATTATGGTATATTCACAAATGATAATGCATCCATGTGGTATACACACTATACCACACACACACGCACACATATTTATACACACATAAAATAAAGCTTCCTGAAAAGAGTGGAGCAGCTGTGCAAGAAAACACGATACAGTGTGTATGCACGATTCGTGATCCTGACTCTCAAAAAGGAACTGCATTACTGTTTGCGATGTGTGCAAATATACTACAGTTCCAGATTTATTAGTTTTCAGTTGCAGAAGTACCTAAGCCCCGCGACAGGTTAACCTTGCAGCAACTTTTCGCATATATAGACCCAAATGTCCGCGCAGAATATAGTTCCGCTGCAGTACTGTCGATTTTCTCACTGTCGGTGATATGAACAGCTCGGAGGTTGAGCGCTGTTCTCGCGTGGATTGATACATAACATCTGCTGCAAAGTTAACCTGTCGCGGGGCTTAGATACATATTTTGATCTTCATGTCGAGAATATCGAGAATACAGCTTCTCATTTTCCATTTTTATTTTCTTCTGATACATTACATACGTTTGCAATGATTATGATTGATTGATTGATTTAGTTTATTTTACATCGCGTTTTGTGCCTCTTGGCTAATTTGCGAAGATGGGGATGAGTGATGAAATTGATGAATGGACATTCACAAAAAAACCAATCCCGAGCGGGATTCGAACCCGGGACCTTGGCGTCGCAGCGCGATGTGCTAACCACAATTATTATGATTCTAAGTACGGTAAGTATACTTTCAGCAGAAATCTTACCAATGTATTTTGTAGCCTTTGAAACACGTTATTTCTCAGTTTTTCAAATAGCTGTGCGATTTGGGCTATTTGCCGAAATCGCACTATTTGCAAAGGTTTGGAATTTTTTCAATTAGAATAGAATTTTGCTAAAAACAAACGTGAGGAAAGGTAAAAATATCCATTTTACGAGCTGGTACAACAGTAACGTACGTCATTCACTTTCCAGCGACGCCTATTTATTTGAAAACTGGTGCGTTTTGAACAAATCTTCTTTAAGCATTGTTATGAAAATTGAGTATATCATTTACGGTAACATACCACTCGGGATGAAGCAACCGCTCAACCGATAATTTCCGATAACGATATCGATACATCAGAAAGTATCGGCTGGACTTCATTTACTGATGCTATACCCTGTCCCAGCAAACTCTGGAGCAAGAGAACGAAAACAAGTAGTGACGCGAGACGGCTCCACCAATGAACACGCGAGAGGGAATGGGATTGCGTGAAGGGGAAAAGCGACTGCAGTTACCAGCCTTCGAGCAGCGTGTACTGCCCACTCGACTTCCCCTCCCCCCAGTTCTCTGCCGGTATGCGTGGCCTTGTCCCAGACAAGGTATAGGTGTCTAGTCTAATTATGCTGGAATTATACAAAATTAGAAGTTTCCATTGATTTTACACCAACACAAAAACTGCAAAACTATGGTAAATCAATGCTTATAATTAGAGCTATACTCGCCCACTAATACAAATCAATATTTTGAACACCTTTAAATTATTAGATTTTTCAAGGATCAGTATCAGTTGAAAATGGTATCGGCTCAGCCCTAATATATGTACACACCCAGTGGCGGCGATTAGGGGTGTGTGTGTGGGGGGAGGGCACTTTTTGCCACTTTTGTCCCCGCACTACGTACCAACGGAAAGTTCTTGCCTCCCCCTCCACAGTTTTGACACCTTCCCCCCCCCCCCCGGTTTTGGAACGCAATCGCCGCTACTGTATTTACTCTAACAAATATCTTATTTCGGTTAGCATTTTATAGCATGATATATTTCACGAACTCCATACGAAACACATACGAAGTCATGAAAATCCCAGCACTATTAATAAAACATACATTAGTAAACACTGTGCTGTTATACAAGGTTAGCCTAAAATAAATACACGGTTTAAGCGCTTTATAAATTGAAATTTGTTTGTTACATCAGAAAGCATTTAGTACTGTTTTGTAGAGAAAGTCTTCAAGTTTACGACATCCGCTTTTCGTTTATCTTCCGTGACGTCAGCATCACGTGAGCACCCTTGACGTAAGACGAGCGGTATGGCCGCTAAGCCAGGTGAAGAAGGCTTTCAGCGTGATTGAATTTGCAAGAACAAATTCTGTTACTATCGTGCAGCGTCGTTTTAGAACACGGTATGGTAGACAACCACCCACAAGGCAGTCAACCTCCGATTGGAGCAAGAAATTTAAGGAAAGTTGTTGTCTGTGCAAGGGGAAAAGTCCTGGTGGAGGAGAACCGGACTATCACATTGATATCTGTCGTGTTACAAAAGGGTCACGCATAGTACACTTGTAACTTACCATTGTAAACTTCAGGACATAATCTTCAAACCATGGAAGTATTTCAGCCCTATTATTAAAACTTTTCTCTCTGTAAAACTTTGAAAGTGTCTATTTCTTTTAGGCTAACCCTGTATATTGACTCTGAAAATTTAATAACATTCTCGAGTATTAATGTATGTATTACCCAGTATAGCTCAAAACCCCGATGTTAAAGATCAGTGCTTTAAATGATAAGAAAAAGGCCATTTGTCTTGTACTCTTAAATACACGGTTTTATACAACATTTTGATTTTGTGTTCGTGAAAAATCAATTCACATGCTCGGAATTCAACTGACTAATTAGAGTTTAAAAACTGTAATAACATAGCACAAATTATAGACACAGTTAAAAAACGAACATAGGACCGTGGGGTCGTGGTCTTAGAAAATCATGACGCACATATGAAAAAGAGCATACTCCCCCTCCACGTTCCTCGATACGAGACGAGCGTGTGTCTCAAATATCCCACGTTTTTTCAAGCAACGTTCATGTCGATTTATCAATCAGTCATCTTTTAACAAACCATCTCGTTCGTGGCTCCCTCTACACGTTAACCCTCACTCCCAGAATGCACCGCGCTCTCACTGTGGGTTCCCGAACCTGTTAGCCATTTAATAAGGGTCCACTCCTTTTTGCAACCATAGACCTGCTATTACCAGCCCTTCTGAGGCGGGGAAACGTAATATTATAGGTTGGATCCTTGACTTAATACCAGATTATTCACGGACATGGTGTGGTCCCACCGTTTCTCAGTTGTTTTTTTTACTGGATAGAAGAAAAGGAAGAGTTGCCGAGGAAGGGAAAGCATATTTTTGGGTGAAAAAGTCTTGAAAAAGCAAAGAAAAAAGAAACAAAACACGCGCGAGCCTTTACACCCTCTCCTTCAATCGTGATTAAGGGCCGTCATTTTTCACGGGACCAGACGCTCATCTGTTTTTCCATCGTTCACTCTCCGTGACGTACTGGAGCCTCGTGACCAGTCCTTGAGCGTTCGAGAGCCTGTGATTTCGCCTTTTTCGTGTGTTGACTTTATCGTCTGTGATCCGCGTAATAAATTTAGATACAGTACGGCCGTTCTTCTCATTTTTACACGTCCTTCACTTTTATCTCGCTCTTTCACTCGTCAATTTTTCTACACGCTCACTTCCTTACCTGGGTTTTCGAAAGTTTAAGAGCAATCGAGTTTAGGAAGTGTTTCGCAAATTCCTCACCAGATGGTGCTCCTTTATGTGCGTGCACAGCGGTGCAGGAACGGAGCCCTTACACAAATATTTGGCACTGTAATCCTCTACTTTATTTGATCCAAATTGTACCGCTTTTATCGCCCTTTTAAAGAAACTGACGGAAGCAAGAATCTGCCATTTAAAGAATCTCACTTTAGTAGCTAAAGGCAAAATGGTTTATTTTGTCTATATGTATTATAAAACAAATTTCAAACGTAAACTTCTAATTCTTTGACGGACCCCTTAGCTTTCGAAAATTTTTATGAGGAAGTAAAAAATATTTAAAATTAGTGCAAATGGTGCAAAACGATAGAATGAGCCCCACTTATCTTTTCCGCACATTTTTTATAACGTGTTAAGAAAGCCATAAAGTTTTTTCTTCTTAATTAAAAATGATTTTCTGAATATTGCTCTTTGTAGGCAGTACAGATTATACATGGAACACACACGTTGGCGTACGCAGTGGGGACCTAATGGGGGCTACAGCCCCTCCCGAAATTTTCAAACAATTCAAAATTTTCAAATTATAGTGAGAAACAAAAAAACAGTGGCAAATGCAATCGCACCTCAAAATGACCCGCGAATACTATTTTTGTCTTTGAACAACTTTTAAAACCGAAGTTAAAAATTATAATTACGAAATATTTTACAGTGTATCGCGCCCCCGCCATTAGAACGCAGCTATGCAAAATCCACATGTACAGTTCCAGTTCCAAAAAAGACCTATGTGCTCATGTGTTCATAATACTTATAAAAATGAAGCAAAGAACAATTACATTTGCATCAACTGAATGGCACATTTAGTTTTACTCCAAAGTAGTGTGGAAAAATATGTTTCTTTAGGTACTGAGATTATTAAAAACATACCTTAAAATAATCACATTGAGGTGTGAATACAGAGTTTCTTTGAAATTCACAACAAAATAGAAGACTTGGACTTTCCACTCTTGCTACAGCAACAAGGAGATGCCATCTATCGGGGACACTTCTCACCATCAGGCTCACCGCGTCAGGGAGATAGAACAGAGAGATTGTCGGAGGTGACATGATCACAATGATCTGGAAGGAGAAAGACAAAATATGTTGTTACAACGTACTTTAGAATGGAGTAGAGCAGTGGTTTGCAACCTTTGTGAGCCTGCGGCCCGGTTGTTGCCACAATCCCAATTTTAGCCGTAAACAGCTTTCTGATTCTTTAAACTTTATTCGTTAATTAATATATACCATTGAAATTTAATATTAATACATAAATTGTGGCATAATCGTAGAAAGTTCAGGTTTGGCGACAAATATAAAATTTGGTTTAAATTAGATGACAACTGGATCTAATGGAATCCTTCAGTTTCCTCTAGCCAATATAATTCAATTAATTTTGGCTGCAAGTCACTTCACCCTTTTGGCTGCAACTCAATAAACATCCAATTCTTAAAATTCAGGGTGACCGTCCCATCTCATCGGCTTTGATTTCTCACCAGCATTTGCGAGAAAGGATTTCCTCTTATCGCTGGTGAACCCCGATGGAAAGGTCATCATTGCAGGTGGTTGCCAGCTTAGGCTGCAAGTCTCAAACTTCAGGAGAACCTGTGTGATTGATGCCAGGGCCCAGTACCGTGTCGCGGCGTGACGGTTGAGAGACACTGGAGTAGAGGAAGTGGAATGGTAGTAGCTACTCTACACCCTGTTGTAACAGCGGCAGTTGGTGTCTCTGGGGTTAAGTGAAGGGCTAGTACGAAAAAAAAAAAATAGGGAAATGTAAAACACACTATAGCATTATTATATTCGTCTTTCCAACGAGAAAATAGGGTTTCTAACAAAACAGACACTCTTAAAACTGCACGAACGAAAACGACAGGGGTAGCAATACGTACTCAGTTCAACTCCTCGAAGGCCAAGTGAAGTAGCTTCCTGTCTTTGTCCGAACACCTTAACTGGGACCTACATGACCAAGATCAAGCTTACAAAGCTGACGCTGTGCTAAGATCCGTCTACAGTTTCAAAGAATGCCAAAAATCAGAGATTAAAATTAGACTAGTACAATCACTCATCTCTCCTATAATACACTACTGCGGACTATTTCTATCTGTTCGAAACAAAACCAAAATTCAGAAAATACAAAATGAATTTTTCCATTTCGTGCACGGCATAAGAAAATACGGAGGGAGGGGTACAGTGGAGCAGTCTTCTGGCCGAAAGTTCTTTGTTTGTGGTCACTCTGTATCTATCTACCTATACGTATACAAACCTCCGTGGTAGAGTGGTTAGTACAGCGCGCTACGGCGGTAGGGGTCCCGGGTTCGAATCCTGGGCAGGACAAGGACGTTCTTTGTGAGTGTCCCTTCATCAATTTCATCATATCATCACTCATCCTCATAGTTGCGATTAGCCAGAAGTGGCAGAAGAGGACGATGAATGATAAAAAAAATTACATTACACACACACACCCTAGACTGCATTTTGCATACTAGCGAAGCTCTCGCGTCTGGACGTACAGCCAGTATAATCCTGTATGGGGCTTCTGTAGTTTGCTGACCAGATGTATTTGTTGGTTGGTTGAGTTCAGGTTTTTAAGTCCACTTTATGCACAGTAAGGCTAATCGGGACTGGACCTACAGTTTTAAAGTGGTATCCGAACCACTATGTGCCTCCACCGGGTATCGAACCCGCAGATGTATATGTGATTGCCTTTTCGTCTATCCTTTGCGATTAGTCGAAAGTGGAATCAAAGCAAAGTAAAATAAATCAATCATTAAGGCCAAGAGGAACAGTTTCATTGGAATGGCTGTGAACCGCCCCTCCCCCACGGACCTTTCCACGCGACCAGCTGGATAAAGAGAGGCCCGTGCTCTGGATGGTTATAAGGGGAGAAGAAAGCTTAGAATTGTGCTTGTGGAAGTATTACTTTACTTGTTCTCTTGGGAATATCAAACTTCTGATGATGTAGAAAAACACATGAACGGAAAGAGGATACATTGAAGATTTTATTTGTCGTCGAAAAAATAGAAAACTCCCATTTGATTAGCCATAAGTTGTTGCCGTTTTCTCATCAATGAATGCATGGGATTCTGAAAATACTTATTCATCACATTTTTCAAAAGTCGTGCCTAGCTTATTAATTAACTTGGAAAACCGCTTCCACTTGCAGCATGGAGAAAAATTCCTACTCTCTTGTATATCCGGGGTTATTTTTAGTAACAGTACCCATTCCGACGATATTGAAACAAATACACACATGGTGCAAAACTGTAACTCTTGGCCTTAACTACCTTAATAGGTTTGAGCACACACAACCATTTTTCTATCATTCACTGCATCTTCGTTTCTTATCTATCGGTCCTCTTTCCTCTCATTCCTTTCGCTCGAATTTACTTCTGAACTTCTAGAAGATCAAGAGTATATGTCGTTCATTGTCCCCATGCCACTCAAGCACCGGCGTTCTTTTCGGAAGCCTCCCCCACAATCCGTCCACGACACACGACCTCGTAAACTTGGACAAAGAGAAAAGCCAGAAGAGCAACAGAAAGAAGAAAAAAATATAAACAAAAATCATCGCTCAGACAAGGCTCCGTAATCACTATAAACCGTAATGGACATTGCGACATAATTTCTACCGAGACTTTACGCCCAATAAAACCGTAATTTATTCTCCGGCGACCTAAGCGTTGACAGGGAGGTCGACCTCCTCGCCTCTTGCTATTCTCCTGGTCTTTTTACTTTCGTCGTCTTCCTCTGGTTGACGTTTCCACCTGGTGCAGACATTGGCAAAGATAGTTTGGAGTTACGATGGAGGAACTCAGTGTAGTATCCTTAGATGCTGACAATCAGAAATACACAACAAGCTTAAGTATTGCATAACGCAAACGTATGTATGCTTACAGGTTGCCAAGTTCCATAGAACTTTCTCATGTATAAACAGGATCAAGCTACTCAGTATCTGTTCTGACTTTAGAAGTATGAATAAGGTTATCTTTTTATCTTCGTAGAATGAATTAATAATACTAACCCCTTGTAATCCAGGCGTTTCGGGTTCGATATCCGGTGTTACCACATTGCACACTTGTTCGGTTCCCACTTGAAACCGTAGGTCTAGTCCCGATTAGCCTATCTCTGCAGAAAGTGGAATTAGCCCACCTTGTACCGTATCCATCATATTGGTGAGTTATTAAGTCCCAGTATAAAATGTGTGACTTGTATCTGTGATAATGTACAAAAGTTGCCAAGTTTGTATCATCTTTTTCAATGACACTGTTCAAAAAATTAAGGTATATGGAAACATTTTGAAGTGCTCTCGTATATACATAACGGACGTTGGTCAAATCTGTTACAAACACTCAGTTCTCCTGCAGCAATCCTTTCATAGAATTTTCAATGTTTCAACTAATTGCATTAGTGTACGTTCTACAGGGAAAAGACCTCACACCTCTATAATAATCATGACTTTGACACTCCTGAAAGGTGACATATCAGCGTTTGGCACGTGCATGATCCTATTTCCTTTTCCTGGACGGTCCGTATCCTGCAGCTCCCATATCACGTTGCTTCCAAGTAGTCCTTCGAGGGGAAATTCCAGACAGCAAACATGTCATTTTGACCTCGATTATACTCACCATGTCTTGAGTACGAGTGTAGTACACGAAGGGCACGAATTTCGCGAGATGTAGATGGGACTCTAAGGAAAGTTTTCACTTATTGCTTGATTTACATGTCAGCCCTTGCAATCTCTTCACACACACGCACACGCACGCACGCACAAACACACACACACATACACACAAACACATCAGTGTTTGAAACAATGTGGATTGATATCACGACTTAAATCAATATTTAAATTAGTTGTTTTTTTAAATCACGGATTTAAATCAATAAAAAAATAATTTATAGAATTATTTGCAGAAGTATTTTGTACATATCACAATAACTTTTGGTGAAAATACATTAATCTCTTAATCATTTAATGATGTTTATTAGGCTCTAAGGGAAACAAAATATATGTACTGATGGTATGAAGCTCATAAAAAGGAAAAATGCAAACACACATTTCTCTTGATTTAAAATTCAATAATTTTAATAGGCAAAAATAGCAAACATTTTGTGTAGAAAAGTATAAAATATACTAATCATGCCAAATCATAAATAGTGTCATTATCATTAAACTGTAAATAAACATGGCAGCTGACATTTTTGAAACTACCATTAAAAAAATATCCAAAATTCAACTACAGAGACTATAAAAATATTTAAGTTAATATTTTAAGTTACACTTATAGAGCAGATCCAGAATGTTTATTATGACTGGAAGAAAAGTTACTGAAAATTATTATAGTTTCCTTAACACACTCAAGAAACATTCCCATAGTAGGCACAGTATAATATTCAGAAAAATATTTATTTACATATATTATTTTTATTTGCTTTAATCAAACTGTTCAAATATTTTACAGGACCGTTTACTAGAAAAAGCCTTTCTATAAAAAGCATATACAGGGTGTCAGTAATAGCGTAAACTGACGCAGGTGAAATTACACGATAATAGAAGCAAACGAACCGTTTTCGAGATAATCGCGAATGTTTGATTACAAGCCGCCACTGACTTCATTGTCTGTAAACGTTGTCCTAGTTGGTAAAATGCTAATAATACAGTAAGAAAAGTCATTGGAGACCTCATTGCTTTTTTTGATCATTTTACTTACATCCTGTTTCGTTCCAACACCAGGATGTTACCACAAATGTTATGCTATTCAACGATTGAAACTTCTCACCTCAGAATTTACTTTACGTGTTTCTGCGCATTCCACATTGCATCCTGCTTACTACGATTCAAATGCTTTTGAGAAATACTGGATGTAAATTGCATAAACATCAATCAACGGAAATTTCCCAGAAACGCATTATCGTCCAAGGCCGTTTATATTCCTGAAAAATTGTCTGTAGAGAAGAAGTTTTGAACCCACGACCTTCCATTCCGCAAGCGAACATGATCCCCCTACGCCACACCGCTCATATAATTTTAAGCACTCCGTTCGAGGGGTGAAGACAATCACATTTCTGTAGTAGTGTAGTGTGAAGTGGAAATCTTATGTGAGGGATGCTTGCTCGAGTCTTTAGAATAGCCGGGGACAGCTTGTAGGATTAATCATTATAGCCAGTGAATAAGTTGGAGGGAAGGTGACGACTTAACGTAAATTTTCCGTGCTGAAGGATAACATATTGCCACATTCCCACGTTATAATACAGATTCATATTTCGAAAATTACTTTTTGAGACAAATTACGTTTTCCGGGAGGCGGACATTTTGGTGCCGGATATTTTGGTGCTAGGGCATTTTGGTGCTAGGGCATTTTGGTCATGGAAGTGGCAGCATCAAGCCCATTTCGTCATGTCTTCCAAGGAATACAAGTGAAGTTTTGTTTTTTCCACTTGGCACAATGCATATATCGCCGAGTGCAGTCCGAAGGGTTGCAGATGAGATATGCAAAGGACGGAGCATTCTCACTTCAGTGCCGTATGATACCAGCTTTGGCATTGGTACCAGAAATGGATGTAGCTCAAGCTTTTGAAGAACTTTGCAGCGAGGTATCAGATGATCTTCAACCAGTTCTGGATTACTTCGAAGACAACTACGTAGGACGTTCGTTGCTGCATATGATAGGACAGACATCGTTCGCTACTTACGAGGTGTTGCTCGTAACGTTTCCACGTAAAATTGCTTGTATGAAGGGACACAATAAAGAGAGGTAAATTCAAAAGAACATTCTTTCTTGTCTGTGCATAAAGTTATATGTTGCACCAAAATGTCCGCACCAAAATGTCCAAGACCCACGTTTTCCACCACGAAAGTATGTTTTTCATCATTTGTAGTTCATTAATATACACTTACAACGTTTTCCATTGTTTCAATGTCACACATATTTTATATCTCAGAAGTTGAATATCCCTTTGCTCTCTCTCTCTCTCACTTTACAGTCTTTGGGAAGGTTGAAGTCTCTTCGCAACCGGGTGTTGGTTCAACTGCCTGCCTTTCGCTTTCAAAATCCTAGTTTCAAGAAACTAGAAAATACTTTGTAACTAAACGATTGTTTGTTAAAAACACGGCATTTACACATCATTTACAAAATGTGACAAAACCCCTATAGAAATGTTCGCCATTCTTTCCTTTCAGCGTTTATCGACTTTTGTTGAATACGTTGATTTAGAAATTGTGCTAACATCATGTGTGCATTGCTTCTTCAAACTGGCAAACTAATATGAGCTACTTTGGAGAAGAGGTAGCGTGTTTGATTCTGACGAGGGTAGTTCTGGGTTCGATTCTCCATCGAGACAGGATTTTTTTCAAAAGTAAAATGTTGGGCGTAAAGTTTATCCACCTTGCTAGCAAATTAACGTTGGTCTCTGTATTTCACAAGGTGCGAGAAAGATGTTCAGCATTTCCGGTAGCTATTTCACTAGGAAGAAATCATGTGCCACGTGAAATGCGCAGAATCAAGTTACGTACAGCTAATGTGGTGGTTGTTTTGAATATTGCAAATTTAGTAGAAAGTGTTTTTTTTTAGATCTAATACTTTCTGTTGAAATAAGACAAGTATTTTGAATATAAAGCAGTGTTGAATTAGCGATCATTCTCATGTTTTGCATTTTTTTTGTCACTCACTATGTAAATAGTTGTTAGTATATAGTATTTTATCGCATCTGCTCCGTCGCAATAGCCATTTACTTACATTCATTGGCTATTTACTATTCCTTTTAGGCGCATCGAAAGATAGAGCTGAGGGGATTAACAACAGCCATTACGAAGGAACGAATATAACATTACCAATCTTAGCAATATGAACTCATTAAACTCTACCCTTGGTTATAGTAATGCACTATACATCACTGCTTAATATACGAGGGATGATCGATAAAAAAGGTTACAAAGCCTATTATGGCGTATGTGTTAGACATAGCTGGAAGATCAACACACCTGATGATGGAGGGCACTCAATACTAGTCCTCGATGTAATCACCTTTTTTGTTCAAGCACTTGTCACAACGGTAGATGAGGTTTTCCATACCGGTTGCACAGAAATCCGCGTCAAGTTCTCGTAGCCACCGTGAGGCAGCTCTTTTGACATCATCACATGTCAGATAATGGTGGCCAGCCAACCAAATGGTAGTCCCAGCTCAGCTGATATTGAGCGTAATGTTCTTCTTCTGTCCTCACGAATACACTCATCCACAAGAGCACAGTTCACGTCAGTGGTTGAGGTACTGGGCCTACCTCTGTGTCCAGGGTTGTCATTAACAATACTGGTCCGTCCTTCTTTGAAGGCACGACACCACTTCGCTACATGTTGCCTTGAAATTGTCCCCTCCCCATACACCTCCACAATCTGCCTATGAATGTCAGCAGGTGTAGTGTTTGTTTTTGGCCCACAGGAACCGCACCACTGCCCTCCCTTCTACTCTTGACCAATTTCCTAGACGAGTCACCATTTTAAATGTCCGCTTCTCGGGTATACATGGTCAGAATCCGAAGTCCTCAAACTCGCAAGAAGACAAACATGTTATTAATTTACACATAAATTTTCGTTACGTTACAGTGAATAAAACAAAAGTTATATGCTTTGTAACCTTTTTTGTCGATCATCCCTCGTAATTGTGTGTGTGTGTGTTAGTAAGGTGGGTGTGCGCAATTTCGCCATGTTTTCAATTCTGCCAGATACCTGTATTTCCCAACACGTCGGCCTAAGTCGGCAGATGGTGCTAGTGTATAGGTAGGTAGCGCACGCTGATCGTGTTTTGTCTCATTTTGATGGGGAGGAGCTAGACGGAAAAGACAGGCAGCCATTGTGTGTGCGAGACGTAGCGTTGTTATAAGATCGAGAGCAACAAAGTGCGGTCCTTTTGTCCAGGAAGGAGGGTTCGAAGCTATGTAGCAAGTATTGCATTTTGAAGACGAACGCTTTCTGCCTACAATGATATGTGTAGTGTTGTGTCGTATACATTGAGAGTCATATTTTCACCCCATTTGTGTAGTCATTGGAAGTGCTTGCAATTTCGCCATGTATCGCATGCCTACCTTCCTATTTACAAAACTGGACTTGTATCCAAGATGGCGGCTTTCAAGATGGCCGCCGTCAAGGGCACCCCCCCTTATAACTTCCCCCTAGGCCTAATGTGGTCACACATGCTTGTTATTCTTCAATTTCCACTAAAACGATTTTTACAAGGGGTGGTAAGGGACTTTTGGTCCACCCTGTATATTATGTATGTCATTACTATCTATACTTTTTTCATTATATTTATGGGGTGAAAATATGTTTGTTTTGTAGCGCGGTTTGTCCTGTCCCCTCTGTTTACAGTGGGTGGCAAAATTGTGTACAGGGTGTATGCAATTTCGCCAGTTGCAAGGTTTTTTTCTTTTGTCTTTTGAAGTACCTGATTAATAGCGCATGAACGTGATTTTTTTTCCACACATACCGTAACATATATACTATCAATTTCCAGTACAGACGTTATCATCATACTTATCAGGAATTTGTAACGGTCGTTCAAAGCTTAACGTGGCGAAATTGCGCACACCTACCTTATATAGAAATAATAAATATTTTAGGTGTGAGTGAAGAGCATAAACAATACATATCTTAAATAACCGATCCCCGGCCGGTTCAAATCCGGGAACTTTTCTAACGGTGGAAGCGGCCCCGGCGCCTACCCAGCGTCGAATAACATGGGTACCTGGGGGAAACCCTGGGGGGTAAAGGCGGTCAGGGGCGTGATGCTGATCACATCACCCCCACTCACGACCGGATCAAGAAAGTGTGGGGCGTTACCCCCACACCCCCTATACGCCTTCATGGCGTGGTGCTATGCACAGGGGAACACTTTACCTTTTTTTTTTTTTTTTTACCTTTATCTTAAATAACATTACAACATCATCCTGATTACATGTATGTGATATGCAAATTAGTCATAATGTGTGTCTTAACACAACTTATGAAGAATGACTAAAATATGAAAGTTTGAACCTTAAATTCTGGCAATCAACAGCTGCTAAGGAATAATGCGCAGAAGGGACATCCTTCAAAGTGCGAATGGGATAAATTTTTGAAATGTTCTAATATCAACGTTATCTGTTCAGCTAAAAAAATTGAAGAGAGGAGAGGGTAGGATTTGAACCCGCGACCTTTAATGCTTGACGAAAAATAAGGATAACAGCGTCTAACCAACTGCTGTACTTTAACTAACTGCCATTATGCCTTTAAAAACACGTTGACGTTTATGAAAACATCCACCTTCCTGTGTTCCAAGCATATTTTCTCGACAAGTCGTGAAAAAAAATATAAGAACTGTTCGATATTTTACACGGTATTGTAAATAAAATGTCGCATAAACTCGTCACAAAATTCGCTTCTTTCTTCTCAAACCTGATGGCGATTTCCTCCAGGTGGAGAGAAATTGTATTCAGTGTTTCAAACTTCTCTGATTTCAAGTCGAGCAAGCGGAATCGTAAATATTCCCTAAGGTTCTATATACAATTTATTATTTCTGTTTTATTGAGTATTGTAATAACGGTTTATAGTTTCGAAATTCATGGAATGTGCGAAATTGAAAACATTTCAAAACAGCGTTTTTCGTCTAGTTGAGGGACCAACTCAAAGTTGGCTACTCTCGGCTGGCTCTGAAGTGCAGTGTTGCTAAGTTTACGAATTTGGAACTTAGAATTCATTCGAGGCGGTCAAAAAATATGTTGCGAAGAGTACCTATGACATGCAAGAAGGTAATATATAACACATACTATGTGCCGAAAAGTATGTATGGAGCAGAGACTTGGGCAATGACAGAGAGAGACAACAGAAAGATGCAGGCAGTGGAGATGAACCCAGCATGCGCCACTGCCATTCATGTAATAATAAGAATGCAATATTAATTAATTTCATGTTTAATTAATGTAATTATTTAAATGTTATTATCATCATTTCGTAGACACTTGGTTCGTACCCACCCCCCTCCAGAAATATATTTGAATCTCCCTTGGTGCATCTTTGAGCCTGGGGTTGGCAACATTGTTTTCTCACGTACCTTCCTCCATCTATCCACCTCGCAAAGACATCCCTCTATCTTTCCCTCCGCCTACGTCAAAAAAAGAATTTCCCCTTCGAAACTGATAAATAGGCATCAATGAGTTCAATATTTCAGGTTGGAGAGGAAGGCATCAGTCATGGACCACACAGCGAAGATAACGCGGGGGACACGATTGGTTGGAAATGTAAGCAGCGGAGGAAGAAGAGAATGACATCGTGACAGATCCAAAGGCTGCTTCGAAATCCATTTGGGGGGCCTTTTTTTCCTTCCCTTGGCGTTAGGGGTCCCCTTCGGCAGAGAGTGGGGAAGGGAGGACTAACCATGATTTGTGGAGGTCGAACTTTTGCAAATTAATAAATAACACTTGTGTTCAATGCAGAGATTAGTCACAGACAGTTCAGGGTTGCAAGTAACGATTCCAATGGGATTCATAAGAGGCGTTATAATTAGACCTCGGATTTTTAAGTTCTTAAAATAGGCTCCAAAAATCCTAAAATAGGTCCTAGAAATCATAAAATAGGTTCTAAAAATCATAAAATAGGTTCTAAAATCCTAAAATACTTTCTACATAAAAATCATAAAATAGGTTGTAAAAATCCTAAAATAGGTTCTAAAAATCCTAACATAGGTCCTAAAAATCATAAAATAGGTTCTAAAAATCATAAAATAGGTTCTAAAAATCCTAAAATAGGTCCTAG
Organism: Lepisma saccharinum; assembly: GCF_977018435.1. NCBI lineage: Eukaryota > Metazoa > Arthropoda > Insecta > Zygentoma > Lepismatidae > Lepisma > Lepisma saccharinum. The sequence goes on along the minus strand of NC_139255.1, from coordinate 42,588,976 downwards.
AAATCATAAAATAGGTTGTAAAAATCATAAAATAGGTTCTAAAAATCCTAAAATAGGTCCTAGAAATCATAAAATAGGTTCTAAAAATCATAAAATAGGTTCTAAAAATCCTAAAATAGGTCCTAGAAATCATAAAATAGGTTGTAAAAATCATAAAATAGGTTCTAAAATCCTAAAATAGTTTCTACATAAAAATCATAATATAGGTTGTAAAAATCCTAAAATAGGTTCTAAAAAATCCTAACATAGGTCCTAAAAATCATAAAATAGGTTGTAAAAATCATAAAATGGTTCTAAAAATCCTGGTAGGTCCTAAAATCATAAAATAGGTTCTAAAAATCCTAAAATAGGTTCTAAATATCATAAAATACGTTGTAAAAATATTGAATTAGCTTTCAAAAATCCTGAAGTAGGTTCCAAAAAACTTAAAATGATTCAATGATCCTGAAAAATACTAATTAGGTACAATTGTTATAAACAAAATTTCAAAGGAACCATGAGAAAGTTTAATAGATATATGTAACCACCATCAAAAATATTAATTTTAATGCATCTAAAATGGACAATATGCGAGAGATCCGGGTTTGAACAGGGCCCGCCAGAGCGGCCTTTTCATTGGGTGACGCATGATCAGCACATTCAGTCCCATCGCCGCTACTTTCTGGCTTTTTAGACTGCATACTTCTTCCTTTCAAGTAGCTTCCCAATAGTCCTCACGGCGGTGGATCAACGCCGATATTTTGCGGGCTCTCACTGGGACTCGAACCGGTGACCATTCTTACCAAGGCAAGATAGCTAACCATTTGGCTTCGCGGGTGCCTCTTAACACCTATACTCTGTCTCCGGAGCAAACGAACGAGACCAAGTCTCTGCGCAAGTAGTGATGCGAGACGGCTCCACCAATGAACACGAGAGAGGGGACGGTATTGCGTGAAGGGGTTGGCGTGAGCGACTGTAGTTACCAGCCTTCGAGCAGCGTGCACTGCTTTGCTCTGGCCTATAGATTCCACCCGCTTCTATGACGTTATGTGCGGCCTTACTCCAGAGATAACAGAGACAGAGTATACATAATAATGTAAAAAAATTGTAATCTCTTAGCTTATATTGCTGCATGTTATTGCAATATATTTATTATATTATTTATTTATTTATTTGCCTTCTACAGAGAAAGGATATCTACAATTACAGAGGCATTAATATAACATAAATAATGTGAATATGAATATAAGTAGATTAAATAGCATTCATACATATTACATAGTTATTAACTATAACATAAGTACGCTTATATAACCTAGAGTAATGACGTGCTCGCACAAATATATATATATATATACACATAACACACATAAATTGTTCATATATCCACAAACCAATATTATCACATTTCTCATGAATGTACAGAATAAATATGCCCATAATAGGATAGAAACAATAATGAAATAAATACATACATACATTTATGGACATATATCCTTAAGCTTATTCACATACATATATTTACATTTTATATATATATATACACACACACACATTTATGTGGATATAGGGATACATATAGAACATATTCTACAATAATTAATAAATACAATAAATAATCAACCATTTGTGAAAGTTTCTCTGTTAAGTGTGGCTTGTATAGCATTTTTATATTCCAAAATGTTAAGATTAAAATCAATATTTTGATTTGTGGATGTTATTCTATTATACATACTACTCATTCTAATTAATGGTGATTGTTTGTACTTTTCAGTTTTAGGGATATTATATAGCAATAAATTTCTTATTCTTAAATTACATGTGGTAGCATTGAAACATATTTGGTGAAGAAACTCTCTATTATCCAACAACACAGTTATAATTTTATAACTTCAATTAATTCTTGTCTACGTAAATTCAACTCTTTTTGGCACACGGCGCGGTGGTTCGGATCCCACTTTAAACTGTAGATCCACTCCTGATTATCTTTTCTGTGCATAAAGTGGACATAAAAGAACAATTGAAACATAACACCCATGTTCAGGCCAGTCCTGTCTGGGCAGAAATCGGACTGGCTTGAGAAATATGCAAAGGAAGGCAACACTGCTGTCTTGACGGAATCGTTGTACAGGTATGGGCTCTTTCGTTCGAGTATGGATGGAGTTTATAGTTCTGGCGGAGCGAAAGTGGGGGGAGGGGGCCAAGCAGCTGCCGCTTCTCCCCGACTCACACGCCGCCCGGTTCGGGTGACATATTCTTTCGTGAGCGGAAAACCTTATCAGGAGTCTCCATCTTTGGACGGCCAGCCAGCGAGTCTGTAAAAAGTACTTGTCATGCGGCAAACTTCTGATATTTTATTCACGGGAGATCGTCGAGTTTCCCGTCATGCTTTGCCGCTGCAATCGTGGCGCTTTAGCCCGCAGGATTACAAAGGTCTGGGGAGAATGGCTCCTGAAAGGTTCTTGCCAAAGAATCGGCAATAACGAGCAAGCCATTTTATCCAGTGGCACAGGATCAGATGTGGTACTTGAGTACATTGTAACCCTTCAAAGATTTAAGAGTGTATATGCAGGATTTTTTCTCAGAGGGTTGCAGACTCATAGAAACTTTTATTTATTATCATAATACTCTTATTATTGCTATTTTTGTTGCTATTATTGTTACTACTACTACTTTACAAATCATCAAATTCATATCGAATTGAAAATACGAGGGCAAATCAAAAAGTCTTTGCGCCTAACTATTTATTGCCAGATTACAAGCCATAAAAGAAAAACAAGGTATACACAATCTTCTACTTACTTTTTCTATTTTTCCACATAATCACTACACCTGTTGAGGCACTTGTCCCACCGTACCACAAGTTTCGCAATGCCCGTTGCATAGAACAACGTTCTGCACTTCGATGAAGTTTGTGAACCCCTGTCCTGCCAGGAACTTCTTCAATGGACCAAACAGATGGCAATCACTGGGGGCTAGGTCTGGGCTGTACGGGGGATGCTCCATAATCTCCCACCCCCATGACTAAAGTTTGGCGTTTTTTTTCGCCACGTGTGGTCGGCCCGATCGCTCATTGTCCTCCACATTTTCCCGTCCTTTTTCAAACTCCTTGCACCACCACTGCACACTTCACACTGATAAACACTTTTCCCCATACACTGGCTCCATTTCCCTGTGGATATATGTGGCTGTTTGTCCTTTGCAGCATAAAAAACGAATAAAACTTCGCTGCTCGTATATCTCGCTTTTGTAATAACACTTATAACAAGCTCGAAAAAAAATAGGCGCAAAGACTTTTCGATTCTCTCTCGAACAAGTTCAGACTCGAGTTGACTATTTATATATTGCTTCCTTTCAATAAACATCTATCACTTTGTTGATGAAAAGTTTTTTGTCTATTTGTACTTTTTTATAATGCACAGATATCAATCAGAGCCAGAGATCACATAATCTACTGTCCTTCATGGTACCTCAGATCCATGTTTTACGTACCGAAGGGTACTGTAAAATATTATTATTATCATTATTATTATAGTAATAATAGTTGCTGTAACGTTGAGATGGACCTAAGGGAAATCGGTAGGGATGGAAAAGAGTACATAGAACTTGCTCAAGATAGGGAAGATGGAAGGCCTGTGTTGCTGCAGCCATGAACCTTCGGGTTTAAGAAGGCTAGGGAGTTAGTTAGTTAGTTGCTGTAACTTACGGCCTGCAATTAAAATAAAACAATATTTTTGGTTATAAAATTTTGCTACAATTTCCCCATTCGAATTACATTAACTCTTTCCGAAAATCTCAGGGGGGGGGGGCAAGTCCCTTGAGTGTATATAGTACAATCTAAGCTCATCAATCCTGATTCCGCCTTTAAATTTTCATGATAATTAAATATTTTTGTTCAAATTGCCTCCAAAAGCGCACAATTTGCAGACTATGTATATTTCCATTAAGATATTGTCTCTATTTTTCCAAAAAAAGATTACATTATCAGTTTGCGATAGGGGTTAAGAAATTGTTCCTTCATTTAAGTTGCTATTTCTATTGTCTGAACTTTGTGTTTTACTCTTGTTGTTCCATTGAATTCCATGCATATTCAGCTATTTTCCACTTTTCTATTTCTCCTTTTGTGTGTGTGCTGCTTATGGTAATCTATCCCGGGCGTTCCTCCATAATTTTCGAGGAGAGAATTTAGGACCAAAATGAACATGAATTGGGCCTTTTATAATTATTTTAGGGGGTGTTGAGGAAACTTTGGGGTGTTTAGGTGTGTGAACAAATCACTGATTTATCCTCGTGTCTAGAGACTTTTCAGATTCTCCAATGTAAGCTCTTCCGTTTCTTATCAGTCGACCTCCGTGGCTAGCAGAGCGTATTATGACACCAGAGGTCCCAGGTTCGAATCCCTGTCTGGGCATGGGTGAGCTTTGGGAGTGTCTCTTAACCAATCCCGTGTCAGAAAAGTGGCGCTAAAAAAAAAAAAATCTTTCTTCTATGACGTTAACCACGCTGCCAACTGCCCTCCTGATGGCCTTCTTGGTTCGATCCCCGATGGAGGCACATTGCACAGTATCTAGGATCCCACTTTAAACTGTAAGTCCGGTCCGGATTAGCCTATCCGAGCATAAAGTGGGCTTCAGATAAGATCTTGATTCTCCTCCACCACATAGCACTGGACTAATCAATGCGATAAATTCACGCAATAGGTCAATTGTAAAACCTGAAAACCGACCGTATGAAATTCGAGACCAATCCCCGATCCCCACTGCCAGGAAAGACACCCACGCGCGCGCCACCTAGCTTGCAAAATTCCCAGAGATTAGAATGCACGGAGCGACAGCACACTGTCGGTCCGGCGTGTGGCAACTAGTTGCTCAAAAATCGTGCAAGACGAAACAATATGGTCGCCTTTCACAAGTTGCCGAAGAGGTGTGAAGACAACGTTCTTGTGGCTCTATTCGCACGTGCCCATCGGGCGGTGGAATTGTGTCGCCAAGGGACATTCCCAGAAGGCTTTGTCGTGGAAGTGACTCACCAACAGGCCAATGTCAACCTAGTAATATCCTGTGGAAAATCAAACGACTTGGGTAATTCCTGTCTTCTTTCCGTTCTAATATGTCCACCCACATTGTCATATTGCTATTTTCCAAAAGGCCTTACCTAAATTCCGAAATCAATTTCGGAAGTGACCTTAGGTAGACAATTCAAATGCTTCTGGAATAAAATGGTTTCTATCAAACCAAATGTCTCGGAAATAATAATAATAAAAATAATCAGCGATTTTTTTAGAAGAAATCTTTCGGTACTCTTCAAGGTGGTTTGTTATTGTATTCATCACAAGAACTACTCAAAATATTGTTGCATGTTCATTAATGATGAAAAATATGCAGCATCCCACTCCACGAACTCCCATTCAGAGTGCCTGGACATAAAAAACACGGAGCAAGGAAACTATCCGCACTACAACTCCCAGGCTCTTACTCATACAACGTTCACTATTCCATAGGCTACTGAATCAGTTCAATATAATCTCAAACCTATATGCAGTTCACATTCATCTTTTATCACCAACATAGAAAAAATTGTAAATAATTATTCCTTTTGTGAAACTGATCTGCTTACTACCTTGGTAATGTTTTGGCTTGTTTTTTTTATGTTTTCCTTTTTTGTAACACCATTAAGCCTTGTTTCCATGATTATGAAAAAATAAATATGCTGACTAAGGCAGTAATTTATTTTATTAAAAACATAAACTAAACGTAACGTTTCAACCTTCTAGCAAGGTCTTCTTCAGACTCTGTATCAAGTACAAAAGTAACAAGATACAAAAATAGGGCATTATATATATACACACACACATTACTCCCTCCAGACTATTAGAAAGTTGATCTGGAACTTTCTAGCAGGTGGCTTTCCCTTGTCAACTGTACTTTCACCTAAAAGGCTAAACATATTTACTTCCATATAGAATGTGGTTGGGCTTTATATCTCACGCTCTTTTTCCTTCATTCTTCTTCCTTCTCCTTTTTCTGTCTTGTCCTTTCCACTCTTATGTTTAGCCTTTTAGGTGAAAGTACAGTTGACAAGGGAAAGCCACCTGCTAGAAAGTTCCAGAACAATTTTCTAATAGTCTGGAGGGAGTAATGCTTGTGTATATATAATGCCCTGTTTTTGTATCTTGTTACTTTTGTACTTGATTCAGAGTCTGAAGAAGACCTTGCTAGAAGGTTGAAACGTAACGTTTAGTTTATGTTTTTAATAAAATAAATTACTGCCTTGGTCAGCATATTTATTTTTTCCTTTTTTGTGTTTTTAATTTTAGTCTATTGTTTTACTGTTGTTTTTCTGGTTTAAAATGGCTTCTGCTGTACTGGAAATTTCAATAATAAATAAATGAGTGTGCATCACACACACACACACACACACACACACACACCCACACACCCACACACACACAAACACTTCTTCCATTACAATAAAATGCTTTAACTTGCTATTCTCACCCATGAAAAGGTGCCTCTACGGCGTACCGCCAGAAATGAAGCACTGATAATAATAATAACAATAATGTTTAATACGATAATATAATTTAAGAGGTATATTAATAATAAGTAAATTATTATTGTATTGTTAGTTTTACAAGAATAAGTAAAAGGACGGTATAAGAATACAGTTATGACTGCACGTATTCATTATCTAGCTTACGTGTAGTTAAGATAACCAAAATATGTATAAAAGCAACTATCTCCTCAAGGAAATTAATATCAAAAGATAAAGAATTGAATATTAATTGAATAACAAGAAAGGGTGTTAGATGTAGTTGTCTAAAATTAAGGTTTCTGATAAATATTTTATGCATTATATTATAAGCAGTAGTGTGGATAAAATCTTCTTTGGGACTGTCATTCAAAGCCGTATGATCCCAATATAAACCTTGTCTTCCAGTAAGTTTGGTGTAAATAAATAACCCTTGAGTATAGCTACAACGAATGTTAAACACATATATTATTATTATTATATTATTATTAATTGGTGAGTCTTTCGGGGGGGGGGCCGTACCCCATGAACCTCACCATAAATACATAATTCTCCGCTTCTCTTCTTCTACCTTTGTCCCGAACTGCCCTGATACAGTCAAGGGAAGAGGATAATGCAGAAATATTACAAGCACTCTGCAAACCCGATACGCAATAAACAAGCCAGATGGGACGTTGCGGCATGACGTGGCCGCCTGATAAAGTCTTGTACGGAAAGCAATCCTTCTGGTCCTCGATGGCCGCCGACCGCAGGAGGAATGAGTATGCGGGTCGGGTTTCGGTGGTAGCCAAGAATTACGAGATGCTGTACCCAGGGGACACTTGTCAGGCCAGCGCATGGCAACCAGCGACCGTGCTCACTATACAACGACGTCGCCTCGTTCGATATATATACCTATATACCATGGGCGTCGGGAGGGGAGGAGGTCGAACGGCTCGGTGGACGGCCCCTGGAAATTGACTCGTTCATTTAAAGATACAAGAAAGCCGAAAGTTTGTTCCTCTTATTGTTAAGAACAGAAATAAAGTTCATTTAGTTACTATTCGAACAGAAAAATCAAAGTAATAATGCATTGGCTCGAAAACATTGAGTGCAAAATAAAACAACAAGGTTATATTCTACCATTTCATCCAAAGAACAAATAGTTGCACCGTTTTCAAAATTCAAATAATTACAGTTGTAGGTGAGAGGTCACACAACAAACTTTATGAAAAAAAACCCTTACATTTAAAACCTTTTCTTGAACGAGACGTGCAGAAGTTAATATCAAAATGCATTTTAGATACTAACTGCATAAAATGCAAAAGAAATAATAGAAAATACGTTGTTCTGGTATACACTCGTTTGGTAGATCATGTTTCTCCATTTAATATTATTATTATTATATCGAATAAAATTTATTCTTGTTAGTTTATAATATTTATTATTGTACTCGTATAATAACATTTATAACCGTGGTAATAACTTTATTTTTCTACTATTCAACTTTTATCATTTGCCCGACCCCCCCCCCCCCCCACACACACACAAAAGTTTCTTACGACGCCCATGCTATATACACACACACACACACACACACACCTATTTATTCACTTACGAAGAATTGATTGATTGGATTGATTGAGTTGGTGTTTTAAGTCCACTTGATGCACAGTAAGGCTAATCTGGACTGGACCTACAGTTTCAAGTGAGATCCGAACCACTGTGTGCCTCCACCGGATATCGAACCCGGGACTCCTTGATTACAATGCAACGACGCTACCACTGCTCCATCGGGGAGGTCTACCTGTGTTACGAAGTTATAAATTCATCACATGCTCTTAAAAAAATGCTAAGCAAGTTCCAGTAAAACTATTATGCTACAATTATTATTATTATTATTACAATGCCTTCCAGATGGCACAGTGGTAACGTCATTGTTATAAAGAGTACTGGGTTCCATACTCGGTAGAGGTACAACGTGATTACACTTTCAACTGTAGGTCCAGTCCCGATTAGCCTATCTGTGCATAAAGTGTTCTTTAAAGTACTTCAAACTTCAACAAGGTGTCCAACAAAATAACAAATCCAAAATTCTTGGCTTTTTCATGACTTTTTTTGTTTTTCTTAAACTTTATCTATACGACCCCTACTTAGATAAAGTTGGAAATTAGTATTTTAAAAAATGAATATTTATTTAATTAAAAAAATCATACCAAAGGCCAGTTCAGATGAAAACTGAAGCTGTATTTAACAAGGCAATAAATTTGATTTATCTATTAATGCATCCTGGACAGTAGGGAGAACGCTATGTTCTGGGCCACCCCCGAAATTTTGGTTTACTTTTATTGTGTATACCTATACAGTAATATACTCAAAATCGAACTTTGACTGTTACAAAAATGACACAATACAAGTGAAAAAAAAAAGTCAAAGCTCAAATTCCAATTTTCATAGTGCAAAATTGCTAATTTTCTAAAATCCCTCTATAACTTTTGCTAAACTTTTATTTTTCAATAATTAAAGCGAAGTGCTAAGTTAAAAGTAAGTGCTAAGTTACTTCCGGTCCACTTCCGGTCCACTTCCGGTCTACTTATAAATTATTACAAATTTTAGCAAAATACCCCAGCATCCTGTATTTGTATATCTCTATATCACCATATGTGTACTAATTTTTATTTCTTATACTGTTAGTGCTTCACTGGCAATATAATAGCAATATGAACCCTACTGCCGCTCTTCGAAATATGATTCTCAGTCCTCCCTTCAACTATCTGCCATCTGTTAGAGGTTTTGTGACCCAAGTGGTGCTTTGTTTGTGTGTACAATGCTTTTTGCACTTGGTTATCATCACCTAACATGTTATTAATTGTTTTTTAAAATTAATTACAAATGAAAACTAATAATTAATATTATCTAAAGTTACTAATTAATATTATACAATTAATTGATATAATTTTTTTGTTCTTGTTGCTAGTGTTGGGTAATTATAGTTGTTGCAAAATATACCTCTAGCGTATGACAGTTTCTGAGTTTCGTTGGGTATATATAGACGAATCGAAATTTTACTTGTTATTAAATTGTATGTTAGGGTACATGGTAAGAAAAATCATTGTATATTAGAGCGCTCTTTTAATGATTTGCCTATAACTGCATACAGGCAGCCGTAAATTTAGCATAAAATATCCTGATCCTGTTTCTTCTAGCATGTGCTACGTTTGTTGGGGTGGGATCATTGGGGGAAATGTGATTCTCCCATGATGTCATCTGACTTACTAGCATATGCGATACGAAGAACAGGTGTGTATGTGGCTTACTAGGATTAGGCTCATGGTAATGAGGTCCTAGTAGCTGAAACGTTGTCGGGGTATTTTGCAAAAATTTTCTTAAACAGTTAACAAATATAATATATATTTTTTTAAATTCAGATATTAGATGGATTTTACAAATATATTTAAAAAAAATACGTTAGGTAATTGTGGCTTCTACAGCTCGTCGCAAAAATATACCTAAAATTTTATTGTTTTAAGAAGATTCCTAAAAAATATTTTATATGTAAAACCCAAATTATAAAAATATAGATATAAACCAAAAGTTTACTGATTAATAAATTGACATTATAAATACAAATATTTTGCTATTTTCAATTATTATTTGAGAATTAGAAGTTGAGAGAAGAGATTTATTAAATAATTAATTTACCTAAAATTTTATTGTTTTGACAAGAATCCTAAAAAAAATATTTTGTATATATAAAACCCAAATTATAAAAATATAGATATAAAACCCAATTATAAAATATAGATATGAAACCCAATTATAACAAAATGAATAATCAAATTAAAAATCCAAACCAAGATATTTTATATCATGTTGTATATAATACAACACATGTAGATAATGAAGAATTAGATATTCCAAATTTTCTAGCTAAACTTAAACCTAAATTTAAAAATTTAATTTGTGATAAACTTAGACAATATTTTCTCAAATTATATTGTATTTTATCATCAAATTATATTAATCCTGGTAATAAAATAGAAAAATTTTATCATCAGACTCATGTGTTAAAATTATACTATAATGATACTAATAATTTAGATGATATTTATGATAGAATTTGTGAAGAACTTAAGTTACAACAACAACAGTTCGAAAAACAAGATTCAGGTTGGTCTCTTTGTGATACAAACCATGAACTTGAATTGAAAATAGCAAAAAATGCCCCTCTTGGAGGATCTGGTTATATTAAATTACCTAAAGAGATTGAAAACAAAAAATCTGTATTAAATATTCAAAATAAGGATAATAAATGTTTCCTCTGGTGCATCATAGCATATTTTCATCCAGTTAAAAATCATAATGATCACAAATATCGTGTCTCCCATTATGAAAAATTTGAAACAGAATTTAAAAAATCCATGTCAGGAATAAAATATCCAGTACAAATCTCAGATATTGAGAAATTTGAAAAGCAATATCAACAATACAATAAAAAATTAATAAATGTTCATGTTTATGGTTATGATATAAATAATAATATTTATCCACTCAGACACCATCCACCATCTGCTGGTGCACATATCATAAGATTATTATATGTTACAGAGAGAAATAAGAAACACTATTGTCTCATACAAAATCTAACAAAATTGGTGCATAATCAAATAACATCAGATTGTCATAAAATAACAATATGTGATCGATGCTTGTCAAAATTTTATGGAAGAGATGACAAATCATGTGAACAGCAATTAGAGGAACATATTGAAAAATGTTATTATTATCCCCATGCAACTTACAAATTTCCATCCAAAAGTATAAAATTTTCTAATTATGAATCGCTGGTACAACATCCATTTGTAATCTATGCTGATTTTGAAACAATACAGATACCGATGCAAACATGTCTTCCCGATCCAAATGAATCATATACAACAAATATAGCTAACCATGAATCTTGTGGTTTTGTACTAAAATTAGTAAAAACTTATGAAGAAAATAATCCACAACAATTATTTATTTATAGAGGTAAAAATGCATCTCGAATATTTATTGAAAAACTTAGAGAGTGGGTAAAAGATTTTGCTCCAATTTTATATAATACAAAATTGATGAATAAACTTACACCAGAACAACATCAGAAACATTATGATACCAAACAATGCAAATATTGTAAAAATAATTTTAATTTATTTAATCCAAAAGTTAAACACCATAACCATTTTAATGGAGAATATATTGAAACAATTTGCAATTCATGTAACTTAAAAATAAAGAAACCAAATTTTATTCCAGTATTTATTCATAATTTACAAAATTTTGATGCACATTTATTTATCAAAGAATTAGGATATGATACAGAAAATATTAATATTATACCACGCAGTAAAGATAAATATATTACCATAGAAAAAACTATCAGATTAGAAAATGGACAAATAATTAAACTTAGGTTTCTAGATTCATATCAGTTTCTATCTAGTAGTTTGGCAAATCTGGTGAAACAATTATCCGATGATGAATTTATTCACACAAGAAAATATTTTAATAATGTTAATATGGAATTGCTAAAAAGAAAAGGAGTTTACCCCTTTCAATACATGGATAGTTTTGATAAATTCAATGAGACACAGTTACCACCGAAAAATAAATTTTATAACCATCTTCAGGATGAAGAATGTAGTGAAATAGATTATCAATATGCACAGACAATTTGGAATATATTAAATTGTAAAACAATGGGAGATTATCATGATATCTATTTAAAACTGGATGGTCTTTTGTTAGCCGATGTGTTCGAGATTTTTCGAAATCGTTGTTTCAAGAAATACAATTTGGATCCTGTTTTTATGTATACAACACCTGGTTTATCCTGGCAAGCTATGCTTTTAAATACAGAGGTTGAAATTGGTCTTGTTACCGATATCGAACAGTTCATGTTTGTTGAATCTGGTAAGCGTGGTGGTATAGTCCAGTGTCCTTTAAGATATGCAAAAGCAAATAATAAATATTTATCTAGAAATTATAATGCTAATAAAAAATTTAAATATATTTTATATATTGACATGAACAATTTATATGGTTATGTCATGAATCAATCACTACCAATTGGCAATTACGAATGGATGACAGATACAGAACTTGAAGACAAAGATTTCTTAAAGTGGTCTGAAGATCATGCAAAAGGTTGTCTACTGGAAGTTGATTTGGAATATCCATCACATCTACATGACCGACACCATGGTTTTGCTATGGCACCAGTTTCTCAAAAAGTACCAGGTACAGAGGAAACAAAATTGATATTATCATTTGAAAATAAAAATAATTATGTACTTCATTATCGACTGTTACAGTATTATTTGAAACATGGTATGAAATTAACAAAAATCCATAAAGGGTTAAAATTTGATCAAGAAAGATGGTTAGCTCAATATATTGAGAAAAATACAAATAATCGAATACAAACAAATTCTAAAGTTGAAAAAAATCTTTATAAATTAATGAGTAATTCCATATATGGAAAATGTTTAGAGAACAAAAGAAATCGAGTGAGGTGTAATTTGGTGTCAGACCGAAAAAAACTTCTGAAACTTATTGCCGACCCCACATATAAAAGTTTTACAAAAATTACTGATAATCTAATTCTTATTGAAAGATCTAATACCAATATAATGTGTGATGCACCGATAGCTGTCGGTGTTACAGTTTTAGAATTATCAAAATTGGAAATGTATAAATTTCATTATGATGTTATGAAACCTAAATACAAAAATAGAATTAAAGTAGCTTATATGGATACTGATAGTTTTGTATATGAGATAGAAACAAATAATTTATACAATGACTTGTTCTCTCTAAATAAATATTTTGATTTTAGCAATTATCCAGAAAATCATCCATTATATAATATTGAAAACCAGATGATCCCTGGGAAAATGAAAGATGAGGCAGCAGGGTCCATAATATCAGAATTTGCCGGACTCAGATCGAAAATGTATTGCATGAAAATGGATGGGGAAGAAAAAGAAATTAAAAAAGCTAAGGGTGTAAAACAGGCATGTACAAGAAAACTTGCAATAGATGATTTCAAACAATGTTTAAAAAATAAAAATAAAAAAATATACATGCCTGCCTACCATCTTAATAGTAAATTAGATGGTGTTTATACTACAATAGAAAATAAAATAGCTCTCGATGGGAATGATAATAAATTGCAAGTATTAAATTGCAATATCCATACTAGAGAATATGGACACTATAATACATTAAAAATTTGTTTTAAATGTTATAAATTCAAAAATTAACATAAATATTACAATTTAAAATTATTTTATTCTATTATATTTTTATTAAAATTATTCTATAAATTCAAAAAAATTAATTCAAATATTACATAATTTATTTTCTATAATTAATAATTTTTTTTAATTTTTTTTAATTTTTTTTAAATTTTTTTTTTAATAATACAGCAACCTAACACTTAAAATTGTTCTATCACTCTTTCATTTTTTACATCATATATGTATGATTTCTCCACAATTAAAATTGCACTACATATGGTATTTTCAGGTAAAGTTTCATGAAATTCACACATTAACTTAATATTAGTTCGATCATTGATAACCACCAATTTTCTTTTTGATGCATTTATTAAAAAAATAGGTCTGTGAACTATGAACTCGTCTGGGTTATAATACATATCGATATTTCCTTCAGTTACTCTTTTAAATGCAGAATATGCTTCATATAATTTTAAATAATCTTGTTCTGTAATATTTAAATTGTAATTTTCACGTGGGAATACCTCATTCCTACCATTCTTAAGATATATATTTTTAATTTTACAGTTATCAAATTTGCTGCTATCTTTTTCCTGATTGTCATCTCTCCCTGTCTGAAACAATACGGCTACAAATTCTGGCATGTCATATTGTAGAGATTGGAACTGATTAGTAATGTCGTACTCGAAAAATTTACCCTCTATAGGTTTCTGTATGCATTGATATGTATAAAATTGTATTGGAATTTGAGGATTTTTCAAAATGTTGGATTTGTACTTCAGAGCATAATTCGATTCATATTCGACTATAGGCATGCGTAACTCCATAGACTGGATCACACATTTTGCAACTTCGGGTAAACTAGCGTCGTTGGCTGTTCCATCTGCATTTAAAGTTTTATATCTCATTATAGCATTATAATCATTGGGTGATCTGCGAAATATGATGCTTAAACCACCTTTCCACATAATTTCTTTATAATCGGAGAAAAAACCAAATAACAATCTCATGGGGAACAGTACTGTGTGACTTTTTGTCATAATTTTTGTTCCAGCTTCGAATCCACCTATTTTATAATATACACTTTCTGATTTTGATAATTTTAATGTTGCCACAGTAGTGGATGTAATTCCAGGATAATCAATCCTGTCAATCACTGTACCATGTTTCCTGACTTCAATTTGTGAGAACAAGAATGGAACAAAATTGTCTATAAGTTTTACATTAGCCCCAGGGAGGGGATATTCTTCACCATTACTTTGTTTTACAATATCAAATTTTATATACAGATCGGATCTATGAGGATGAATAAATCCGTCCCCGACAGAAATATCAAACTGTACTTCCTTATTCGGTTGATTAAGATTAGCAAATGTCCTCCTGTTTGGAGGGAATGACTGTAACTCATAACTTTCGATATTTTCCATTTTGGGTATTTATTTATATAATTTTAAATATTACTTTCTATTATTGCAGTGGTCTTAGCACCGGCAAAATCGACTATCTCGTTTTTCTCATTTGTAATTCTTATCTCTATGTAATTAACTTTATCATAGTAAACAGGAAAATAGATTGGTGAGATTGGGGAATAAAAATAGGTTCCATAAATTCAGAATTTGGTTTAAATGTAGCAATAATACCTGTTTCCTTGTGAGTACCAATTGAATTTTTTTCGGCTTTGATAATCATTCCTTTAGCAATATTACAGTGAACATTCAACGTCTCGATAGCTAGGAATTTCGGTATAAATTTACCTATGTGTCTAGTACCAGGTTCTAATTTTGAATTGTTCTCAAATCCTAGAAGTTCACCCATGTTAGATAGATCTACTGTTTCATTGGTGGATACAATCTCTACTCTGTGTGTTACAGAATTTTGAGATAGTAGTACAGTGTTTGGAAGTTCAGATTGTAAAGTAGATAAGTTATATTGTCCAGGAGGAATAATAATTTTCTCGTTACCTACAAATATAGTATTGTTGTAGTTAGTTACATTCGGAATCAGATACATGCTGTAGAATGCTCTCAGAGCTATAGATTTTGGATATATAATATCATCGTGGAGATGCAGTTCCAAGATCGAAGTTTCACTAGAAAGATGAAAAATTCCCATACTTTATGTATAATACTGATATTTGAAAATCTTGTAATTTTATGTGTGGTATTTTATTTAATATTCTGAGCATGGTAATACAAATATGACCACATATAATTTGATCAAAATCTTGTATGCGCTGATCGTTGTAATAAATATTACAATATTTTAAATAATTAACTAATTCTCTAGGTGGTCTCCCTCCAAAAGAATCGAAAATAAAAACATTGTTGTTTTGTTTATAATAACAGATCCAGTGGGTACCAATATTTTCGGACTTATCCAAATTGACCACACCACATTCTCGAGAGTGACTATTTTTAGGGAGAGAATCCGACATGAAAACTCCTCTGAAATGTTGAATTTTAAATATTTTAACTAAAGATTCAATGTCTTGGTTCGTGAGCGGCTTTTTTTTTTTTTTTTAATTTTCTGAGTATTCTGGATTTCACACCACTGCCCCCTCGTAGGGGGCTCTCCATAGCCAGATTATGACGTTTTTGTTCCTCTAATTCGGCTTTATTTTTTTTTGAATCGAGTACAGTTTTTGCAATAGCAGCACTGCCACCAGCTAAACTTCCTACGGCACCCAAAGCAGCTAGGATAGCAGGAATGCTAAATATGAATCCACCACTATGTGCTTTTTTTCTTATATTTTGCAATCGTTTTAATTGTGGTGTACTAAGTAATAACTTCATCCCATTTCCTTTGGATATACATTGTTTCTTTTTCTCCTGTTGTTTTTTAGTTAAAATTGAATTTACAATTTTTAAATTTTTGAGATCCCGATATGGAATTTGATATACTACTCCTTTCGGTTTCATATTTTTTTTAAATTATTTTTAAGGGTATTTATTTATATATTAACAAACTAAATTACTAACTAAAATTAACTAATTTTCTACAAACCCCACCCTAATTTTTGTTTTGTGTTCATAGCAATTGTTGTACCCAATGCTGCTATTTTCTCACCCAAAGAAGCATCTCTACTGGTTAATCTTCCAAATGCTGCATGCTCCAATTTTTGATCGGCTGCATGCCGCTTGTCGAGGTCTGTGTGTGTATTGTATGCAATATCATGATCTTTACAAGCGGCATCAAGTTGATTAATTCCCCTATCTCCTCTTTCTAATCGTTTATCAAGTTTGGTGCCCGGACCACAGTACTGGTAACCAGGTACATGTAATTCGAATGGAAGTTTATTTATAATATCATTAACCAATCCTCGACCTTCTGATACATTCCAGAATTTAGGAGGTAGAGTATTGATAATTTTAATTAAGTATCCTATACCTTTTGGATCATTTACAATAAAATTGGCTAATTTATCACTGATCATGTTTACAATACCTATTTTTTCATTATAGAAATTATTGTTCCCAGCATTTTCTTCTCCGGCTATAACCAGCAATCTATCTATGAGTTTTCTCACATCATCCACCCAGACAAACTCTTTAGGTAGAGTATTATATTGTTTGATACCACTACCGGTTTTAAGTTGGTTCCAGATCGGTTTAATTAGATTTTTGTATTTGTCGCCACTGCTCGATTTAACTCTATTCTGACTGGCATCATTATTTTGGTATAGAGCATCGGACAATATCAAAATTTCGGAGTAACTCTGGTAATCTTCATCTGTGTAATCTTTAGGGTGTTTCTTGGTAATCAGTTCCCACAACCCTATAGTTCCCGGGTATCTCGACCAACTATTTTTTCACCCAAATTTATTTTCACATCATCGCCTTGAAATGTTACTCTAGATTTCCCAATTTTCCATACTACACCTTCATTTGGTTCCACGGTCGGATACAATCCAAACACTTCATCTTTTTCAAATTTTCCAGTACTTAGGTAATCTCTTGCCAGAGGACCCAACTCAATTTTCTCAGGTTCACCTATAGTTTTAATAGGCGGCTGTTGGAGTGTTAGGGGAGTATGGATACTAGATAATGGTGTAGGAGGATAATCTGCATAATTTTTAGCAGTAAGAGGTACCAATTCATTTATGAGATTTTTATTTTGTTCTGTGACACCTTTAATTTCTTTACCAAGACCACTGATTGCATCTATAATTGGTTGATCTTGACGTTTGTGTTGTTCATAGAATCCTCGATTTTCTGATTTCCAACCTTTGAATCTTTTGGTGAGGTACTCACGTAATTTAGAATTGTCTTCTATTTTGTGTTTTGTCATTTTTTTGATTAGAGGTTATTTTTATAACGTTTTAACGTTCATGAAATCGTTGATTTCGTTTCTATATTTTCCATTGTTAGGTTTTCTAGTCATGTCGATTGTAACAAATCCAAAATCATAATCGTTCCAACAGGATGAACAAAATTTGGAAAATTGGTCGTAATTTAAATCTCCCCCCACGTAATCATCATGAACATGTTTAAGGTTAGTGTGATCTTGACGAAACAAACATATTAAATTTGAATTATCCCTCAGTAACTGTTTGGGAATCTTAGAATATGTTTGAGCCAAATAAAAACAATCTATTCCTCTGTGTCGACCTTGAGTGAAGAAATTTCGAATTAAATTTTGATTTTCCAGAATCACATCATCGAATACCACAACAGAATTATCTAAACAGTGGTCGAGAGGTTTAATTTCTGATCCAAATGTGGCTATACCCAATCCCTTATACAATTTCATGAGTTGCTGGTATTTTGGTTGTTCTAAACTTTTTGAGAATACATACAGGTGCCTATTTTTCCAGTCTAACCAATTAGGCGCAAGCAAGAAATTATCTACCAGCAGTGTAGTTTTACCACAACCGGATGGGCCTACAATAAGACAACTAATATTGTCTGGTAACAACTCACCATTTTTTTTACTAGTTTCTACTAACTCTGGCAAACGTTGTACAACGTTCCAAGTTGGTATTATAGAATCACCTGGTTTGCCTCTATCCAACTTTTTTCTGACAATCCTAGCCATTTTACATACAATTTGTTATTCTTTTTCTTTAATATTTTTTCAATAAGATATGTATCTGGATATTTTGTTTTACTGAGTTCCTCTTCATAAAATCTTCCTTTCAGTATTTTATTATAATTATCTTTTAATATATAAGTATACCTGTTGCCTGGTAAAGCTCGAACCACTGTAAACAATTCGGTGCTCCAATTTTTTGTGTAACTTTTCTCAAATAAATGCTTAAATTTACTAACTCGCACCTTATCTCCTATTTTAAATTTGGGTTTCTCTGTTGTGTATTTATACTTATGACAGTAAACAGTAGAAATCAATCGTTGTTCATCAGATTTAGTTACCTCGGCAGGTTTCATATGTATGGTTCTATGCATGGAATTATTGTAATTATGTACTAGATCAGGTAAAATTTCTACCCATTTATAGTTACCCTGTAGAGTAAATTGTTTCCACATGAGATTTTTTAATGTTCTGTTGAATCGTTCTACTATACTTGCTTTAAGATCACTGTATGTAGAATAATGTTTAATATTATGTTGATTCATTAATTTGGTAAATGTGGAATTGTAAAATTCTTTTCCTCTATCTGTGTGCAAATAATTCGGTATCCTACCTTGCTCGAAAATAAATTTGAAAGCTTCAGCGACACAAGTTGCTGTTTTAGATTTTATAGGAATTGCCCATGCATATTTGCTAAATGTATCTATCACGGTAAGTAAATATTTGTAACCATGATTTATCTTATGTAAATTTTTTAAAACCCCCGTAGACATTTCTCTCAGATCACCCTCCCACAGATCATCTATGCTTTTTGTTACCACAGATAATCGTTTGTAATTACGACGGGCTGGTCTGTGTAATTCATTAACTATACCTTGTCTAGACATCTAGTGCGAAGAGAAAATATTACATAAAATGGATTAACCTCAGGGTATAATTGTCTTATGTCAAAAATTAATTTATCACCAGTTTCAATATGAAAAAGCGATAATTGTTCATCCTCATGTATTTTATATTTGTTGGCAGATTCATCCCAGTATGCTATAGGTATTTGAACTGCTTTGTGTATACCATCTTTTCTTATTATAGTAAATTTGGGAACTTCGACATGTTTTATATTATTTAGAAATCTAAACTTCAAAAATCTAAGTTGGCCATCAACAAAAAATTCGTGTGCCTGTGCGTACGGGTATAATTTGTAAACATTACCTGCATTAACATATGTCCAGTGCCCTCGAGTGTTTGGAATACTTTGTAACCTAACAATTTCCATAGAATAAAACTGACGAGAATCTGCATCGTCTAATCTGCTTAATACCGGTTCCAGGTGTTCGTTGATAGTACGAACCAACTCATCGTAACCCGGTTTAATTTTCACATCCACATATACCTGTTTGAATTGTTCTTTCAAATCATGCAATTGATTGGCGAAATTCGATAAGTTCGATTCTTGTGCTGCTTCAATGGTGCTAATTTGCACCTTAATGTTCGAGATAATCTGCTGTAAACTTTCTACTAGTTTCAATTTCGAACTCTGGCTAGCGAGATCGTGTACTTGATTTCTGATGTCCATAAATAATAAGTTTAGTTCATTGATTATTTGGTTGGTGGGAAGATTAGCAACAGTTTCTTTGATTTGTGCAATTTCCCCCTGAATATTTTTAATATCTTCAGATTTGAGTATTCGATTTACTGCTCTCTTCATGGCTCTTATTTCCTGTGAAGTAGGCAACCCTGCTACAGTATTCTGAAGTGTGGTCAGAGTTAATTTTACAGCATCCAGTTCGGTTGCATCTGCAACAGTTTTCAAAATTTCTTGCAGTTGGGTTATGTCATCTTGAGTAGGCGTAGATTGCTGCAGTGTTTCTAACTTATTCTGTATGTCATCTATGAGATGGTGGAAATGAGATAATTCAGATTGGGTATTGAGATTTTCTAATTTAGCAACTTGTTGTTGTACTAGGGCTAAAGTTTCGGTGATACCTGGCAATTTTGATTCCAGAGTTTCCTGTACAGTAATTAATTCATTTTTCATAGTTTTAAGAGTATCTTCGATGTGAGCTATGGTTGCTTGTATCTTACCAAAATCCTCGAAAGCTTCCAGCTGCAATTTAATGTTTGTTACACTACGAGCAATGGCATTGAGTTCAGTAGATGAAGGCAAATTATCAATAAAATCTTCCAATGTTTGAAGTTTGGTTTGAACTTCGGTTATGGCTGAATGCAGTTCATCTGTCTGCAGTTCTATTTTAATATTTTCCAGTGTAGGAATCTCGAAAGATTGAAACTGTTCTCGTAATTTGGTAATACTGGCATTTACTTGTTCAAATTCCTCTTGAGTTTTGATACCCTGAACAATAGTTTGCAGTTCGGTGCGAATACTATTCGCTTGCTCGTTTAATTGCTGTTTCAATTGTTCGGTATTGGTTATCTGCATTTGTCGAAATTTATCGAGTTCATTTTTTAATTTGGCAACACTTTCCTCCAAATTTTGAAGATTGTCTATTGAGGCTAAATTGGTATATTTTTCCAGTAGAGATTTGAGTTCTCCATCAATTTTTACTATGGGGTCAATCAGTTGAGTTTGAAGATTTGTGATTTCTGCTTGTATATTCACATTTAATGAATTTTGTAAAATTAATAAATCTGATTTAAGTTTTTTTAGACGTTCATCTAATCTAGCAATATCATTGGAATTATCCGGTATTTCCTGTCTTCTCCTGTTCCCAAATATGTCCATAATATATTTGTTATTTTATTTATTTATTATTATTTTGTTTTCGGTATTTTATATATTTCATAAATTCATAGATTCATAGATTATTCTTATTTCGATGAAGAGAGGAATTAATTTATTATACTCCCCAATTGTTTCAGCATACAGGAATTCAGCTGCTTGCACTTCGTATGTTGTGTCGGGACTAATTGCATTATGCTTAATTCTATACAAATTCCGACCTATGTGTACAAGTGCTGCATTGGATGGAGAGATACTTATTTGCATTTTCCCACTGACAGGAATTTTATATGATGGTTTGTTATTATTGAATACATGTAATTGTTTCCCTGTGTCTTCATCAATTTGGTACCAGATACTATTTAGATGAATGATGACCAAACTTCTCAATTTACTAAGAATATTTTTTATAATATCCATGTTGACTGGAATTTTCTCTATTTGTTGAATATGTTGTTTCTTAAACCCAAACACATTCATTGGCATAATTAGAAAATATTTATATGGTTATTTTATTAATATATTTGCATGAAATATGTTGAGGTTTAGGATTCTTCTCAAAACTATAAAATTTTAGATAATTAATTATTTTAACAAACCTAACAGTATAAGAAATAAAAATTAGTACACATATGGTGATATAGAGATATACAAATACAGGATGCTGGGGTATTTTGCTAAAATTTGTAATAATTTATAAGTAGACCGGAAGTGGACCGGAAGTGGACCGGAAGTAACTTAGCACTTACTTTTAACTTAGCACTTCGCTTTAATTATTGAAAAATAAAAGTTTAGCAAAAGTTATAGAGGGATTTTAGAAAATTAGCAATTTTGCACTATGAAAATTGGAATTTGAGCTTTGACTTTTTTTTTTGCACTTGTATTGTGTCATTTTTGTAACAGTCAAAGTTCGATTTTGAGTATATTACTGTATAGGTATACACAATAAAAGTAAACCAAAATTTCGGGGGTGGCCCAGAACATAGCGTTCTCCCTACTCTGGACTGCGTTTGGTAGACTAGCGAGGCTCTGGCAGAAAAGTGAAGTAAAATAAACTAAATCAATCAATCAGTCATTGTGATAGCAAAAATTCTTGACCACAAGTATAATTTCCTGAGTTTTAATTGAATTCTCTACCTACTTGCTGATTTCTTTACTTTTTCTTGACTTTCATTATTTTTTGAGTAGTATACTGAATGCAACTCCATCTGGCGGCTGGTCTTGAGGCTATTTCTGGCCCTTTCTGTCAACCAATCATGTGTGGCTCGATGGGTGTCAACAAACCAGTGTTGCCACATGAAGGGAAATTTCCCTGCTGCAGGGAAATTCGGACCTAAATTTTAGCCAAAAGGGAAAAGAGAATTTCGATTAAAATTACCACAAATGCAGGGAAATTTTAAGTCATCTGATTACATTGTTACAGTTTATGTTAATTTCGAATTTCATATCCACATTTTTATGTTATTTATTTATTTTGCGATTCCTACTTGTTTCTGCTCTTTTAAGTTTACTGTGCGTTGCTCTTATGTATCTTTGGAATAGTAACGATGAGGATTTGAATCCTGGTCAGGAAATGATGAAACTGAAATGTGAAAATGTTATAAAATATTTTTTATTCAAACAAATAACGAATTCAAGAGAATACTTAACTCCGCCACCACCACCACTAATAATGCTGTTGATACTACTCCTACTAATTCTTTTCATTACTATTATTATATAATTTGCTTAGGTGAAGGGAAAAATTGGTCCAAAAAGGGAAATTTTGCCCCTTGGAAAGGGAAATTGTGCCCTCATATTGTGGCAACACTGCAACAAACTCAGTTGCGGAGTAAAAGCTGAAGGGGTCGCATCGCTCTCCCGACGCAACGTTTCCAAGCGTACTTCTGTTTTTGCCAGTTGTCTATTTGCGTGTTTGTAGAGAATTTGCATGTGACATTCCCTCGTGTAGTATCACCTGTGCAGTTGTAACATTAACACCCAGTTGATTTCTGGTGCTGACAATATCGTTGCCCGAGAAGACTCTTTCTCTCTTTACAGTACGTTTGGCAACATGTTGTGGACCCCACGCTCATTTGTTTCGTCCCCTGTTCGGTACCTTGTGACTCGAAAATGCCCGATTTCAGTCGAAGAATATTCAACTGATCGCTGATTCGCTGTTTCCCATCCGCCAGTAGGAATTGCCTTCAGTATAGACACCATGTTTAGGCTAATTATATTAGGAAGACTGGCAGGAAATGTGAAGAGACGTGGCTGAGGGGCGAAATGGGTGCGTTACACACCCTGGAAAATAATATAAGCCTGTTATACGTGGTATCTTAGAAGTCCCCGTACCTCTACTTGCATATATCCTGTGTCGCGACCGTGTTGAAAATTGGCGGGTACTCGGTTTTTTGGGAATTATTTCGTTTTCGCAGTTGGCATCCCTGCTCTGATAGTCACATGGTACTCTCTCCCGACTTTGTAAGTTGTTAGCTGATGTGAGCGGATATAGTTACAGTGCTGAGGAATGGCTAGTAACATGTGTGTGTGTGTACGAACTACAACGCACGGGCTAAACGAATGTACTGTAACGTAAAGTTTACATGTATGTTATATTGTAAATAAATAGATACATATATTATTATAAATAAATATGTCATATACAGGGTGTTTCAAAAATACTTTTACAAACTTTGAGGGCTGCTTCCTCAAACCAAAACAAGAAAAAAAGTTCATATAAACATATGTCCGAAAATCCTTAGTTTCTCAGTTATTAATGAAAGTTTACGTTCAACGCATTTCAAGGTACAATCTACCATTTGCTCTTGCAAATAAGAAGAAGCATGTGGTTTATGCATGATGGGGCTCCAGCACTTTTCAGTCGCGTTGTTCGAGATGCACTGGCTCATATCTACCATGACAGGTGGATAGGTAAGGGAGGACCAGTTCCATGGCCTGCACGTTCCCCCGACCTCATTTCTTTGGATTTCTATCTGTTGGACCACCTAAAACAATTGGTTTATGCAGTTGACATTCCTAATGCAGAGACACTCCAGCAACGTTTCATGGAAGCCTGCGAAACCGTTCGACACCGTGTAGGAGTATTTGAAAGGATGCGTCGGTCCATGATCCGACGCGTGCATGCGTGTGTGGAAGCAAGAGGAGGACATTTTAAACATTTATTATGAGTTTCTGAGTTGATGACAGTTTCAACACTTGCTAATAAGCTGACAATGTCTAACAGATGTGTCATTATGTTCTTTCATTAATAACTGAGAAACTAAGGATTTTCGGACATATGTTTATATGAACTTTTTTTCTTGTTTTGGTTTGAGGAACAAACCCTCAAAGTTTGTAAAAGTATTTTTGAAACACCCTGTATATATCTAGATATAATAAGTACTGTGTACTATATAATCTAGGGGTACGTGAACTTCACGGACACCCTGTATTTCACACATACAATTTCATTCCAGTCACAGTTGTTCGCGTAAATCATTACATACGACTGGTACAAATCGTTCCCGAAGCAGGATAACTTCAGACTGAAGCAGGACATAATGGTCCAGCACAAGTTGCTATTTTTCTAACACATGACTCCATTTGGATTGGATTGGATTGATTTGGTGTTTTAAGTCCACTTTATGCACAGTAAGGCTAATCGGGACTGGACCTACAGTTTAAAGTGGGATCCGAACCACTATGTGCCTCCACCGGGTATCGAACCCGGGACCCCTTGATTCCAAGGCGAGGACGCTACCACTTCGCCATCGGGGAGGCCTTTGACTCCATTTGAAAATGGCAGCCATTTATGCTTCATGACATTTATGGCGTTTGCAGACAGTTGCGATAATTATAACTCAGCTAAGAAAAATTATAGAAAGCTGTTGTGAAAAACATTGTTTTCAGTACATTTCAAGCTACATTTTAAGTTCTGTACCTTTTTTCATCATCCCCAATGCAAATGGCTAATGATTAGGACGAAAACTTATATTCAATTTTGAAGAAAAATCAGAGTTTAGGATTTATTTTAACAAGGAAGTAACATAGCATCAGAGCTGTATTTTTTTCTTTTTTTCTTTGAGGAAACATATATATCCAAAATTTTAACAGAAAATATTTGAGCTCTGTAAACTGGTTTCCTCTTTTAGTTATAGCTCTTTGAAAATGTTCGTATTTAATTATTTTTTCTCTTTCAAAATTTGAACCCCAATATCTCTGGTGGGGAACCTAAAAAAAATGATATTTACAGCACATAGAGTACTATATGAGAAGTATCAGGTGGTTATAATTAAAGTGACGGTGTTCAGAGTGGTACAGCACGGGCTGTAATGAGAGTAGCAGTCTGAAACTTCGTAGATATGCTAATGAAGCAATGCGCTCGCGAATTATGAAAAAAAAAAAAATAGTTCCAATTCTCGCCACCAGGGTAAAAAATGGCGCTGTAAGCAGTCAAAACTTGGTATAGTTACAGGAAAAACACTATAAATCGCAGAAAACAATACTCTTTGTAATAAAATATCGCTACAATTTCACTATTCGAATTACATGAACATTACTAAAGGAAAAAGCAACAAGCGTCACCAACAACAACCAGGGAGCTCACACAATGGTTAGGCAATTTCACCGACTTTGACGTCAGAGTTATGGAAAATTCCACGTTTTGACTGCTTACAGCGCCGTTTTTTACCCTGGTGGCGAGAATTGGAACTATTTTATTTTTTTTTCATAATTCGCGAGCGCATTGCTTCATTAGCATATCTACGAAGTTTCAGACTGCTACTCTCATTACAGCCCGTGCTGTACCACTCTGAACACCGTCACTTTAATTATAACCACCTGGACTTGCAATGATATTCCATGGATAACAAAGTTACAACAGTGAGAATTTGCGCAAAAACAGGCAAACTGACGTTATTCTAAACATAATGAATATTGTGTTCATTAATTACGCGTACATATTACGAATGGCATAGTAAGCCCGTTAGTGAAAGGGCAGGAAAGGTTTTATACATGTTTATTTGTGGATGGCCAAGTATAGCAATAATGCTTTATTGACTTAATTAAAATTTAAGCAGTATTCTATCACCCCCTCTCCAATTTGATTCCAGTCGCCAGGTCCTCGCTAACCCGTTTGCAAGCTCAACAGTACGGAATAATTCTCAAACAAGTTAATTTGTTGTCGCACGCATCCGGCTGTCATCCACGAGGAAAAGGGACAACCGACAGATAAACAAGAAGAAGAAGATGAAGATGAAGACACAGATACAAGGAAGAACAAGACATGAATTATGATTGAATATTTTATCTGCTTTGGACAATCGTCTCTCCCTCCCCCCTCTCCTTATTCCTTATTTCCATGGGAAGATGAAAACGAGAGAGAGATGGAGAAACTGGTGACACAGCGATCTCGTGACAAGCATCGTCAGGACCGGCCATGATATGGAGCTGTATGGCCACGGGGGGTCGTGACGCAGAGGGCGGAAATGGACAGAACCTCCACAACGCTGTGTTCGCAGCATTCCGCGGGGGAAGTAGTGATATTCCCAGCAGGGAATTTTCCCACTAGCGGGAAATTTTGGTGCCGAAAATTACAGAAAAGGGAAAACTTGAGAAATACCCAAAAATGTGCAAGTAACACGGAAATTAGACGTCTTGCATTAATGCCCCACTCATTTACTTATGTATGACTCACAGTCAGGGGTGCCAACTTTTGAAAAATATTGGGTGGGCTAAAACACAAAGTTCACAAAAAATCTCAAATCCTCCCTACCAGTATTATGATATTAATGCACACTAACAAGTGTGTCCATATAAGTTGGCACCACTGTTCACATTTGCTTCAGTTATTCCTCTGCTAGTGAAGTACGACCGCAAAACCGCCTGAAATAGCGTATTTCGTTTCAATCTGAACTCAGGTGATTTATATTAATAAAAAATATAAGGCTTTTTCAAGTCATAACTTTAATTAACAGTGAAGACTCAATGTAAGCAAATTTAGTAAATTGAATGTATAATAGAAAGGAAAGAAATTAAGTACAGAGTACAAATACAATATTTATCCACCCCGAATTATCATACGAATCAATTTTTTGTGACACGCGCCCATAAACGTGTTCACAAGAGCCTAATTTGAAGTTAAATTAGTCCCCACCAAGAACGTATCCAGGGGGGGCTTAGGGGGCTCGATGTCCCCCCCCCCGAAAGTTTTCGATTTACACTAGATACAATGAGGTTTAGGGTTTCTTGTGGTGTGAAATAAAATAGTGTGACGATAATTTAAGGAGAGGAATAATTATCGAAGCAAAACGAAGAATGTTCTATAGCCCTGTTATTGTAATAGCAAGTATCCAGGGTGGGGATCAGGTGGCTCGAGAACTGCAAACATGGGAGGACAAGATACAGTAGTGGTGTTCAGACTCGAATCAGAGATAAATATTCGAGGATTTTCTGCGTCCGGTTCGCAGACCACAGTTTGAATCTCGCGTTGTCGAGTGGATTGTCCATCCCGTGCGTGGGTAACAGCTTCGTAAAAACACTCAAAGACACCATAGATGTTTTGATGCCTGATGAGAAGAAATGGACAAACGCACATACTGAGATGGTTCCGGCAATGTTAATGCATGGAAACAGAGGAGTCGAGTGGTAAAAATGTTCCAATTTCACGTTCTGATTAAAATGGCAGCCTTAAACAGTGGCGACGATATAGGGGATAGTTGCACCCCATTTTTTGCCTACATGCTATGGCCTCTTAATGCTAAGCCTTGTCTACCAAGAGAAAGTAAACTTTCCTTGCAGCGCCCCCCCCCCCTCAGCCCCCTTTTTGGTACCCAATCGCCACCACTGGCCTTAAACATATAATTGTGAGGTTCCAGCCTCCCCCGAAAGGAATTCCTGGATACGTGCCTGTTCCCCACACCCCTTAAAATTGATCGTACACCCTTCTAGATCGAAATCTGAAATAAACCCTCACTAAGCGATTTTCTTGTTTATTTTTTGTGAAAGAGGGAATTTTAAGGTCGAAAAGGGAAATGTTTGGTACACGAGAGGGAAATTTAAGGACCAAAAAGGGAAATTTTTGGTATCCAAGAGGGAAATTACCCTCTGGGTCAGGAACATCACCGAGGGGGAGCCCTCAGTTATTCCGTGACATGGGAAATGGTATTCCCAGAGTTATGCTCCCGCCAAGGGGAAGGCAGATATCTTCTTCCACGATGACGCATTCCGTCATCGTCTCCGCGCGTATCTCTCTGGAGGCCCTTTTATCAATCGAGCATCGTCTCTCTGGGATGCTACATGCCATAACGCATAGTTATTTCGCGTAAGAAGTGGTTAATCAGTGAAATTTATTGCCATGGTACACCTGGAAGTCCGCTTTTGAAGATGCCGAATTGTTTTCTTCAAGTCCCCTTTTCTCCAGATGGTATGGTTCAGACTGGGGTTCGCATGGTGTTTGAGTTCAAAATGTACAGAATGCGTACATACATGCACATATAAATATTATTCTTACTGTTTTGAAGGGGTAGAGGCACATAGTGGTCCGGATCACTGTTTTAACTACAGCTCCAGTCCTGATTAGCCTTACTGTGCATAAAATGGACTTAACAACTCAGACTCAACAATTTCTGTTTTGAATGCTATGATGTTTTTAAAGATATGGCTGCTAATAATTTGTGTCTTTATTCTGAACAATACATTGTTTATGTTCCGCAACACTCCACCCTTACCGGGCCGCTTCTGGCAGGAAAAACCCAAATAAACAACTAAATAGGCTCGTTAGTCCTGGGTTCCCATCCCGTTCCTCACCAGAGCGCTCGGAACCAAAGAATCAATCACAGGCAAGAACTTACTGAATTAATGTTGCAGGGTGATGCCTGAAAACTCGCAGAAATGGGCTTTATACATTTATTTACAATTCAACAAATAAGGCTCGGATTCTTCCATTAGATTCTCTACTTTACATTATTTACATTTTCTCGAATTTGAGCCCCACGGCGTGGAGGCTAGCTTGCGGTTGTGTCCTAATTGCGAACAGTCCTAATTGCGAACAAAGCCTAAATCGTCCTAATTGCGAACACAGAGAAATAATTCGTGTCCTAATTGCGAACACATGAAACTGAAAAACCTGTTTTCAGAAACAGATAATGTAGTGACGCAAAGAGACAGCTGGTTTGACCAACAACAATAGTCAACCTGATTGACTTACCATGGTCTTCTGCTTTGTAAAGAAGTGTGCAGTACGTATTCCTATAAAAAATAAACCACACTTTTTAAAAATCTATATACCTTGGCGACTACTTTAATCATGTCGAATTTTCTATGATCCAACAAAACACTGACAACTTTCAAATCTGGAAATCGTTAAAACTCGGGAAGTGTGAGAGAAAGTTGTAGATCCCAAGGCAGAAAAATGTGTTCGCAATTTGGACATAATCCTTCCAGTATATTCCTGTTTAGGCATCAAGTGTTCGCAATTAGGACTGTTCGCAACTAGGACTGTTCGCAATTAGGACGACACCTAGCTAGCATCGGCTGAACCGCCTCGGAATGCTTTGTGACTGATGGGAAGCCGCTGAAGTCCGAAGATCACTCTCTTCCTCCAGCTATCGTTTTCACACACACTGTCCTGACTCCGAAGTCTGAAGTTGTCGTGACGTTGCAATGTTTGGAGTATCGCGTCAAGACCCTGACTCCTGACTTGGAGTTTGAACTTGAGAGTGATGGAATTTGTCATCATGCATTTCGTTCAAGTGTTCTTCTGCTGACGGAGCTGAGGTGTAGTTTCGGACTGGGGACTGTAGACTGTTTGTTGGGATTGTGAGATAGACTCTTATGGAGTAGTGTAATTGATGCTATAGCTGGGTCGAGAAATGATGAACCCCCCTCAGGCAGATTTGGCTACACTTAAAACTTGCTCAACATGCCCATATGAGCTTTTTGCTCAAGTGTGGTACTCCGTCTAATCCAAGATTTTTGTAAAAATGCCCTCGGGAAGTTCCTGTGAAATGATGAGCCCCCTCAGATTGATTTGTCCACACTTACAAAAGGCACTTCTGTCAGATTGTTGTCCATAATCCTGTCAAAAAATATGCCCCTCTTGATATTTTTTTTGCCCACACCTAAAACTAAGCCACACACACACACACACACACACACACACACACACATGTACACATACACACATGTACACATACACACACACACACACACACACACACAAAGCACACTGCTGAACCCAACTGATATTTTTTATTAAGTATAGAGTTTTGATTTGAACCCCAAGAAATTTTATATAAATACCAAAGCCAAAAATATTCACACACATACACACACACACACTAAATATACAAAACACACTGCTGAACTCAACTGATATTTTTTTATTAAGCATAGAATTTTGATTTGAACTCCAAGAAATTTTATATAATAAACCAACAACAAAAATGCCTAATCAAAAATATTGTAATCAATGCGATAAGAATATATCCAGCCCCAATTGGGTTAAGCACCAAAAGAATTGTAATCCAGATAAAAGCAGAATTCTCACAAAAATATGCCCAAAATGCCATAGAAAATATAACATGAAATATTTCACTTATACTTGTTCTGCACAGTCATCAACATTTCCAAACAAAATTGATTGGAAATATTTGTGTGATTGCCCTGTATAACTTAGATTGCAAGGCCATATTTTGTAATTTTCTAGACCAGGAGCTAGACCCTGTGCACCAGAAACAGGCCATAAAATGCCTCTCCACAAATTATGTGAGCATCATGGAGCACACAATACACTTTACAATTTTGAGAATCTCAATTTAAATTCAGGAACAAGAGATTTGGATTTGATGTATCTGGAAATATCCCTTTTTTCAAAAAATGTTTGCATCTTGAATCAACCTGCAAACAATATTACATGTTAGGCTGGGCTATCTCAACAGCAGAGGCATGCAGCTTAGTGGTTTCCCGCACTCACACTCTGTAAATACATTAAATGATTTTATTATCCTATTAAAGCACCCAATGCTGCAATTTTTAAATTTTTGCTGAAGAAGATACATGATTATCTCAGTCATGTTCAACATCTGAGAATTGTATGCATCAAAATATTGCAGGTGATGATTGAAATCTGCACCACTATACAACATCCCACTGTCTGTTGTAACAAATTCTGCCCCCTGGAACCTGTCCTGATGCATCAGCAAAAATCTGAAATGTTTTCAGTTTGAGCTCTGATTGGGAAGGATCTCAAAATCATAGAATCTCCCCACACTTGCATGATTTGAAAACCATCCGCCATAATAGGAAAAATCAATATAATAATAAAAAACAACAAACTGTCCCACAATTATCCTGCAAGAATTATACTTGAGGCACTCAAAATCAGTGATGTATCTCAAGTTTAGATATTTGAAGCTTTGTGTGCTGTGCAGTGCCCAGTGGAACTCTGTCTTATTGTTGATTGAAAATATTGAGAATCTAATTTTGAAATCAGGAATAAGAGATTCAGACCTAATATATTTTGCAACATTTCTTCTATCAAAAACTGACATGTAGCTATTACTCCAAGAATATGTGAATATTGCTCCTACCCAAAAAACTGTGCACAGGACCCAGACTGAGCAGTCCCTGTTGTGGAAATTGGTACTCATAACAAAATCCAACCCAGAATATATGAATCCTGTGTTTGTAGTTATAAATTCAAATATGTCAAAATAACATATAACAATATTATGATTGAATTTGAAGTCTGATCAAAGGGCATATATAAATTGTACATGCATTTGTGAACCAAGTAATTGTTCCTGAAGCCCAACAATTCTCTTATGTGTGAATTCAACCTTTCCCAAATATCCCAGATTCAGGAATCATACAATTCTGGCATATCTATTATCATAGATTTATCAACATGACTACTGTATATTCTTAATTTTAACAGCATCTGGAATTTTATCATAATCTACATATATACTCTGCTCATCTATGTTGAAACTGCCGGGTGTGCCGGGCTTATTGTAGAGGCCTGGATCCTTGAATTTCTTACCCTGTTGCATGTTGCTTGGGGGCTGATCGATCTCAACATGTTCCATGTTGAAACTGCCGGGTGTGCCGGGCTTATTGTAGAGGCCTGGATCCTTTAATTTCATATCATGTTGCATGTTGCTTGCAGGTTGATAGATCTCAACAGGTTCTATGTTGAAACTGCCGGGTGTGCAGGGCTTATTGTACAGGCCGGGATCCTTTAATTTCATATCATGTTGCATGTTGCTTGCAGGTTGATAGATCTCAACAGGTTCTATGTTGAAACTGCCGGGTGTGCAGGGCTTATTGTAGAGGCCTGGATCCTTTAATTTCATATCATGTTGCATGTTGCTTGCAGGTTGATAGATCTCAACAGGTTCTATGTTGAAACTGCCGGATGTGCAGGGCTTATTGTACAGGCCGGGATTCTTGGATCTTCTACCCTGTTGCATGTTGCTTGCAGGTTGAATTCATGTCCACTGTCAAGCAACCATCTGAACTCTGTTTCATTCCTAACTGCATACAGATCATATTCCCGACAAGTCAGAAAAAAAAACAAGCCTGAAATCACACAGCTGTGAATCTGATTTTATGTATTTTGAGAGGTTCCTCCTGTCAAAAAACATTCCTACATTAATTGCTCTATAGATATGTTAAGATTTGAAGGTTGCAGAAAATTGCACCTCAAAGGTTCAAAATATCTTAAATCATGAAATTTTATCTTCTGGCTCAGCAGATATAGAATAATCTCGTTTGCATTGATAACACTTGTGATGTATTTTCCTCCCCTAACAAAATCCACACCAGAAAACACCAAGCCTGTATCTGTAGTTACAAATTCAAAATCATCATAAGATTTCAAATGAATATCACAATTTAAATGTTTCTAGTTCTCAGATATGTTAAATGGGATATTAAAACAATACAGTGCTTCAAAATATTTTGTTGTGAACCAGTAATTTTTCTGTAACAATCATAAAAACCTACAAAGAGCCCAACAATTCTCCTGTGCAGCAGATATATGTATTGTTCCTTCCTTCCCAACAATCCCAGATGCATGCATCCAAATTCACGGCCACAGTCAAGCACCCACCTGAATTCTGTCTTATTTCTAACAGCAAACACATCATATTCACATAAATTGGAAAATACAAGCTTGAACCTATCTACAAGTGATTCTGATTTTACATATTGTGACAAGTTCCTTCAGTCAAAAAACATAGTGCAATCAGTGCTGTGTGTCATCTCTCTAGGACAATGACACATTCAAAAATGCAATGCTGTAATTTTTTAAGGGCATGTTCAACACTATGCCTGAGGATATTGTTCCTCTGCTGCTGATAATCTCTGTTTATTTCCAAATCCCACTGCCGGGGATACATGTTTGATTGTTTGCATTGCGGGATTGATTCCCTCTGTACCAACCTATGTATGTATTATTGGGAGTTTAGATAATTGTTTCCCGCACCTGCATGTTTCATTCCAAGAGGTTTTGTCTAGGCACAGTGCAAGACACTTACTGTTTGCAATTTCTGAATTTTTGCCTCAGAAAATACAGAACAAGCTCATTCAGGCATTTGTGCTTTAAATACCCAACAAGATCCGGGTGGAAATCATCTGCACTGAACAAGTGCCCATCATCTGTGGTCACAAATTCAATATTCCTATTAAACAGATTGGGATTGGAAATTATTCTGTTCAAAAATTTAAAATGCACCCAATTTAAGCTCTGATCAGCCATGAGCTCTAAATCATAATCTTCATACCCATCACAACAATTGCTGTACCAACATTCATCAAACAATTTCAACCTGCAGAAATAATATTAGCTCCCAGTGTGGTGATGCACAAACAATCCACAAATTCTCTTAAACTTGTTGTACATAAATTTTTCAAACTTGCTGATGCTCTTCAGTGACAAGTATTGAAAATTCTTGTCACTATCAAGCACCCAGTGCATTTCAGTCTCATTCTAAACTGTAAACAGGTCATACTCGGACAGGTTCAGGAACCTAAGCCTAAAATCCCCAACAAGTGATTTAGATTTAATGTATTTTGAAATTGATCTCCTGTCAAAAAAATTCTGCATTATGACAGGCACAATGGCAGTGTGAACAATTCTCTGCCGCAATGGCATGTATTTTGTATGTTGTGTGCTTCAAGTGACAGGCATATGCATTCATGCTCACAGTTTTTAAATTTTTGCCTAAACATATACATGAGAATTTCATTGAAGTTTGTATGTTTTAAAAATTTGCTCATGCCTGGCTTAAAATCTTCAGGTAGGTATAAATTGCCCTAATCTGTAGTGACATATTCAAGAGGATTCAGGTCCACATAAACTCTGTTTGAGATTTTATAATGGACCCAGTTTAGACTCTGCGGCATAATTATGTCCATTCTGTGCACAAAACAATTCCTATTGCAATTGTTGTACCAGTAATCATCATGCATTGCAAATCCACAATGCCAATAATAACACTCTACAGAATAATGCACAAAAATTCCAACAATTCTTTTGCATGTATTGAACATGGATATTTCAAATCTTGTCAGGGATTTCAGGGACAGGTAGTGAAAAGCAAAATCACTTGAAAGCACCCACTGCATCTCAGTTTTATTCTGCACAGAGAACAGGTCATGCTCAGAGAGTCCAGAGAACCTATGCCTGAAATCCCCAACAAGTGATTCTGATTTTATACATTTGTAAATAGACCTTCTGTCAAAAATTCCATACTTTTGATTCAATCCTCTCTCCCACTGCTCTGCTTTCCCTGCTGTTTCTGCTCTCTCTCTGCTGTTTCTGCTCTATCTGAAATTAAATTTTTAACCTAGATAATTGTTTCCCACAATTGCATGTTCCGCTGAGATTGCTCCCACCTAGAATCTTTGCAATGCAATCAGAGTCACAGTGTTTGAATTTTTCTCTTATGAAATATATAATAATCTCATTCAAGTATATATGCTTAGAGTACCACACACAATCAGGATCAAAATCATCCCCACTGTACAAGTGGCCACTGTCTGTTGTAACAAATTCAATATTATGATTTGTAGATATCCTGAATTTGTAATGCATCCAATTCAAGCTTGGGTATGAAACAATATTCATCCTATGCTCTGCAAACAAATTATAGCAATTACTCAACCAATGATTATTGAATATTTTAAGCATGAAATAATAACCATAATTATCTGTGTAAAAATTCACAAAAAATCCAGCAATTCTGCCACACTTGTAAACATTTTTTTCAAACTTGCTTATATGTTTGATGCACAGGTAGTGAAAGGGCAAGGCACTGTCAAGCACCCATTGCATCTCTGTTTCATTGCAAACTGCAAACAGGTCATACTCTGATATTCCAGATAATCTGATTCTGATATTTTCCACGTATATAACGTATGTTGAAACGTTTATATAGGAACAATGGTGGAAAATATCAGAATCAGATTATCTGGATTCTCTGAGTATGACCTGTTTGCTGTGCAGAATGAAACTGAAATGCAGTGGGTGCTTGCCAGTGACAGGCCATTCCAATGCCTATTTCTCAATTTTATCAGCCAGTTTGAGAGGCTTGTATACAACAAGAACAAGAGAATTGTTGGATTGTTTGTTAATTTTTATACAGACAGGTGCCATTATAATTTAAGGTTGAAATTGTTTGACAATTATTGGTTCAACAATTGCTATGAGCATTGTTTTGAGTATAGGATGCCCATGATTGCATCTCAGAGTTTAAATTGGAGACATTATACATATTCAAATAAAATTATTAACAGAATATCTATAGATAAGAAGATTGAATTTGTTACAACTGATAATGGGAATTTGTACAGTGGTGAAGATTTCAATCCAGAGTTTGTATAATATTCCAACTATATATATTTGAATGAGCTTGTCATGTATTTTATAAGGCAAAAATTTAGAGATTGCACTTATGATTGTATTGTTGAGGCACTGGGGCAGAATAATTTGCATGACATATGCAACTGTGGGAGAGTTTTGTCCAGCCTCTCAGTGTGATTTCAGGCACAGGAATCTGGCAGTTGGGAATCAACAAGCAGCAGGCAGCCCTGATTATTTCAGCAGAGACAGCAATCAAGGTAAATAAATATTTGCTGCAAGTGTAAATCCCTGCCCATCACAGCCAGGCTCGGGTCTGTATGCAGGAAGAGGCAAGATATTTGTTTGAAATCTGCTTGGGTATAATTTTCTGATCTTTTTATAGCAGAGTTGTGTTACTGTTATTGGAATAGGCTTCAAATCACACACAGATACCCTAAATACTTAATATCATCATACCTGACAGAACTGTGTTGTTAGTGGGGAAGAATTGCCATATCTCTATACATGACAGAGATGTGTTGTTATTGGGATCAGGTTTCATATCCCAACACAGATACTATTATGAATAGGTAACAGATTTTGAATAATATTTTTCCAGAAATCTATACTCCATATCCCTGTACAAAACTGTGCTATGTCCTGTGAATTATCCAGACACAAACACAGAAGATAAATATATTCTTAACACCCGCTTTAGCTGTGAGTGCTGTTATTAGGTACAAGATTCAATTACACGTGATTATCTAGATATTTTAATAGATAGAAGATACATACTTAATTAAATCTATATTCAATATCCCTATCCCTAACAATTACAAATCCCACCCAGAACCTTGCCGATATTGCTACAAGCATGAAACTGAAAATAACAGAACTGTGCTGTTATTAGGAACAAGCTTCAAATCCCACACAGACACAGAGCCTTGTTGAGTTTAGAATTATTATAATAGATATTTTAATAGATAGAAGATACATACTTAATTAAATCTATATTCAATATCCATATCCCTATCCCTAACAATTACAAATCCTACCCAGAACCTTGCCGATATTGCTACAAGCACGGAACTATTGCCGTGAAATAACATCTAGATGTTTCCTAAACATAACAGAACTGTGCTGTTATTGGGAACAAGCTTCAAATCTCACACAAACACAGAGCCTTGCTGATATTTCGGAACTGTTGCCGTGAAATAACATCTAGATGTTTCCATAATTTCTATACATAACAGTGATGCTGTTATTGGGAACAAGTTTTGAGGTTCAGGCACTCAAGATGGTTGAAGCCATATATTGATACAAACAAGCTTCAAATCTCACACAAACACAGAGACTTGCTGATATTTCGGAACATAACATCTGGATGTTTCAATAGTTTCTATACATAACAGTGATGCTGTTATTGGGAACAAGCTTCTCCCACACAGATACAGAGCCTTGGAATCTAGATATTTTAATAGATAGAAGATACATACTTAATTAAATCTATACTCAATATCCCTATCTTAACAATTACAAATCACACAGATACACAGCCTTGCTTGGAACTGTTGCTGAAATAACATCTAGATGCTTCATCCCTGACAGAGCTGTGCTGTTATTGGGAACAAGTTTTGGAATCTAGATATTTTAATAGATAAAAGATACATACTTAAATCTATACTCAATATCCCTATCCCTAACAATTACAAATCACA
Organism: Lepisma saccharinum; assembly: GCF_977018435.1. NCBI lineage: Eukaryota > Metazoa > Arthropoda > Insecta > Zygentoma > Lepismatidae > Lepisma > Lepisma saccharinum. The sequence goes on along the minus strand of NC_139255.1, from coordinate 42,550,894 downwards.
CAGACACAGAGCCTTGCTCGGAACTGTTGCTGAAATAACATCTAGATGTTTCATCCCTGACAGAGCTGTGCTGTTATTGGGAACAATCTTCAAATCCTACACAGATACAGAGTTTTGGAATCTAGATATTTTAATAGATAGAAGATACATACCTACTTAATTAAATCTATACTCAATATCCCTATACCTAACAATTACAAATCACACAGACATAGAGCCTTGCTCGGAACTGTTGCTGAAATAACATCAAGATGTTTCATCCCTGACAGAGCTGTGCTGTTATTGGGAACAAGCTTCAAACTTGGAATCTAGATATTTTAATAGATAGAAGATACGTCCTTAATTAAATCTATATTCAATATCCCTATACCTAACAATTACAAATCACACAGACATAAGAGCCTTGCTCGGAACTGTTGCTGAAATAACATCTAGATGTTTCATCCCTGACAGAGCTGTGCTGTTATTGGGAACAAGCTTCAAACTTGGAATCTAGATATTTTAATAGATAGAAGATACATTCCTACTTAATTAAATCTATACTCAATATCGTATCCCTATCCCTAACAATTACAAATCACACAGACACAGAGCCTTGCTGATATTTCTACAAGCACGAAATTGTTGCTGTAACATCTAGATGTTTCATCCCTAACAGAGCTGTGCTGTTATTGGGACTAAGCCTCAAATCCCACACAGACACAGAGTCTTGGAATCTAGAGATTTTAATAGATAGAAGATACATACTTAATTAAATCTATACTCAATATTCCTATCCCTAACAATTACAAATATTTCTACAACATTTACATGTTTCCTATACATAACAGAGCTGTGCTGTTATTGGGAATAAGCCTCAAATCCTACACAGATACAGAGCCTTGGAATCTAGAGATTTTAATAGATCGAAGATATATAGTTAATTAAATTTATACTCAATATTTCTATCCTAACAATTACAATCATGGAACTGTTTGAACTAAATCTAGATGTTTCTTCCCTGACAGAGCTGTGCTGTTATTGGGAACAAGCTTAAAATTCTACACAGATACAGAGGCTTGGAATCTACATATTTTAATATCCCTATCTCGAACAATTACAAATATTTATACAAGCATGGAACTGTTGCTGGAATAACATCTAGATGTTTCATCCCTGACAGAGCTGTGCTGCTTCAAATTCCACACAGATACAGAGGCTTGGAATCTACATATTTTAATATCCCTATCTCGAACAATTACAAATATTTATACAAGCATGGAACTGTTGCTGGAATAACATCTAGATGTTTCATCCCTGACAGAGCTGTGCTGCTTCAAATTCCACACATATACAGAGGCTTGGAATCTAGATATTTTAACATCCCTATCTCGAACAATTACAAATATTTATACAAGCATGGAACTGTTGCTGGAATAACATCTAGATGTTTCATCCCTGACAGAGCTGTGCTGCTTCAAATTCCACACAGATACAGAGGCTTGGCATCTACATATTTTAATATCCCTATCTCGAACAATTACAAATATTTATACAAGCATGGAACTGTTGCTGGAATAACATCTAGATGTTTCATCCCTGACAGAGCTGTGCTGCTTCAAATTCCACACAGATACAGAGGCTTGGAATCTAGATATTTTAATAGATAGAAGATACATACTTAATTAAATCTATATTCAATATCCCTATCCCTAACAATTATAAATATTGATACAAGCATGGAACTATTGCTGAAATGTTTCATCCCTGACAGAGCTGTGTGGTGATGCTCAAATCCCACACAGATACAGAGCCTTGTAATCTTTAATAGATAGAAGATACATACTTAATTCAATATTCCTATCCTTAACAATTACAAGTATGGAACTGTTGATAACATCTAGACGTTTCATCCCTGACAGAGCTGTGTGGTGATGCTCAAATCCCACACACAGAGCCTTGGAATCTTTAATAGATAGAAGATACAAACTATATTCAATATTCCTATCCCTAACAATTACAAGTAGGGAACTGTTGATAGCATCTAGATGTTTCTTCCCTGACAGAGCTGTGCGGTGATGCTGTTATGAGGAACAAGCTTGGAATTGTTATGGATAGGTGAAGTGAAAAATTGAATCAATATTTAGAATGGAGCCTTGCTGATATTTTTACAAGCATAGAATTGTTCTATGTTGTGTATAGTGTCTTGTTTTGTTGATATTGTTATTGAAATAATAGTAACAGAGCTGTGTTGTGTTTAAGATAAGAATACATACCTGAATCTGTATACATATTTAATAATGTCCCTATCCCTGACAGAGCTGTGCTGTGATGCTGTTATTAGGTACAGGCTAATATGACAGGTACAGCAATTGTATGTTCCTGCCCAGCAGGGCTGTGGAAATATCCGCTATGTTTTGGTTTGTATGCAGGAACAGGCATGACACCTGCAATAGTACATAAAACTTTGATATTTGCTTGGGTATAATTTCCTGAAGCCTGTACCTAATAACAGCATCACAGCACAGCTCTGTCGGGGATAGGGACATTATTAAATATGTATACAGATCCAGGTATGTATTCTTATCTTAAACACAACACAGCTCTGTTACTATTATTTCAATAACAATATCAACAAAACAAGACACTATACACAACATAGAACAATTCTATGCTTGTAAAAATATCAGCAAGGCTCCATTCTAAATATTGATTCAATTTTTCACTTCACCTATCCATAACAATTCCAAGCTTGTTCCTCATAACAGCATCACCTCACAGCTCTGTCAGGGAAGAAACATCTAGATGCTATCAACAGTTCCCTACTTGTAATTGTTAGGGATAGGAATATTGAATATAGTTTGTATCTTCTATCTATTAAAGATTCCAAGGCTCTGTGTGTGGGATTTGAGCATCACCACACAGCTCTGTCAGGGATAAAACGTCTAGATGTTATCAACAGTTCCATACTTGTAATTGTTAAGGATAGGAATATTGAATTAAGTATGTATCTTCTATCTATTAAAGATTTCAAGGCTCTGTATCTGTGTGGGATTTGAGCATCACCACACAGCTCTGTCAGGGATGAAACATTTCAGCAATAGTTCCATGCTTGTATCAATATTTATAATTGTTAGGGATAGGGATATTGAATATAGATTTAATTAAGTATGTATCTTCTATCTATTAAAATATCTAGATTCCAAGCCTCTGTATCTGTGTGGAATTTGAAGCAGCACAGCTCTGTCAGGGATGAAACATCTAGATGTTATTCCAGCAACAGTTCCATGCTTGTATAAATATTTGTAATTGTTCGAGATAGGGATATTAAAATATGTAGATGCCAAGCCTCTGTATCTGTGTGGAATTTGAAGCAGCACAGCTCTGTCAGGGATGAAACATCTAGATGTTATTCCAGCAACAGTTCCATGCTTGTATAAATATTTGTAATTGTTCGAGATAGGGATATTAAAATATGTAGATTCCAAGCCTCTGTATCTGTGTGGAATTTGAAGCAGCACAGCTCTGTCAGGGATGAAACATCTAGATGTTATTCCAGCAACAGTTCCATGCTTGTATAAATATTTGTAATTGTTCGAGATAGGGATATTAAAATATGTAGATTCCAAGCCTTTGTATCTGTGTGGAATTTGAAGCTTGTTCCCAATAACAGCACAGCTCTGTCAGGGAAGAAACATCTAGATGTTACAGCAACAATTTCGTGCTTGTAGAAATATCAGCAAGGCTCTGTGTCTGTGTGATTTGTAATTGTTAGGGATAGGGATAGGATATTGAGTATAGATTTATTAAGTAGGTATGTATCTTCTATCTATTAAAATATCTAGATTCCAAGTTTGAAGCTTGTTCCCAATAACAGCATAGCTCTGTCAGGGATGAAACATCTAGATGTTACAGCAACAATTTCGTGCTTGTAGAAATATCAGCAAGGCTCTGTGTCTGTGTGATTTGTAATTGTTAGGGATAGGGATAGGATATTGAGTATAGATTTATTAAGTAGGTATGTATCTTCTATCTATTAAAATATCTAGATTCCAAGTTTGAAGCTTGTTCCCAATAACAGCACAGATCTGTCAGGGATGAAACATCTAGATGTTATTTCAGCAACAGTTCCGAGCAAGGCTCTTATGTCTGTGTGATTTGTAATTGTTAGGTATAGGGATATTGAATATAGATTTAATTAAGGACGTATCTTCTATCTATTAAAATATCTAGATTCCAAGTTTGAAGCTTGTTCCCAATAACAGCACAGCTCTGTCAGGGATGAAACATCTAGATGTTATTTCAGCAACAGTTCCGAGCAAGGCTCTTATGTCTGTGTGATTTGTAATTGTTAGGTATAGGGATATTGAATATAGATTTAATTAAGGACGTATCTTCTATCTATTAAAATATCTAGATTCCAAGTTTGAAGCTTGTTCCCAATAACAGCACAGCTCTGTCAGGGATGAAACATCTTGATGTTATTTCAGCAACAGTTCCGAGCAAGGCTCTATGTCTGTGTGATTTGTAATTGTTAGGTATAGGGATATTGAGTATAGATTTAATTAAGTAGGTATGTATCTTCTATCTATTAAAATATCTAGATTCCAAAACTCTGTATCTGTGTAGGATTTGAAGATTGTTCCCAATAACAGCACAGCTCTGTCAGGGATGAAACATCTAGATGTTATTTCAGCAACAGTTCCGAGCAAGGCTCTGTGTCTGTGTGATTTGTAATTGTTAGGGATAGGGATATTGAGTATAGATTTAAGTATGTATCTTTTATCTATTAAAATATCTAGATTCCAAAACTTGTTCCCAATAACAGCACAGCTCTGTCAGGGATGAAGCATCTAGATGTTATTTCAGCAACAGTTCCAAGCAAGGCTGTGTATCTGTGTGATTTGTAATTGTTAAGATAGGGATATTGAGTATAGATTTAATTAAGTATGTATCTTCTATCTATTAAAATATCTAGATTCCAAGGCTCTGTATCTGTGTGGGAGAAGCTTGTTCCCAATAACAGCATCACTGTTATGTATAGAAACTATTGAAACATCCAGATGTTATGTTCCGAAATATCAGCAAGTCTCTGTGTTTGTGTGAGATTTGAAGCTTGTTTGTATCAATATATGGCTTCAACCATCTTGAGTGCCTGAACCTCAAAACTTGTTCCCAATAACAGCATCACTGTTATGTATAGAAATTATGGAAACATCTAGATGTTATTTCACGGCAACAGTTCCGAAATATCAGCAAGGCTCTGTGTTTGTGTGAGATTTGAAGCTTGTTCCCAATAACAGCACAGTTCTGTTATGTTTAGGAAACATCTAGATGTTATTTCACGGCAATAGTTCCGTGCTTGTAGCAATATCGGCAAGGTTCTGGGTAGGATTTGTAATTGTTAGGGATAGGGATATGGATATTGAATATAGATTTAATTAAGTATGTATCTTCTATCTATTAAAATATCTATTATAATAATTCTAAACTCAACAAGGCTCTGTGTCTGTGTGGGATTTGAAGCTTGTTCCTAATAACAGCACAGTTCTGTTATTTTCAGTTTCATGCTTGTAGCAATATCGGCAAGGTTCTGGGTGGGATTTGTAATTGTTAGGGATAGGGATATTGAATATAGATTTAATTAAGTATGTATCTTCTATCTATTAAAATATCTAGATAATCACGTGTAATTGAATCTTGTACCTAATAACAGCACTCACAGCTAAAGCGGGTGTTAAGAATATATTTATCTTCTGTGTTTGTGTCTGGATAATTCACAGGACATAGCACAGTTTTGTACAGGGATATGGAGTATAGATTTCTGGAAAAATATTATTCAAAATCTGTTACCTATTCATAATAGTATCTGTGTTGGGATATGAAACCTGATCCCAATAACAACACATCTCTGTCATGTATAGAGATATGGCAATTCTTCCCCACTAACAACACAGTTCTGTCAGGTATGATGATATTAAGTATTTAGGGTATCTGTGTGTGATTTGAAGCCTATTCCAATAACAGTAACACAACTCTGCTATAAAAAGATCAGAAAATTATACCCAAGCAGATTTCAAACAAATATCTTGCCTCTTCCTGCATACAGACCCGAGCCTGGCTGTGATGGGCAGGGATTTACACTTGCAGCAAATATTTATTTACCTTGATTGCTGTCTCTGCTGAAATAATCAGGGCTGCCTGCTGCTTGTTGATTCCCAACTGCCAGATTCCTGTGCCTGAAATCACACTGAGAGGCTGGACAAAACTCTCCCACAGTTGCATATGTCATGCAAATTATTCTGCCCCAGTGCCTCAACAATACAATCATAAGTGCAATCTCTAAATTTTTGCCTTATAAAATACATGACAAGCTCATTCAAATATATATAGTTGGAATATTATACAAACTCTGGATTGAAATCTTCACCACTGTACAAATTCCCATTATCAGTTGTAACAAATTCAATCTTCTTATCTATAGATATTCTGTTAATAATTTTATTTGAATATGTATAATGTCTCCAATTTAAACTCTGAGATGCAATCATGGGCATCCTATACTCAAAACAATGCTCATAGCAATTGTTGAACCAATAATTGTCAAACAATTTCAACCTTAAATTATAATGGCACCTGTCTGTATAAAAATTAACAAACAATCCAACAATTCTCTTGTTCTTGTTGTATACAAGCCTCTCAAACTGGCTGATAAAATTGAGAAATAGGCATTGGAATGGCCTGTCACTGGCAAGCACCCACTGCATTTCAGTTTCATTCTGCACAGCAAACAGGTCATACTCGGACAGGCCAAAAGATCTAAGCTTTAAATCATCAACAAGTGACTTAGATTTTATGTATTTTGAAATACATCTTCTCTCAAAAAATCCTGTGTCAAGATTATCCATGCAATTAGATAGGATACACACTGCCTTCTATAAGTTAATTGCTTGCTGCTGCTGCTGCCTTGTATTCCTCAGAAACTGCTCATGTGCTCAGAACTTGTTGTGCCTGTTAAACAAAAATAAATATGGGGTTCAAATCAAAATTCTATGCTTAATAAAAAAATATCAGTTGGGTTCAGCAGTGTGTTTTGTATATTTTGTGTGTGTATATGTGTATGTGTGTATGTGTGTTAATATTTTTTGGCTTTGGTATTTATATAAAATTTCTTGGGGTTCAAATCAAAACTCTATACTTAATAAACCTATGACAGGTTGTCAAAAATTCTGTATATTAAATCAAATAGATTTGTAATTCAATTTATACAAATCTGCAATATTTTTGTGTTTAAAAATATGAGCAACACTGCAACAACACACCCTTACTCTTCAACAACTCTCACAATACTGGCTGATATGCAATGCAAAATCTCTTTATATAGCCTAAGCACAGACCGCATTGAAAACATCTGAAACAATAAGCCAATCAGAATATAACACATCATCACATTATGTCATAAGCAACCAATCAGAAAACAACACATGTCTAATAATTTATTGCATAATATTAGGTAATAATTTGTTGCAAAACATGATGCAATATAAATAAACCAGAAATAGGCCACAAGTGGACCGGAAGTAGGTAAACCGGAAGTAGGCAAACCGGAAGTAGGCAAACCGGAAGTGGACCGGAAGTGGACCGGAAGTAAATATGTGTGGGTGTGGGTGGGTGTGGGTGTATGTGGGTGGGTGTGGGTGGGTTTAGGTGGGTGTGGGTTTTATGAGCATCTTGGCTTAGTTTTAGGTGTGGGCAAAAAATATTAAGAGGGGCATATTTTTAACAAATTTATGGACAACAATCTCACAGAAGTGCCTTTTATAAGTGTAGGCAAATCAATCTGAGGGGGGTAATACTTTCTCAGGAAATTCCCGAGGGCATTTTTACAAAAATCTTGGATTAGACGGGGTTCCACACTTGAGCAAAAAGCTCATATGGGCATGTTGAGCAAGTTTTAAGTGTAGGCAAATCTGCCTGAGGGGGGTTCATACTTTCTCGAGTTTATAGTATAGCCAATTACACTACTTTTGAAGCACTGTATTGTTTTAATATCCCATTTAACATATCTGAGAACTAGAAACATTTAAATTGTGATATTCATTTGAAATCTTATGATGATTTTGAATTTGTAACTACAGATACAGGCTTGGTGTTTTCTGGTGTGGATTTTGTTAGGGGAGGAAAATACATCACAAGTGTTATCAATGCAAACGAGATTATTCTATATCTGCTGAGCCAGAAGATAAAATTTCATGATTTAAGATATTTTGAACCTTTGAGGTGCAATTTTCTGCAACCTTCAAATCTTAACATATCTATAGAGCAGTTAATGTAGGAATGTTTTTTGACAGGAGGAACCTCTCAAAATACATAAAATCAGATTCACTGCTGTGTGATTTCAGGCTTGTTTTTTTTTCTGACTTGTCGGGAATATGATCTGTTTGCAGTTAGGTGTGAAACAGAGTTCAGATGGTTGCTTGACAGTGGACATGAATTCAACCTGCAAGCAACATGCAACAGGGTAGAAGATCCAAGAATCCCGGCCTGTACAATAAGCCCTGCACATCCGGCAGTTTCAACATAGAACCTGTTGAGATCTATCAACCTGCAAGCAACATGCAACATGATATGAAATTAAAGGATCCAAGCCTCTACAATAAGCCCGGCACACCCGGCAGTTTCAACATGGAACATGTTGAGATCGATCAGCCCCCAAGCAACATGCAACAGGGTAAGAAATTCAAGGATCCAGGCCTCTACAATAAGCCCGGCACACCCGGCAGTTTCAATATGGAATATGTTGAGATTTATCAATTTGCAAGCAATATGCAATAGGGTAAGAAATTCAAGGACCCAGGCTTGTACAATAAGCCCGGCACATCCGGCAGTTTCAACATAGAACATGTTGAGATCGATCAGCCTGCAAGCAACATGCAACAGGGTAAGAAATTCAAGGATCCAGGCCTCTACAATAAGCCCGGCACACCCGGCAGTTTCAACATAGATGAGCAGAGTATATATGTAGATTATGATAAAATTCCAGATGCTGTTAAAATTAAGAATATACAATAGTCATGTTGATAAATCTATGATAATAGATATGCCAGAATTGTATGATTCCTGAATCTGGGATATTTGGGAAAGGTTGAATTCACACATAAGAGAATTGTTGGGCTTCAGGAACAATTACTTGGTTCACAAATGCATGTACAATTTATATATGCCCTTTGATCAGACTTCAAACTCAATCATAATATTGTTATATGTTATTTTGACATATTTGAATTTATAACTACAAACACAGGATTCATATATTCTGGGTTGGATTTTGTTATGAGTACCAATTTCCACAACAGGGACTGCTCAGTCTGGGTCCTGTGCACAGTTTTTTGGGTAGGAGCAATATTCACATATTCTTGGAGTAATAGCTACATGTCAGTTTTTGATAGAAGAAATGTTGCAAAATATATTAGGTCTGAATCTCTTATTCCTGATTTCAAAATTAGATTCTCAATATTTTCAATCAACAATAAGACAGAGTTCCACTGGGCACTGCACAGCACACAAAGCTTCAAATATCTAAACTTGAGATACATCACTGATTTTGAGTGCCTCAAGTATAATTCTTGCAGGATAATTGTGGGACAGTTTGTTGTTTTTTATTATTATATTGATTTTTCCTATTATGGCGGATGGTTTTCAAATCATGCAAGTGTGGGGAGATTCTATGATTTTGAGATCCTTCCCAATCAGAGCTCAAACTGAAAACATTTCAGATTTTTGCTGATGCATCAGGACAGGTTCCAGGGGGCAGAATTTGTTACAACAGACAGTGGGATGTTGTATAGTGGTGCAGATTTCAATCATCACCTGCAATATTTTGATGCATACAATTCTCAGATGTTGAACATGACTGAGATAATCATGTATCTTCTTCAGCAAAAATTTAAAAATTGCAGCATTGGGTGCTTTAATAGGATAATAAAATCATTTAATGTATTTACAGAGTGTGAGTGCGGGAAACCACTAAGCTGCATGCCTCTGCTGTTGAGATAGCCCAGCCTAACATGTAATATTGTTTGCAGGTTGATTCAAGATGCAAACATTTTTTGAAAAAAGGGATATTTCCAGATACATCAAATCCAAATCTCTTGTTCCTGAATTTAAATTGAGATTCTCAAAATTGTAAAGTGTATTGTGTGCTCCATGATGCTCACATAATTTGTGGAGAGGCATTTTATGGCCTGTTTCTGGTGCACAGGGTCTAGCTCCTGGTCTAGAAAATTACAAAATATGGCCTTGCAATCTAAGTTATACAGGGCAATCACACAAATATTTCCAATCAATTTTGTTTGGAAATGTTGATGACTGTGCAGAACAAGTATAAGTGAAATATTTCATGTTATATTTTCTATGGCATTTTGGGCATATTTTTGTGAGAATTCTGCTTTTATCTGGATTACAATTCTTTTGGTGCTTAACCCAATTGGGGCTGGATATATTCTTATCGCATTGATTACAATATTTTTGATTAGGCATTTTTGTTGTTGGTTTATTATATAAAATTTCTTGGGGTTCAAATCAAAATTCTATGCTTAATAAAAAAATATCAGTTGAGTTCAGCAGTGTGTTTTGTATATTTAGTGTGTGTGTGTGTATGTGTGTGAATATTTTTGGCTTTGGTATTTATATAAAATTTCTTGGGGTTCAAATCAAAACTCTATACTTAATAAAAAATATCAGTTGGGTTCAGCAGTGTGCTTTGTGTGTGTGTGTGTGTGTGTGTGTGTATGTGTACATGTGTGTATGTGTACATGTGTGTGTGTGTGTGTGTGTGTGTGTGTGTGGCTTAGTTTTAGGTGTGGGCAAAAAAAATATCAAGAGGGGCATATTTTTTGACAGGATTATGGACAACAATCTGACAGAAGTGCCTTTTGTAAGTGTGGACAAATCAATCTGAGGGGGCTCATCATTTCACAGGAACTTCCCGAGGGCATTTTTACAAAAATCTTGGATTAGACGGAGTACCACACTTGAGCAAAAAGCTCATATGGGCATGTTGAGCAAGTTTTAAGTGTAGCCAAATCTGCCTGAGGGGGATTCATCATTTCTCGACCCAGCTATAGCATCAATTACACTACTTTATGGTCTAGGTCTATTGACTGATTTAGAGGCTATGTTGCTCTACTGCCGGATTCACATGATTGGGAATCGCAGCCCAGAATCTTTGACATTGGAAATTGATTACTTGTGGTAATAGGATGAGTTCTAGGTCTTCGTGCAGCTGGGTTATCCTGGTGCTCCGTTCATGTCCGGAGATCATCCTGTAGGTTCTATTTTGGATCACTTGTAAGCGGTGGATATAGCTATGTGCTGCGTGTGCCCATGCTATTGGTGTTATGATAGTTTTGTATAGCCGTATTCTGCTCTATAAGCTTAGGGCGCTAGACTTAAGAATTGGGAAAATAACCAGTGCTCTCTGGAGTCCCCTGTTGGATGTTTGTTGAGTGGGGCTGTTGAATGCAAGGCTCGCGTCTAGAGTGACGCCAAGGTATTGGACTCTAGGGATGTCTCTGTCGTGAAGTTGTAGTGTGTGGTTTATCTTTGGTCGTCTTCTGGTGAACACCACTCCAACGATTTTGTCTGCGTTGACTTTTATGCACCATTTCCTGGTCCAGTCTTCTACCAGGCGCAGTTGTCTTTGCATATTAGAGGAACACCAATTGATGTTTTTGCTTGATGTGTAGTAAGCTACATCGTCAGCGAAGTGGCTTGGTGACATTGGCCGTGGAGTGGCATATCAGCTGTGTGAAGAGTGAACAGGAGTGGTGCTAGGGTTGAACCCTGGGGAACCCCTGCTTGGATCGGTCTGGTTGATTATTTATTTCCTGCGAAGACAACATGGAAGCGTCGTTCGCTGAATTGTCAGAGAGGCCATATGTATACTTCCTCCCTCGTCGCGTGGGGAGGGCTTAAAGTGCAAATCCTATTGGCCCTTTCAAATTATACTCTTACGAACGCTTTGTGTGTGTGGAAGAACCCCAAGAATACAGGGTCTTCACAGATTTGGCCAGATCAAACAAATACACTCATTCACACACAATTATGAAATAATACACTTAATTACTTACTCATAATTATACACAAAAATACATAAAAACAAATACTGTTTGTAACATTTATTAGAAGAAGATATACCATCCATCACAAATCTGTTGTTGTTGGTTCTCTCAATAAAATCTAAATTCATGAAACAACCTCAGATTGACATCGTATTCCAAGGCCTTTGATTCTGTAAACTATCAGCTACCCCACGTTACCTGAATTGTTTTTTGAATTTCCGGGAAGAATGTTCTGTTGTGTGCCACACGGCTCGCCACTAGGCCCTATTTTATTTGACTGTATCATTATTAATATTAGTCATTCGCATGGAGCCCCCCACCCCCTCCCTATGTGGGCCCCCTGCCTGAATCTTTCCTTCTCTATTTCTCTCTGTCTCAGTTTTGATATTTTCTCTTCTCACATTCTAACCGGTGGCGGCAATTAGGGGGGCGAGGGAGGCAGTTGCCCCCCAATTTTCACCACTTTTCCCCCGCACTATGCTAAATCTTATCTACGAAGGGAAATATATTGTCTTTGACCCCCCAATTTTGGCACCTTCCCCCCCCCCCCCGGTTTTGGAACCCAATCGTTTCCTACGTCCTCGTAGCGTTGCACTACATGTACAACTTACCTCGGTAGTTCAGCAGAGCATGCTGGATAATACCCGGGTTCGGGTTGAATTACTGCGTTCCTTCCCCTTGGAACCACAGGTGAAGTCCAATGACAACCCACGAGGTTGTCCTCCTGATGCACAAGTACGAAATACATTTTCGAAATAAAGAAAAACCGCAATATGTTCAACTTTACGTTTATTATAGACACGCACGTATATCACGTAAGACTAAGATTACAATTATAATACTTTCGAACGGTACAGCACGAGATGCATAAGCCTAACCTTTCCGTAACGTGAAGCACCTCTTGCTACTTAAAATCTCTCCGCGCAACTGCTAACCGTTCTGTGGAAGGCGGTTATACCTCCCCAGTGACATAGTGTTACCAGACCCAATAATCTTTTAATACCATATCTTCTTCTCTATTAATCTGTACCTGTCTCCCTGTCCCTGTCTCTGCCTGCACACACACACACACACACACACACACACACACATACACACACACAAATATTGATTGTCATGGACGTCCGCAGGATTTTTTCCAGGGAGGGGCAAGGAAGGTATTTTTTCCAGGGGGGGCAAACGAAGACAAATTTTTCCCAAAAATAGTGTTGTTCCCTAAAAAACATTGCTTAAATTTGAATTTATGGTGTTCATGCAATAATTAACACATATATATTATTGTGGCTAAAATGAAATTATATGTGTGAAATACATATTTTTTGGTTGACTTTCATTTTCCAGGGGGGGCCACGGCCCCCCCTTGCCCCCCTTCCGGACGCCCATGTTGATTGTATGGTTGATTGGTGTGATTTTGTTACTTCGTTTTCTGTCACTAATCACGAAGATGAGGATGAGTGATGATGGTATGACGAAACTGATGAAGAGACATAAATAACACTCATGCCTAGGTCGGGATTCGAACCTGGAACCCCTGGCGCGGTAGCGTACTGTATAACCACTCCGTCACGGAGGTCGGTACACATATATGCAAACATCCATACAGGTGTGCGAGTGTGTGTGTCACCCTCTCTGTCGCTCACACTGGAGCAAGCATCCTCTGAACATTCCCCGGGCATGTGAGCAATACGATTCTAAATTTTAATTAAGTCCCCTCTGCGAAACAAAACCAGGTGACCGCGTACAACTTTTGATGCGTTCCATGTGGGTCAAGCAACGAGATTTCCGCTCCAAAGTACAAATTATATTGTTGGCGCCAGCAAGGAGGAAGTGAGCTAAATGAGACATTCATCACTTTAACGCTAAGAATCCATTTCACGCACTGTTCAATCCTCACAATCGCACATTGTTATGGGAGGCGTGGATCTCTAGTAATGTACCAGCGGCATTCTTCAAAGCGCGGCTGCATCTTGAGTGCACAGAGGCAGGGAACTCAACGGTACGATACATTTTGCAAAAGGGACTAAAATCTTGGTCATTTTCCATTTGTAAGTTGGCAACACTGTCGGACCCTTAATTCCTCCGTGTGCACTACCTGTCTCGGAATCATCTCCTCCGATCCTCCGAGGCTATTTATCTGGGAATTCCGATCGGTCTTGCAGCGGGTATGTTTTGAATTTCCTTTTTTTTCTATCTTTTTCTTTTTTCTCTATTCTCTCGGGACCCTTCCACGCTGGACCTCTCCGTTGTTAATTGATGTTCGGGGCAGGATGTGACTCGCGGTGACGGAACAGAAAGGAGATGAACCAAGTCAGATCGTGCCTCCGACCGCAGCGCCGCTGCAAGGTAGCGGACGTTTCGGGAACCAGGTTTGATTTATGGAGCAATTTCTGTCGAACGGCGAGATCGGCATGTGGGGACTCCGGCTCCCCCGCCCCCCGCTGCTACGGGAACCGAACGTAATTTATATCCTGGCCGACAGTGTCACTCAGGTCACCCCGGTACATAGTCAAGATCTCTGCAGCGACATCATACCCCCGGCATGTCCTCAACCCCCCACCCCTGCACCCCACTGGATCAGCACACCCTTAGGTAAACAGTGTAATGAGCATTGATCCTTGTAAAGTAATGTATATGCTTATACCTGGAGAGATGGACAAGCAGTCCCTAGCGGGAATCAATGATGAACCGAGGATTTCGCCCCACACGAAGAATTCCGGGAAATGACACTTAAGTTTGGTTCATCTCATGGCCTAGTAAAAATAAGCTTTGGCCAATAACAAATCAGTTGAAAGGGAATTTTGGTTCAGGGTTAGCTTGCACCAACTCACAAAGATCAAATTTCTTCAAATGATATTAATATAGTAACTAATAATAATAATAATAATAGTAATAATAACCCGTGGCTGTACAGGCCTGGAGGGGCCTTGGCCTATCTCCCGACTGCCAGTCTCCCTCCCACAATCCTACCTAGAGGTGTGGAGATCTTCACGTGGGGTCAACACGTCGAACCCTCAGCCGTTATAGGAGATATCCGTGACCGGGTGGGCCTCCCCGATGGCGCAGTCGCCTTGTAATTAAGGGGTCCCGGGTTCCATACCCGGTGGAAGCACATAGTGGTTTGGATTCCACTTTAAACTGTAGGTCAAGTCCCGATTAGCCTTACTGTGCATAAAGTGGACTTAAAACACTAAATCAACCAACCAACCAACCGTGGCCGGGTTACGCTACTCACTCGTAGCTCCCCAATTTCCTCACGATGCTGGGTTGCCACCGGTCCTATGTACAGGCCGAGAACCAAGAGACTGAACCCAGCTGGACTCGAACCTATGGCGTCCCGCAGTCGGAGTCTAAAGCACAGCCCCTTAGACTGCACAGCCACGGCGGAGGACAATAGCGTAACTACAGATATGATTTCTTGGCACTAAACAAACAAGAAAATCACTAAAGCTTTGAGAAAAGGCACAATAAATACACTAAGAATTACAAAATACACGTTCTTTAGTCCACTTTATGCACATAAAGGCTAATCGGGACTGGATGCACCTACAGTTTAAAGTGGGATCCTAACTACTATGGGCCTCCATGGATATAAGCGAAGGGGAAAGAAAACAATAGCATTTAGACTTATAGCTATTAGGAATAACTTGTAATACTTTGAATAATGAAAAGGCCAAAATTCAACAAACAACCATAATTTCGTAACACAGGTAGACCTCCCGATTGCGCAGTGGTAGCGTCGTCGCCTTGTAATCAAGGAGTCCCGGGTTCGATACCCGGTTGAGGCACATAGTGGTTCGGATCCCACTTTAAACTGTAGGTCCAGTCCCCATTAGCCTTACTGTGCATACAGTGGACTTAAAACATCAAATCAAATACCGGGTGGAGGCAAATGGATCTCAAACTATAGGTCCAGTCAGGATTAGCCTGTCTGTGCATAAATTGGAATTAATAAAACTCGAACTCGTGGTACAGGCATTTCATTAAGCTTAAGAAACAATATTATACATACTTATACATTATTTATTGACTTTCAAAAATGAAAATATATAGAATTCTCTGTTCTATGACTTCCTGAAATCATATAATGGATGTAGTTTAAATTAACATATTGATTTGGTTTATTGAGATTTGTTTATTACCACTTTTTGGAGGATGAGTGATGATATGAGTTCTTGTTTTAAGTCAACTTTATGCACAGATAAAATAATTGGGACAGGATTTGCAGTTTCAAATGGGATCCGCCGAACCACTATGTACGTACGTACCTACGTGTGCTGAGTTTAAGACCAGGATTAGCTCAATATGACACCTGATCCTAGTAGGCTATGGAATAAAGGAGAAGACTGGGCTCATTCTTGACATCTTCAAGGAAGCCATATTGCCATCCCAACGGTAGTCAGATAGCCAACTCCTGAGAATTCAGGTTGCCAACTCCTGAGAATTCAGGTTGCCAACTCCTGAGAATTCAGGCTGCCAACTCCTGAGAATTCAGGTTGCCAACTCCTGAGAATTCAGGTAGTAAACTCCTGAGAATTCAGGTTGCCAACTCCTGAGAATTCAGGTTGCCAACTCCTGAGAATTCAGGTTGCCAACTCCTGAGAATTCAGGTTGCCAATTTCAGAATCGCCATTATCTTCATTTTTAAATCAGGTTAATTCACAGTTTCTAATCGATTTTTCTTCAGTATTTTAATTTCTAGGCTTCAATCTTCGCAGATAGTCTAGCTAGCCTGGAATATACGCTCCTGCCTTGATTAGAAGGCGACGTTACCATTACGCCATCAGGGAGGCCTGAGTGATATGATGAATGGGCATTCACAAAGAACATCCAGATCTCGATTCGAACCAGTGACCTCTGGCATGTGGCGCGCTGTGATAACCGGAGATCGCCATTGGTATCTATTTGATCGTGTATGTTAATGATCGTGCTCAACGAATGCGCCCTTTATACCAGGAGCGTATGTTCTAGGCTAGCTGGGCTATCTGCGAAGCCTGAAGTCTAGAGAATAACATTCAGGATAAAAATCGATCAGAAATTGTAAATATTATTATCCATATCAGTGAGATGCTGATGCTGATTCTGGAGTTGGCAACCTGATTTCTTATGAGTTTGCAACCTGATTTCTTATGAGTTGTTAACCTGATTTCTGATGGGTTGGCAACCTGATTTCCTATGAGTTTGCAACCTGATTTCTTATGAGTTTGCAACCTGATTTCTTATGAGTTTACAACCTGATTTCTTATGAGTTGGCAACCTGTTTTCTTATGAGTTGGCATCCTGATTTCTTATGAGTTGGCAACCTGATTTCCTATGAGTTGGTAACCTGATTTCTTATGAGTTGGCAACCTGATTTCTTAGGAGTTGGCAACATGATTTCTTAGGAGTTGGTAAATTTATTTCTATTCATAATCTAGGACCACCTGTCATAGTGAGATAGCCCAGATTTTGGACTCAATATACGCCACTGCTTTATAAATATATAAATTTGCAGCATGCGCAGAAGCAACCGCCATTGTAATCCTCCCTGGCCGTATCTTCAATGGATTATCATATCGACGACGTACAGAATGATGTCATCTGCAAAGAACCAGCTCCTCCGGGGCGCAAATGAAGCTAACCCGACCCTCCTCCGCAGCCCTGGACGAAGAACAATGCCACATGAACATTGATCCCGTCCTCCGACCAAAGATATATGACACTTCGCTGGAACGGCAGGTACGAGAACTTCCCAAGAACACGAGGCAGATCTTTTAAATAATTCTTAATGGAGCCGCTTCCTCCCCTCGTCTCTCCATCCTGGGAGATAAATCAATCAGGGGACTCCCCTACTGGAAGCTGCTTTTGTCATTATGGTCGTTGAGGAATCTTCCAAACTCATTGTTGAGCAGCGACGACAAATGCAATTAGCGAGAAGCAAGAGGAAACCTAAATTGCGAGCGACATGAGGCGTTTAAGGCCTGTGCGGACATGCTTCGATAGCTGGTATCGGTCGTAATTTCGAGGAGACATTAGACGGAGTCAAATGAACACGAAGACAAAATGGCGTTGTCATTGCATCCTGTACCTGAATGCCCGCAGATTATCATACGTACGGACATGCTTGTTCTCAGAATTATCATCTCAGTATAAGAGTAGATAGCAGCGGCAAAATTTATTTGGAATATAATATTGTGACGCACAACGGGGAGAGGCGAAAGGGATGGAATGAGACTCTTATGGAAAGTTTGCGTAGATTTAACCCTTCCCCCACCTTGCTGCCGTGAGGACTATAATTTGTTCATAAAAAAACAACCAGTACAATGCTATGTATACAAATATTAAATTTATTATTTCTGCGTTGTTGAAAAAGAAGATTAAATGATTATGAACATTATATTATTGGTTATATATCTTTTGCTTCTTGTTGTATCTACAGTTCCGTCTTATTGACACTCTATTATTTTGTTTTACTTATCTCATTCACACTAAGTGAGTCCCGGCGCCTTCCGTTCGGGCCCTTATTCACTGCACTCGCACCTGCATATTCCTTCTAACTTAATTCAGTCCTCTTCTTTTGATTATACACTTCCTTTCGGCGGCTTCTTTCTTTCGCACTTATATAGGCTACTATTTCCAGTCCTTTTCTGTGGTTTTTAGTTCAAATTCACACATGAAAAAACAAAATCTTAACCGCACTATTTGCACAGTGCACACTCGCACACTCTCTACAGGGTGTTTTACCATGTCTATCCACTCCGTCATACTTTTTCTTTGTTGTTCATTCCTCTATTCTCTAGACTCTAGTCCTCTCTTCGAAGAAAAAACAAACACATAAAAAGAAAATCCCCTTCCCCTTCTTGGGATGGTTACTGGACTGGCCTTCAGAGGGGGTGTCCAACAAGACCTTATGGTCACACGAGATGCTGCCCTCTTGCGTATTTTGTTACACTACAATTTGAAATTCCATACCTAGCTGCCCGTAATCCGTCATGGACCGTATATGAGGGTACACTGGTAGTACTGGACCTCAATTAATCTCTAACTATAACCCAAATATCAAAGAAAAATAGGAATAGATTAATCTAAACCAAAACAAAAAAAATATATATACAGGGTGGGCACAAAGTCGTTTTCCCCAATAAATGAAGAAATACTTGTTTTTTTTTGCCCACCCTGTATATTAAAATGCACAATTCCTACCCGCACCTTCTCGCCAGAGTCCTCCTTGACTGGATCACTTATGCTCCAGAGAAGAGTGCAAACTACACAAGAAACACATAGCTACAAAAGAAATAATATTATATTATTATTGAAAAAAAAACAACATGAAACTGGTGGTTGCCTCACAAATATATAGTTGTGTTTATCGCTGTATTTTCCAAGGACAAACACTTTACTGTATTTACTCGAATTTAATGCGGACTCCAATTTTCAAAACCTTGAAAAAATTGCTGACGAATATAATATACACCTCCAAGAAAAATGTAATTTTATACAACAACGGATTTGTGCTATGCATTTTAAATTTTATTACAGTATAACCAGTGATGTGCCGTAGACTATAAGTTTACGTCTACATGCGTTGTCCACAAGTATTCTACGCGTAGATTACATTGGGTTGTAGTTTACATATACTACGTAGACAAACTAAAGTGCATTAAAATTAATTTTCAAGGCTTTCATGAAAGAAAAGTGACATTTTCAACTATATTGGTTCCTAACAAACTGAAAAGAATCCTATTTACAACAAAATTTCTCTTCTCTTCTCTCATCAACTATGGGAGAAGATAAATAGTATGCAAAAAACAACAACAGATGGCAGTCGTGAGGTAAGAGTGGTCTTTTCCTCATAAAACACTAGAATATTTCCTATGTTAGGTTTTTTCCTAGGTGAGAATTTGTTCGAATTTGGAAGGAAGCGTATGAAAAGTTCTCCTCACACATCAGCAACTGATACGCAGTAAAATATTCTTTTTATTCCACGGCGCCCTTTGCTGAGTTATCACCTTTCGCCATGTTGTTTACATAGATTACGTAATCTACGTGTATAAAATAGTCTACGTGTAGAATATAGACTATCGTTGTTTACGCGTAGACGCACATCACTGAGTATAACGTTATTTTATATAACAATGGTTTATGTATTTATTTTTTAACGTAACTTTATTATATACAAAGTAACATAAGCGTAACTTGGCTGGGGCAAGGGGGCAATTGCCTTCCCAAAATTTTCAGGTTTCTTAAAATGTATAACTTAAGGATACTTTCGTTCACATCCCAAGATCCGAGAAGCTAAATAATACATAATAATATTTATGATTTCGCAAATCTGACAGATATTTAGGAAATAATCCTGGACCCTATTTTTATGGGATAAACAACTTCCCGACTCCCTCCCCCCCAAGGTAAGCCTAAGTTCGTACCTGCCCCCCTCCCCCCACAGCTAAGTACAAAGTTACGCCCATGCAAAGTAAAGTTTAAAAAAAGTGCTCCCCTGTGTTTTGCACCACGCCATGATGGCGTATAAGGAGTGCGGAGTTAGGGTCTCACACTTTCTTGATCACGGCCTAAGGTGGGGGTGATGTGATCAGCACCGCGCCCTGACCGCCTCTACCCCCTAGAGTTTCCTCCATGTACTCACTTTATACGACGCTCGGTGGGCCGCTTGAACAGGTGGAAAATATCCTTGGCGAATTTTTAACGGTAATTTTAATATACAGGGTGGCCAAAAAGTAGGTATACAGTACCAGTGACTTTATTCATCAACAATTAATGAACAAACAACAAGCTATTGTAGTACTACGACTGTGTACTCTCAAATTACCAACCATCATTCATAGTATCACGATATCTGGAAAGGATAATGAACTTACGAACAACAATGCTGACAGTGGTATATACTGTATACCTACTTTTGGGCCACCCTGTAGTTTAACACTATTTTATAGAACAATGGTTTATGTTACGAGTTTTTACCGGTAATTTTATTATAATATATAACGCTATTTTATACAACAGTTTACTGTGGATAAAGTGCACTTAAAACGCCAATTCAATCAATCAATCAATTTATAGAACAGCGGCAAATTCTTACCGGTCACTTTATCATAGTAAATTATGATTGGCCAACCTAGCCGGGTGCAAACAAAGCTGTAAGGAAATACCCACACCATAAACTATATTCTTTTCCGTGAATCTCTGGAGCAAGGCCGCCCATGAAAGTAGAGAAGGGGAGAAAGCGAGTGGAAGGCAGCACACGCCGTTTCAAACATCTGGTATAGTCGAAGCGCTAGCTACGTCAACAACCGGCTGACTTAAAAGTCCACGGAGCGCGCCCACCAGCTGCAACAATCACATTCAACCCACACTGTTGCCACACATCTATTCTACGCCACCTTGTCCCTCTGCCTTCCCACGATCTCCACATTGAAGTTGCAAAGTACGGCAACAGCGTATCCGCAGTCATGTGACTGAGACTCCACGTGGAGTAGACGAGCAGAATGACAGCTGCGCCCATTGGCTGAAGGTTGAGTGTGATTGGACGAAGACAACTCGCCCGCTATTTATCCCCACCCACGTTCGTTGCGGCAATGAAGTAAACGCGTCAGTTTTCCTCCCTCCACTCAATCCCGTTCCCTCGCACGTGTTCATTGGTGGAGCCCTCTCGAGTCACTACTTGCGCAGAGACTTGTTTTCGGTCTCTCGCTCCTCCAGAGATTACCGGGACATAGTATACAGTTGCGCTTGTATAGCAAATCTCACATCAGTCCATAAAGAAATAGCAAAATCCCTCTCATCCCGAAGTTATACACATACATCGCACATATTCCCCCCTTCTTTCTGAGCAAGTGTTGCATGAATAGAGTGAGTTCTACAGTTCTGTATAAACATATTTAAATATGAAACCCAGAATGGCTTGGTTAATCAGGATGCTGATGGTGTGACAGTCCACACGTATCATGCC
This sequence comes from Lepisma saccharinum, assembly GCF_977018435.1. Taxonomy (NCBI): domain Eukaryota; kingdom Metazoa; phylum Arthropoda; class Insecta; order Zygentoma; family Lepismatidae; genus Lepisma; species Lepisma saccharinum. The sequence continues at coordinate 42,528,850 of NC_139255.1, read as the reverse complement.
CACCCATGTTGGTTCCTTCCCCGCTTTATGTCAAATACGAAGGAGGCTGCAGCAGCCTTGACAGCAATGGAACATTGTAGGATTGGATCTCGGTTGTTTTTATGGTTTGTAACACTATAGCAGTGTTGCCAAATGGGGATAGGAGTGTCCATTTTGAGTAAAAGATTCAGGCAGGACTTTGAAGATGATTTCCGGTTACAGTTTCAAACTTGATATTCAACAACATCAACTTGAGTACGAGGAAAAGATATTTGAAGAAATCTATATGCAGTGTGTCACTGTGTACGGAAAATGAACATAAAAGCAGTTGACATGTCGTGTGACACTGAGGAATAGCAGTACCTTCAAGGCATCCAGCGAAGTTCGATGGCTTCGTATAAGTTCTTGAAATTTTGTAAAGCTCCAGAAATTCAACGTGTATTTCAAAATGGGTTATTTGCATTAGTCAGGCGCTTTATTTCCGACAAACGTTGGAAGCAAGAGAGCATGTGTATCATAAAATAATCCATAAATAATTTCCAGAAGACGCTTGCCTTGTATGCAGTAACGATGCAAATATTCTGAAGCATTTCACACACGCAACTCGAAGTGCCTCAAATCAATGTTGATGCGCTGGTGCCTTATGGGACATTTCAAGTGTGTATCTGGGCCAATGTTCCTTTTGCACACAAAGTATTATACAGTAGATATCTGAAGACGATATTTTTAGAAGCATTACAGTCTCTGAGTATTATCACTTTATCACAGCTTTCCCATCATTGTGACGATATTTATGTAATGATTGCTACTGAATTGTCTAGTTATGTATAAATGCCAATAATCAAATAAGCAGGATTTATCTCAGGGGGAGGGCAGAATCATATAAACTTTTATTATTATTATTATTATTATTATTATTATTATTATTATTCTAATAACGTTTTCTAACGTTGGAAGCGGCCCCGGCGCCCACCCAGCGTCGAATGACATGGGTAACTGGGGGAAACCCTGGGGGGTAAAGGCGGTCAGAGGCGTGATGCTGATCACATCACCCCCACTCACGACCGGATCAAAAAAGTGTGGGGCGTTACCCCCACACCCCCTATGCGCCTTCATGGCGTGGTGCTAAGCACAGGGGAACACTTTACCTTTTTTACCTCTTACATTCACAAACAACCATGCCCGAGCGGGATTCGAACCCGGGACCCTTGGCGTCACAGCGCGATGTGCTAACCACTCAGCCACAGGGTCCGGCCCATTCGAATGTGTTCTCCCAGGTTTGGATATGATCCTTTATGGTGTTGTCGCCTGCCTTCGAAACGTAACCTTAACAAAATCCTAATTTTCCATCCTTGTGACTTGGATCTTCAAGATTTTGGAAGAATTCAGACCGAAGGCACACACGTCGTTTGCAATGAGTGACCCAATCAACAGAAACTTTTCACACCGTAGCGGCACGACAGGCTGCACAAGCCTGTGTTCGATTTGTGAAATCCTCAAGCGACACGTATAGCTTGTAGCTTCGGTGTGAAACCTGGTGGGTCAATCTCATTGTCACCTTGAAACGGCAGCTCGTGTTGTGTTAACCACACAAGAAAAATATCTTGTCAACCGGTGGGAATGTCCCTTAGTTTTATTGTACATCCTTTTTCTGTGCTTGTTAATTAAACAGGCAACATCTTACGGTTGGGCATACACAAGAAATGTGCCATGCAGAAATTTTAGCGGAAAATGCAGGCTCCAGCAGGCATACTGTGCCATTGCTCTACAGCGACAGCTAAAGATCAAGCGAAGCCAAGGGTGACTAGGTAGCTCACTTGGTAGAGCAAAGAATGGCACGGTATATGCCAGAGACCCTGGTTCTCGAGTCATGGTCGAGCTTGCTTTACCCGCAAAAATTTCCACATTGCTTCTTGCTTTCTCTTCTCGACATTCATAAAATGTTCGGCCTTCATGGCTGCCCCCTTTTTGGTAGTTAGTGTTTTTGCAAAACAGTTGACTTAAGAGTGGGCTGGAGGTTGGCATGAAAGTAGTTTCCTGGCCCGATGCGATACAGAGACACCTAGCGACATATCAGAGGACTAGGAATTCTTTTCGGCTGTCCTAAGCCTGAGGCCAGAGAACCTTCCTTCCTTCACCACCCCCTCCCCTCCGCGTGACTCACGCAGTGAGGTTTCCAGGAAAAGGGCACCCACCTGTTTCTTTTAATTCTGGTTTCGGAGGCTAAAATTTCTCCACTGGCAAAGCAATTCGCATTTCTCTGCTTGCTGGCTGACTCTTGCATGGAGCGAGACGAGTGGCAGGCTCCAGAGACAGAACATTCATGACTAAAGTTTTGATTGAATAAATTTGGTTGATTACAGTGGCTACTATAATTATGTTGAATTTTCTTGTTGAGGTTGGAATTTTATCAATTGAGAGTAAAGAAAGCGGTAGAGAATATCAGTTGAAAGAAAGTATTTTCCTTTGAAGGGGGTGTTTTTTTATACAAAATCAATATAATAATAATAATAATAATAAGGCAAGAATTAGTAACAATTATTATTTCAACTATTAACGAATCGAGTCCCTATTAGAGATGGGCAGGAGCGAAACTACCTGGAATTTAAAAAGGGGAAACGTGGACATGCGTAATAACATATGGAAAAACTGAAAAGGAGAAAGACGGACAAAACAATGTAACAAAATGTACAGTAGTAACAAAGATGTCAGGAAACAATAGTATAATATTGAACATACACTTTGATGAAGTAGTTTTCTTTGTTATGATCTGAATTAAGTCCCTTTGCACAGTTCTCATCGTTGGAGTTCACAGCAGCTTTAATCGGCCAAGATTGATTGATTTTGTTTATTTTACTTCGCCTTTCTGCCACTCTTGGCTAATGATGATATGATGTAATCGATGAAGAGACGCTCACGAAGGACACGTATGCCCAGACCGGATTCGAACCCGGGACCACTGGCGTCGTAGCGAAATGAGATAAATACTCCGCCACGGGGCCGGCTAATCGGCCAAGGGTGGGGACAAACTCTCAGTGATGATGGGAATCCCCTGTGGAAACATATGACCAGTTCCTGCATCACATTAGTTGCTCTCTCCTATTGTGATTTTTCCCAATGTTAATTGATTGCTTGCCAAGTGAAATTTCAGTCCAACTAATTATAGTATGATCTTCAAGATCAGCACTATACGTGTTACAAAGTACTCCTAAAAAAATCCCAGTGAATTGGTCAAAATAAAGTGACAGAATTTCGAGGAGAGGCCGAGCCTCTGTGGACCAACACTTGGTTACGCCAATATACGTAAGTAAACCCGTGGTGCTACAGCCCCTGAGGGCCAGAGCCCACCTACCGACTGTAGGCCTCACTTCCAGTCCAACCAGTTATGTGCGGTCAGCACGACGAACCCCTAATCTTTGTTGTAGGTTTCCGTGACTCATTCATAGCTTCCCAATCTCCTCACGATGGTGGGTGGCAACCGGCCCTATACACAGGCCGAAATCTCAGGAGAAAAGTTGATACGTTTCCCCTAAGAGACTCGAACCTGCGCGCGTCCCGTAGACGGAGCTCAAACCATGATGCATCGGACCATACAGTCACGATGCAGAACAACAGGGCCGTAGCCAGAATTTTATTTCGGGGGGAAGGCTCATCCCTTATCAGCAGCTGCCATCTAAGGGCGAAAAAGTGGGGAATAGAACCCCTGAAGATGAATTTCTCAGTATATTACAAGTTATTGTACAAGATGTTTAATGTAAGTAAAATTAATCACCGCTATACCCTATTTTAATTACATATTTGTAGGATTTCGGAACGGTCTTCAGCCTCACCCCCCCCCCCCCCCGGTCACGTGCCTGCGGGAGAAAATATACATAAGTGCTGATCCCTTATTCTGATTGGCGTTTTAAGAATAGAATATCCTTCAGAGCATCTCTAAGACATGGTCTTTTAAAAATCAGTTCTAGAGAAGAAACCTTGTCCAATTTACGTTTTCAACTTGTTTCCTTGTGTAGTTTTTAAAGAAGAGAAAAGTTATCACAATTGGTAATCTGCTGGACAAGATCAACGTCGAATATGTAATTGAAACAAAAATTTTCATGTTCGTACCACGATGGTTTTACTGACTGAAAAGTTTATGTTTAATAATTTTGATTGAGCAAAGTTTCATAAAGTAAGTTCACATCTACTGCGTGTTTTCCGGCAAATTTTTGTCCTAAAACGTTATATTCAACAAAATGCAAAAAAGCCCATGTTAAATTTAAGCACTTTCCACGGCGACCTTCGCCAAACTCCACCTCCCTCTTAAAAGTCCTTTTTTAACTCACGAAACTCTCGGACTGCATACAGGAAACTTGGTCCGGTCACTAATAAATCGTCACTCAAAACTTAGATTTTCAGTTGATCTGTGCAGCTTATTTCCTTTTTTTTTTAAAAAAAAATAAAAAATATGCTCCAATGTCCATTACTGCTGAAATATTTACTTTAGAGACCTTCGGCTCATGACCCGAAACTAGCACTACACTGTCGGCAATGTCTTGAGCTTTGGACCTGAACTTGTAATAGTGGTAGACTTCAGCACTTTCCAGCAAAATGTGTCACTAGTTCTTCCCCCGTAATCTCTACATCTTATAAAACTGTCACTCGACACTGACTGATCACTAATCGACTGTCACACTTACTCCTGAAGTCTTATTGAATTATTCTGTTGTACAGACCAACCGTGAAATTGAATCTGCGTATTTATATCCATATTAGAGTCATTCAGGGGAATATGCACATACAGGTTAAATGCGCAGAACAAAGTTTCGCAGTTATTTTGCAACACTGATCAATATGGGAGGCATCGTGTGCAAGACGTCGGAAGCACGGGAGAGTTGCAGGAACGAGAATAGAATTTCGGAGGTAAGTAGGACAGATAATACCACATAGATATTTTAACATGGTTTCATGTAAGGTTAAGACACTGTAGAAGGAAGTGTGTGAGAAGGCAACATGTAATATTAGTAGATAAATGCCCACTCAAGTAAAGTAGTTGAGCTGTTGTGTAAAACAGTATGGCGCATGCGGTCAAGAACGAAGCCGGATGAGCAGGGTTGCCAGATGCAAGAAAATTGTCTATGAGGGGCAAAATGCTCATATTGGTGTTGGGGTAAAAAGCACACATGTGCAAATTACCCCAAATTAGTATTGTATAGAAAAGAAAAATACCATGTTTGGAACAGCATTTGTGATTCAAGATATTAGATACTGATACATTCAATTTCAAGTTAGTTCGTATGTATGCGTTTGAATAGTGCATATCTAAAGGTGATCCCTGTTGTCCATGTTTGATGACAAGTAGCTACACAAGAATTTTTCCTTCCTCTTTCAGCCCAATGGTTCGAGAATATCAAAGACGAACACAACGATGTTCATATGGAGAAGAAGAAGTCCAGGCAGCCCTGGCCGCGATAAGAGAAGGCATGAAAATATACACTGCCAGTAAGACATTTGGTATTCCGCGCAGGACATTGCAACACAGACTGCAAAAAAATATCCAGGATATGAACCAAAATTAGGTCGACCAGTTGCACTTGGTGCTGGAGAAGAGGAATTGTTGCAGCATCTGTTAAAATTGGAATCGAAAGGTTTCCCGCTTACAATGGCCGATACTGAGCGCCTAGCTTACCAATATGCAAAGAAGAAAGGAATTCCCCATCCGTTCAGTTCGACGAGGGAAAGTGCAGGATATGGTTGGTTATATGGTGTGCTACAAAGACATCCAAATATCAGTGTGCGAAAGGCGCAGCCTCTGTCCTATGGACGTGCTGATACTTTAAGTAAGGAGGAATGTAGGACATTTTATAATCTTCTAGAAGCTGAAATGACTGACTCAAATGGAGATCGTCTTCTACCTTCACACATCTTTAATTGTGATGAAACGGGTTTACAGTTCATTTTCAAGCCAGGCAATGTATTAGCAGAAAAAGGTAAACGGGCTGTGCAAGCACACAAACTACAACTTCGTTGGATGAAATAGCCCCTGTTCCTACACGTGATGGTGTCCGTATACTTTCTCCCAGAAGCGCAACGCGTTTGACATCTCCTGATCATGTAGATGTTTTGAAATCCAAGCAACAAGACGATGAAAAGGTGCTTCACAAAAGAAGAGAGGAGGCGTAACGCCATGGATGTCCGCAGGATTCTTTCCAGGGGGGGCAAGGAAGGTATTTTTTTTCAGGCGGGGGCAAACAAGGCACATTTCCCCCAAAAATAGTGTTGTTCCCTAAAAAAACATTGCTTAAATTTGAATTTATGGTATTCATGCAATAATTAACACATATTATTGTGGCTAAAATGAAATTATATGTGTGAAATACATAATTTTTGGTTGACTTTCATTTTCGAGGGGGGGGCACGGCCCCCCTGCCCCCCTTCCGGACGCCCATGCGTAACGCAGGCAATGAAGCATTCGCCGAAAACTGGTGTCCGCTCAAAGGTCTGTGCAAATGCGGCTCATTCCAGTCGTGCTAGTAGTGATCCTACCAACTATTGTGCTGTTTGCAAAGGCTATTATTATGACGTTGACTTAAACAAGGTAGGAGATTGGGTGAAATGCCATAAATGGTGCCATCAAGCATGTCTCATTCAACGTACGTCAAGTACCTTTTCACGTGTGTGTCCATCTTGTGTGTCTTTACTCTTTCAGTCCCAAGTTCATGGTGTTTTTTTTTCTTTTTCACATGCACATTTTTACATCTTTGCTATTGTTTTTACTTTCTATAAACATTTGCAAGCATGTTACTTTCTATGCTTGCACAAAATAATAATCTTATTTTTCACTTATGATGTTCAAAGTTTCGGTACCAGATATTCCATGTATAAGCTACTACATGTGCGCATATTATACAGATATGCGAATATTACCCCAATATTGGGGGAAAATGCTCACTTTGTAGACTTCAATTTACGCTCCTGTAACATTGTTATTAGAAACATTATTACGTGTTACTTCTGTACAATAATAAAGGAAGGTTCATTGTATGTTGTCTGAAATTTTCACGCTGACCAAGCCTTTACGCTTGGTTATACTTGATGAAAAAGCTTAATGTGCGCATATTCCCCCGAACTACTTTATATTCTGGAATGTTCCGCACATAAAATGTTTTGTAGTTCGACTCCACCTCCTATACACTTTTCAGAGAATTACTAATCCAACGAATCGCCCGACTCATGGCGCTGCCTTCAACAGTGCTTTGTTGTGCAACTTACAAATGCTGACAAATCTTTATATAATGCTCAAGTTCGTTACGACAACACCGAAAGAGCAAGAAAAGTTTACATACAATATTATCAATAACAGGGTTATCCCTCAGGGTAATAGAACATTCTCCGCTTTTCCTCGATAATTATATCTCTCTTTAAATTATAATCACAATATTTTATTACACACACACAAGCCAAAAATCTCATTTTATCTAGTGTAAATCGAAAAATTTCGGAGGGGGCTCGAGCCCCCTGAGCCCCCCTCTGGATACGTGCCTGGGTGGGGGGAAGGACCAAGGACAGTTTACTTTCCATTGGTAGATAAGGTTTAATGCGGGGACAAAAGTGGCCAAGAGTGATGGGTAACTGTCCCCCCACGCCCCTCCTAATCGCCGCCAATGAATATTATTAATAATAGTAGTTGCTGTAACTTGCAGCCTGTCACAGAAAACATTATTTTCGCCACAATTTCACCACTCGAATTACACTAACTATTTCCAGAAATCTCTGGGGGTGGGTGGGGGGCAAGTGTACTCCCCCTCTGCAAATAAGCCTTGTGAGTTAAAAATTGCATAAGCATTCGAAGTTGTGCTCGGAAGAGGGATATGTGCGACTTGGGGAAAAGCTCTTGTGGAATATATAAAGTAAAACATATTATCTTTACTGTGTAATTACTGATTATTATAGTAAACAACATCACATTGTCTTGGGAGAGAGAGAGACAGAGAGAGAGTGGAGCATCTCAAAAGAAACGAAATTTCTTTTTTTTTAACACGGATATTATTTGCATAATTTTGATGGTAGTTTCTACATGTTTTATTTTTCGAGGACACGTTAGAAGGGGCCCAGGCACCCATGGTACACCCAGTGCGCACGCCTGTGCTTTTGATGCATCAATTGAAATGACACAGTTAAACAGGTAATTTTGGTTTCCTTGAAATGCCCGTGTCTGCTATTTTCAAACGATACATTTTTGCTTCTTGTGCCAGTTTTGGCTAATTTGCGAAGATGGGGATGAGTGATGATGATATGATGAAATTGATGAATAGACATCACAAACGTCCATGCCCAAGCCAGGATTCGAACCCGTGACCACTGGCGTTGCAGCGCGATGAGCTAACCACTCCGCCACGGGGGCCGGCGATACATTTTTAATGCGTCCCATGAAACGACAGCTGAAAAAGTTACGCTTCATGCGTTTTTGTGTGTATATTAATGGACCAGAAATGCATTTCAACAGTTCATACACTTTATTGTGTTATTGGGTTTTGGGTAGTGCCACAAGCCACTTTCCTAATGTATTCTGTATTATGTATTATGTATGCATTATTACTTGCTTTCTATAAACAGTGACGCTCAAAGAAATTGGAGACAACTAGATTAGAGTGTATCCATCCCTTTCATCGTTGCCACAACTTACATGCGTTACTGCATTCTCGATTTTTTACGCTAAGGCCAGTCACACTTATTTTGTAAAATATTATGTCTGTAACAATTAAATGATTTTTTAATAATTATACGTTTAATGGGCAAAGTGGAAAGAAATGTAACTTTTATTTTCTTAACGAACAATCGGCTAATACGTTCTAAATTTTTATCAAATAATAAATATACGTTATACATTTACTAAATTTAAGTTCATTATCAATATATAAAACGGTTGTAATATAATTAAGCCTTGTTTCCATATCAAAAAATACTAAGTTGCTGACCAAGGCAGTTTATTAAGATGTAAAAACACTTAACATGTAACGTTTCAACCCTGTATCAGGGTCTTCCTCAGACGAACAAGTTTTAGTTTAGTTTTTCGTCTGAGGAAGACCCTGATACAGTGTTGAAACGTTACATGTTAAGTGCTTTTACATCTTAATAAACTGCCTTGGTCAGCAACTTAGTGTTTCTTATAAAACGGTTGTTAATTCTTGATTAGTCGACTATTAATTTAACCTAACCTAACCTAACTTTAGATTAAATATTAATTGATTTTGTTATCAAATTATAGGTCAATTAATACTGAATCACAATTCAATTGGCTTTATCATCAATGAATAAATCAGTTGAATCTGAATCGTTCACAAAAAATAGACTGTGCCTATTGTCTATAAATGTAGTGCGCGTGCGCACAGCAAAATGCCCCTTCGTACACCAGTCGCATTAAACCACTGAACTCTTAGAAGCAGTGGTCATTTCGCTTCAAACCAACAATAAAAATCCAGAACAACGGAAAACAATGCAACTGAATCACTGTAAAATGGCATTAATTGTTACTAATGTGACAGTCAGAGGACAAGTTCAACAATCAAGGCTCTCCGGTACTTGTTTTTTGTACATCGTTGACGAAGAAAGAAAAAAAGCAATGCACCTCATAGTCGTGTTCCACTGCATTGCCCATCTAACATCCTGAGCAAACTTGGTCAGGCGATTACGATGTATAAACTAGTTGTAATGGCGGGATTTGTATGCGACCAATACAACACGATCGACGATGCGAAATCACAATGGTTTTCTGAGTAAAATGTACTGCCTGGTTCTTCTAGTTTCGTTAAGAACTCTGTTTAAACTCCTTCCTCTTTTTTCTCAACCAGCAATGCCACAACGTACCTTACGTTTGGTATAAATATACATCATACTGAAGAAAAGACAACGCACATTATTCCAGCATTTCAGGAAATCTTCTCACGTACAATACCAGGACCATTTATTCAGTTTAAGAGGCGAAGGTTGCAAGGCATGCTTCCCTTCTTGTCCGGTGCTTTTGGGACGATGCCACTGTTTAATTTAAAGACAAGAATTGTTACCCCTCCTTCCATCTTGGATTCTCATCTTTTGTCTGGCTCACTGTTGCCAACGGATGCGTCTAAAATGTCACCTACAATTGACCCAAAGTTCCTACCCAGAGTTGATCCCTTGGAATTTGGAGTGCGATGTTGGTATCACATCCCACACACACACACACAGTGCTTCACCGATGGCTTAGTGGTGTCGGCCTCTGTGGCGAAGTGGTCAGCGCGGCGCGCTACGAAGCTAGAGGTCCCGAGTTCGAATCCCGGTTAGAACATGGATGTTTGTGTTTGTTCGTAATGAAAAAAAAGCGAGAATATAGTCAAAATTGGTACAGTGTGAAAGTTGAGAAAATGGAATGACTGGAGATACTACCGCATAGGGGCATTCCTTCATAAAAAGAAAGTAGGAACGTCGTCGCCCCTTTAATCAAGGGGTCCCAGGTTCGATTCCCGGTGGAGGCACATTGCGCAGTGGTTTTGGATACCACTTTAAACTGTAGTTCCAGTCCCAATTAGCCTATCTGTGCACAAAGTGGACTTGAACCAATACCTCAAACATGCATACACACAGGCAAATTGTCATACAAAGTAAATGAAAGGTTGTTAAAAAACGGTGTAATTGATTTAGTTTATTTTACTTCGCTTTTCTGTCGCTTTTGGCTAATCGCGAAGATGAGTATGAATTGTGATAAAAGGTGAAATAAGCCCATAGAAGATTATGCTGGCTGTGACTCCAGACGCCAGAGCCTCGTTAGTCTGCAAAGTGTTGTCCAGGGTGTACTACGTACGTGAAAGGGAAATTGACATTTGGGTGTATTCGAAAAAGGGCCCCCTCACATCCCAAATAGGTGTAATTAAACGGCTCAGTTCCGTGTAATTCGAACGTTTTCTTTCTGTGCAGTCGCCATAAGTGTTCAATGTATTTACCGTATGTCACGTGGCACACATCTACAGTCTGAAGTATATTTCTGCTCACACTCGACCCAGCATCTCAGCAGTAACTGTGCTAATGGCAGCGGTGATTCAGTGTCTCAGAATATCGAGGCCTTATGTTAGGGGTGGTACATAAACGCAATCCTTGACGTAACCTCACAAGATGACATCGAATGGGGTCAAGACCGGAGACCTTGGTGGCCAACAGAGCTACAACTGCAGTCCTGACAGTGGCGCCTCTGTCGGCTGTTTTCGCAACTACGCCAGCGCAAATTTTAAAAAAATAATCTCGGAAACGTTGTCTTTCACTTGGTGAATGAATCATTTCATGTTTCTGAATTGTTTAATTGATGTTTTAAGTCCACTTTGTGCACAGTAAGGCTAATCGGGAATGGACCTACAGTTTAAAGTGGGATCCGAACCACTATGTGCCTCCACCGGGTATCGAACTCGGGACCCCTTGATTACAAGACAACGACGCTACCACTGCGCCATCGGGGAGGCCAATTGTTTAATTAAACGGACTTCACAATTACCCTGTATAAGTGAAAGGAGCGTTACGTAAAAGCCAGATATGTGCAGAACAAAATTAAATTGCATGTCTCAAGCATGGCGAAATGGTGGAGTGATTAGGCTGTTGCCTAGGACGCTGAAGATTTTAGGTTCGATTGTAGAAGTGACAGTGACGTCACCAAAGGGGGCAGGGAGGCGCCGATAAGTCAGACAACCTCCCTTCCGGGAGTTAATGAAATGTCTAAAAATAAGGATCTTCACTTCTAAGAATATGTTGGTTACTTCGACACTTGAAAATTTATATATATGTGTCTGCATCTAGCGGCAAAAAGAGATAACAGGTTCAACGACAAAGTTAAAGCATGTGTGCCTACAAGATGGACAAGTCGCTTGCAAGAGTGCCTTGCAGTGAATATGACATTAAGCGTTATAGTAGTGTATCTTTCCAAGTTGTCAGAGGCAGTGGCGTCGATTGGATTCCAAAATTACGGGGGGGGGGGGGCGGGCAGGGTGCCAAATCTGGGGGGCAAATACAGTTTTCTTTCCCTCGTAGATAAGGTTTAGCATAGTGCGGGGGCAAAAGTGGCAAAAAGTAGGGGGGCCACCGCCCCCTCCCCTCGCCCCCCCTAATCGCCGCCACTGGGGGACTGATTCCCACAGAAGTGAAGCAAGAGGTCCACTTTACCAAATGAACTTTCGCTTCAAGTACTTTGTTTGTTCCGGAAACTCCTGGTTCGCAAGAAGAGCGTTTCAGATTATCTTCAGAGCGTTAGAATCGACTCATGACAGGAGCACTGTTACTTGCAAGTTCCGTTACTAACGAACTAAAGTCCAGAGACAATTTTCACTGCGAATTGTTTTAAGAAACAGTGAGCCTTTATGAAGAAAGTAGTATGGAAGTAGTCGAGAAAGGAAAAAGAAACCCAGAAAAGTTTATGAAATATCTCATCGTGATCACAGAGCAAAATCCTTCCACTTCAAGCAATGACCATAGTCAGAACGGATTTCGAACACATTTGTTCTTTGTCATTATTGGACATAATCATTGCTTATCTTGGCAGAATTCTTACAAAATTCAGTTTTGAAAAGGATAAGTGCTTTCTTACCAGAATCAAAATATTTCTTGAATCATGAACCGTTTGTAAATTTGTGTTCCTGTGATATTATTGCCCTAAGCCAAGGGTTCCCAAACTTTCTAGTTTCACGGCGTCCTCAAGATTTTTCCGTGGAACCCAAGTCAGAATGTATATTCCTACCTAACACTTGTAACGCTCAGTTAGTGTGGGTTGCTTGCCTTAAGTTAAAAAATAAACACATTTCAAATTCAGAAATATTTTATATATAAAAGTACTAAGTAAGTACATATTTGGAAAAATCATGTCATTGATTGAATTCACAATTGTAATTAGCGGGACAGGTGAGCCTGATATTCACTGCATCTTCTCAAATCTTAGTATTCAAGAGAACACAGCTATCCTCGTATCCTGTTCCATGTTAATTTTTGCACGATACTTGCCCTTTATAACAGCAAACTCCGAAAATCCAGCTTTGCACAAATACGAGGATGTCGCAAATTAAGATTCGCAGAGCTGATACTGAAAAAGTTCGGTATGTGCTGTGCGGCTGCCTGATAAATACTGCAGTGACTTGACAAGAATCCAGAATTCAAAAGACTCTGCTTAAATTCTTAACTGGAACGACATCTACTCTTCATACCCAAAAGATAAATACTGATTTCTACAATGTCCGTTAGGTGTCCTTCCAATCATGGAATGAACAGATTGATGCGATTGTCAGATTCTAAAACCATGTGTAGACTACCAGTAAATGCCATTTCTGTGAAAATATTGAAGCATTTCTCGGCGCCCTTGTAATGTAGCCACGGCATTACAGGGCGCAGCTGGGCTCACTTTGGAAACCCCTACCCTAAGCTGAAATGAAGATCTTTGCCTAAAAACTCTTCAGCGTTACGAAGATGGAACAAAAGTAGTGGATTTAGTGATTTCGGAAATTTCCCAGCATTGAATTGGCATTTTACGAGGTTCACAAAAGATTCAGTGCAATTTGTGAAAGAACCTTTTCGTGTTTGAAATGTCTTGCTTGCAACCGGCACGTATCTAGAAATATTTTTCGGGTCAGAAACAAGTGTCTGAGAAATAACAGCAATTTTAATGTTTATTGTTAACACGTTAATACAATGTATAGGTCTATTCATGATAATAATAATTAAAATATGTAAACTAATTAATATTGTTATTGTTATTAGATGAATAGGTACAAAGACAATGTATCGCATTCATTATCTACCTTGCATGTTCTAAATATCACTAAAATCTGTATAAAAACAATTGTCCTCGCAAGGAAAATTAACGTCAAAAATAGAGAAATCAAATATTTATTGAATAGCAATAAATATGTTATGTCCTTGCTTTCCTGTAGGTTCAGCGAAATTATACAATAAATGCTAAACAAGTATATTTTTACTATTTAATTTTAGTCCTTGGTAATTCTTTCGGGAGGAGTCCTGACCCCCTGAACCCCCTCTAAATACGTCCTTGATGTCAAACTATCTCGTTTGGAGGAGGAGGAACGTCAACTCTTGGAGGTATTGTAGGTTGTTGATGCGTTCTCCAAAAGCACGTGCGAATATGAGAATTGCACTTTGCAAAGGGACTTCTATTGTTTCTAAAGCCCGCATCACACGGAAGTGGATTGCCAGTAGGTATGCCCTAGTTGGTACTGGACTGGCTACCAATTTGTTAGTTTTCGCCTCACACGATACTTATCAGCGTACTTGTCGATAGACTTTTGTTCCCATACGAGGGAAGTTGTAATGGCGGCTGCGTGAGATGTAAACAATGTATCACTTCACATTTTTAAAAGCCGATAACTATTCAACCGAGAGGAATAACGTTTCGTATAAAACGTTATTAGGTACAAAACAATGGCGTTGGTTAAATACATGCTTTACAACGTTTACTGTACACGTATGGAAGAATATTTTAGTTGTTTCAAATGTAAACACCGTGCACTCAGCATAGATGGTGTAACTCAACGCGCCTTTCATGCTGTATACGTTATACATTGCTGGAGTAACACTCGGACAAAAACGCTCCTTTGCAAACTCACAGATTATCTTCACATGGCCAAACTTTGCTCTTATTGGCTGTTCCACAGAATCCAGTCGAGGAAAGCTAGTAGCAATTAGAACATGTCCTATTCCTCCAAACCAGTCAGCCAGGCGGCCAGGATTGCTACCTAGAAAGTTAGTTCAGCGCCAACTAGGGCATTCCTACTAGAAATCCAGTTCCGTGTGATAGGGGATTAATATCATCTATATTTAGCAAGGAAATTTAACTCTTCGAATCTTTATTTCGTCATTTATGTTGTTATTTTATGACTTGAATATTTATAGCACTAGCTTCATCTCAACAAAGACGTAGAAGAATTATGAAATAATAAATGGGAAGACTATCTTAGACCATTTTCGCCTGTCTCTCAGTACTGAAATAGACCACTAGAAACAACGCACGAATAAAAAGAGCAAATGTCTTTATTAAAACGTATCGTGTGGAGATGAACTCCTCATTAAGAATTAGAATTTTGTAAGTAAACGTCAACCCAGGATAAAAACGATAAAGACATAAAACAGCAGAGATGAATAAATATTATATTTTGTTTGATTTTCTAGACGTTACATCATTGTAAGTACACCAATACACTTTCTTTACACTTTGTAACTACACCCTTACATTATTTCCTCACCCCTCCCCAGTCACTTTCCCTTGATGGCGTCACTGAGAAGTGATGTGTGCTTGTTATGTATTTTTTATTTCTAAATACAGTAAAACCTTGTTGATTCGAACCCCGATAAGCCGGACTTAATCCGGACAGGCCAAAGGCCTAAAAAAAGCAGAATGCAAGGTTTTAAATGTGGCTGTACGCGTATATACGTACTGCATTGTCGAATTGCTTTACATTTTACTGTACTGTATAGTGTATTTACGCCTATGCCCATTAAATACATCATAATAAACATGTTTTGTTGCTATAAACGGAGTTTAAATGCACTTTCTACTGTTCTTTACGTTATTTCAGTTAATCCGGATTTTCGTTAAACCGGTCAACTTATCCCCCCACTAGTCCGTATTAACGAGGTTTTACTGTATTTTTATTTACAAATTATTTTAAGAGGCACATACACACGCAAGGATAAAAACGGGGAGATTATTTTTGTTCAAGTTCATGCATCACAAAATATAGTGATTTATGCCTAAGGTTGGCAACATTTATATCGTCTGCCTTACCAACTTGGCGGTGGGTAGCTTTGATTACGCACAGAGTTTGTACGGCAAGACGGTGTAGACCTGCGAGGAACACGAAAGTATGCGAGCTGACTAGTGCGACATCTAACGGGTAAAGGGAGGGGGGGAGGACCGTCGCGTTATGGCTTTCAACTGTTCGTTACCGAACAATATATTCTTCTCGGTGAAGGCCAAATAGTGTGCAGCTTATGGGTATAAATTGCCCTTTTGTTAACAGTTTTCAGCAAGGGAAGAAATCAGTGTATTCAACTGCTGATTGGCAGAAAATAGTGTTTGGAGTAAAAAGTCCAGCGTATCTAAGGACTTTCCCTAGAACTGACTTTCTGTGGTTTCTGATTGGAAGTTTATTACGAACATTTAAAAAGTGATGAAACTGTTACTTAGAGTGATATCAGAAAAGAAATGTTTGGTAACAGTTCGTTATATCGGAGACACATCAAAATAGGATATTTTGTGTTTCGCATGGTTCGTACTTACCAATTGTGTATTGCGGAACATAGTTCAAGGTGTCATTATGCTTTATACATGAAAACGAACCCAATTTTTCACATACAGAGTGATTTTTTTGATTCCTTTCTTCGCTTCTGTAACACAATATGGCGGGCACATTTTGACTCACGTTGTGACTAAGCAGTGTTTCCAAACTTCTTCACCGAAAAATACCACACTATCGCGTTCGTCACGTGTGAAAATTTTACATTATGCACGGGTAGCTGATGGATAGCCCCACGAACCATTTCCGATAATGTTAGGTTAGGTTTGGTTAGGTTAGGCAAGCATAGTGAAAAAAAGGGGTTTGGAAATATTGACAGGGGCTTACGTCATCAAACGTACGCAGCATGCAGTTCACGTAGAGAAAGCAATGGCAATTGTGCGTCGGTGAGATATTTCTCTTGAAAAATACATGATTTCCAGGTCAAATATATTCCACGATGAAAGAGAATACCTCGACGAACGTTGGAAAGCTTGGAGAAACTCATTTCCGTAAGTAGTTTCTTCTTTAAAAATGAAGAAATGTGTCTCCGATGTAACGAACTGTTACCATATGTTTGTATTACCGATGGTATTGAAAGGAGAATTTGAAAGGATAGAGATATACAGCGTAAAATCAGTAAAAGCGTACAAAAAAGAAACAGGAAATGGGTGCTGCACTACAGCTGGAGACATGGACGTCAGCAGGATTTTATTCCAGGGAGGGGCAAGGGAGATTTTTTCCAGGGGGGTGAACAAAACAAATTTTCCCCAATAATAGTGTTGTTCCCTCAAAGAACATTGCTTAAATTTGACATATTCATGCAATAATTAACACATATTATTGTGGCTGAAATGAAATTATATGTGAAAAATATATCATTTTTGGTTGACTCATTTTTCAGGGTAGACACGGCCCCACCTTGCCCCCTCCTTCCCGACGCCCATGGCTGGAGATAGGGAACCTAGGCTCCAGACTAAGTGACTGACTGATTGTTCGTTTCCATGACTTCAATTGATGTTTGGTTCACTGGTGTTCTTCTTGCAGTATAGATTTTGTGATCCCTGCACCTGTCGCTTGGAATCCGTCATGTGTTGAGCGTGTGGTCTCTGATAGTGTTGAATGACTCCTTACAAAGTAGGTTTTACCAGAGACGTGAAGTCCTGGCGCTGCCCCATCCGAACATCTGCGTACCAATACTGCTGACTTCAGGATTGGAATGTGTTCTAACGGTGCTCCAGAATTTTATAACCTTTTGGGCGATGGTGTGTTCTAGAGATTAAAAAGCTCGAGTCCTCTTGGATCTGCCGGTTGCTGGTGTATCGACTGCTCCCGCTGGATATTCTTGGTATCATATTTTAATGAACTTGTAGTTTGTGCAGGTTGGATCTGGCAATGTTGTGCCACGCTGGTGTGGCATGGTCTTGTAGATCCTGGTGTGGGTCTCCAATGATAAGTATCGAAAGAATACAGTTCCACTAGCCTCTGATTGCTGAAGCGCCTGAAGATCTGAAAGTTACACTATGGTCTAGCGTCAGGCTGAGGAATCGGGCGGTGGTCTGTACAAATTAGTCAAATTTTGCTGCTGGTCCTGGCGTCTCGTTCGTTTGGGAAGGTAGCACTGTTTGTGAAATTGGTCTTCACTCTTCATTTCTTTGATCAGATCTCAAATGGTGTTGGAGTAGATCTTTGCAAACCCCAGCTAGCTTCTTTGGGGCAGCAAAGTAGGTCGCATCATCAGAATAGTAAGGAAAGTCGTTGGGTGCCACCGGTGTATCCGTGGTATAGGATGCGCAAAGGATTGGCCCTACAAAAGCAGTGCATTCCACTGTCTCTATTCAAGACAAGGCTGAAGTAAGAGCACTGTAACGCTTCCTAGCGTGGAAGGTTAGAACATGATGTTCACCAAACTTTAGCAGTTCATTCATAAAGAGAATAAATAACACATAATGTAATAAGCTCTCAACAATGTAGAGAAGACAAATCTATAATGTTGGCACAGGATCGTTACAAGTGAGCAGAGGTCACTGAAATACAAAGATGGAAAATAGGTGCTGCAGATAAAGCTTCTCCTATACATTATCTTTTCGTTCTGCGCAGGTGAGAGAGGTTACAGCGCATGCCCATTTGATACGAGGCTTTCCGTTGAACTCATTGTTGTGATTTGACATAACTACGACAGTTTTTGAAATGCTACGTCAAAAATAACACCTAGTACATGTATGCAAGTAATATTTCATTAACATTCACTTTGGGAACATTACAGAAGAGATATCATTAATATTTCGATTGTCAATCTATGCACTCAACTCTGGTTTGGACATAAAGAACATGCTATCCTTGATATATCTCAAATGCTTTAACACCGAAAACTGTTAATTGCTGGAAAAGAGGTTTTTATGTATGTGCAGTAACATTTTCTTAATACATTTTTCATCCATTGAAAATCGTAAAATAATGCGAACTTGACACAAAAAGCGAATTCTGTCATTTTCTCGAATTTCAACACATTTTGTGCTTAAAATACGAAAAATACGGCGAAAATTCAACATTCTTGTGTTTTATCCTTAAAAGAAAATATGTCATATTTACTTTCGTATGTTTAACGTGCACGTTTTGCAAAAAATATTCAAAATTATTCTGTGGTACGTGTTATACATGGAATAATTCCAAAACATACAAGAAACCACCTCTTTTGGATAGAAATTACACCGGAAAATTAAGGTTCCTAGTCATCAGGCGTTTATCTAACTGTTCTAGTGATCTCCCATCTATTGGAGCGCCTGAAATATCAATAACTAACACATATGGCAACACTGAAGCTTCCTACAAGCCATTCTTCTTCGGAACCCGGTCGAGCAGATCACTGAATAGTGGTATACCTCTTTTTGGAGAAGATGCTCCCAGCTTCCTTTCGTTAGAAAGACCGAGAGGGAGAGGGACATCGGAAGAATAATGAGAGGAGAACTGGTTAGTTTTTCTTGCCGCTTGACGTAAATGTTCCTCTAAGAGTCCTGGATCCCTCTACTTGATGGCTGGCCTGCGGGCATCTTGCTACTGCAAATCCGAATTCTTCGAAGGCCGAGACCCTGCTCCAACCCGCGGAACAACAGTGTTCAATATGCGCTCTATCAACGCTGACGATTCTTTGGAAGCGTAAGGCAATATTATCAATGGTCAGACGAAGCGTTTCCCTGGACGTTGTTCACTGTGCACCAGATTAAAGCGCCACATTTCGTCCTGGTGGTAAAAATGTGAACATCTTTTTTTTATTTCGTCAGCATTCGCTTCGCCATGGTCTCCATAGCTTCTGTACCAAGTTTCAGCGCAATCCATTGCTTCGACCGAGCTCCAGAGAGCTCTGAAATGGGGAAATTTAATTCTAAGCGCCACATTTGCACCTGGTGTTGAAAATTTGAACTATTTTTTTCGTCAGCATTCGCTTCTCCATGGTCTCCATAGCTTCTGTACCAAGTTTCAGCGCAATCCATTGCTTCGACCGAGCTCCAGAGAGCTCTGAAATGGGGAAATTTAATTCTAAGCGCCACATTTGCACCTGGTGGTGAAAATTTGAACTATTTTTTTTTTTCGTCAGCATTCGCTTTTCCATGGTCTCCCTTGTTTCTGTACCACGTTTCAGCGCAATCCGTTGCTTCGAACGGGCCCCAGAGGGCTCTGAGTAGGGCAATTGTTATTGTGGCTACCCAGGCATGTGAAATACATTATTTAATAGCTAGAAATGCAAAAATATTGTAATTTGCTTGTTGTTTCAACAGTGATAACTGAATAGGTCGCCTGGCACAGACATTTTTTTTAAAACTGGGGAAATTCCAGTAGAGGAAAGTGAAATTTTGAGGGAAATTCTAGGGATCTTCCACCTGCACTGCCGGTGCTAGTACAAAGGAAATCTATCTAGAAGCTGACGCGTGAGCCGGATACCAACGAGCTGCCCAGCCTGGGAGCCATAATGGAGGATCACTGTCAAGCTTCTCCAGAAGCGATTATGTCCGCGTACTTGCCAAATCCACCTCGCAGATGGGACGACCACTTCGCAGCCGATGACACATGTTCCGAGCTTGTTCTCCAGAATGGTCCCGATGAGCCGCACGTGACGGGGTATTAGAATAACAAAGGGGGAAGACCAGAGGTATAGCGTGGTTCCAGAGGTATTGTAGTCGTTCCCATTCGTCTTCCAGTCTGCTGCAAATTTCTGTTTCGGGTTTGATCCTTCCAAGCCTGCATTATACGCACAAGCTTGCAGCGCAGAAAGATGAGATGGGTTTGTATGGAGGTAAAATGATAGTTGATTGATTGATTGGTTGGTTGGTTGATTGATTGATTGGTTGGTTGATTGGTTGGTTGATTGGTTGGTTGATTGATTGGTTGGTTGATTTGTTGATTGGTTGGTTGGTTGATTGGTTGCTTGATTGATTGGTTGGTTGATTGTTTGGTGGGTTGATTGATTGATTGGTTGGTTGATTGCCTGGCTGGTTAGTTGGTTGGTTGATTGATTGTTTGGTTGATTGGTTAGTTGATTTGTTGATTGGTTGGTTGGTTGCTTGATTAATTGGTTGGTTGGTTGATTGATTGGTTGATTGATTCGTTGGTTGCTTGATTGGTTCGTTGCTTGATTGGATGATTGATTGAGTTTGTGTTTTAAGTCCATGTATGCACAGATAGGCTAATCGGGACTGGACCTACAGTTTAAAGTGGGATCCGAACCACTATGTGCCTCCACCGGGTATGGAACCCGCGACTCCTTGATTAGAAGGCGACGACGCTACCACTGCGCCATCAGGGAGGCCCTTATAAGATCACCGTGTAGGCATCCAGTGGCGTAACTAAAGCCCCTCCTCCCCGCGCCAGATGCTAGAAAAATAATAATGATTGATTGATTTGGTTTAATTTACTTCGTTTTTCTGCCACTTTTGGCTAATCAAGAAGTTGAGGATGAGTGATAATATGATGAAATTGATGGTTATGGAATGCATAATACTAAACAAAATTATTAATATACATTTTATATAATTTCCAGATCAAAATAAAGAACACAAATTTACAAATTTGCATGTTTCTTAGTCCTAGTATGTGTATTTGTCCACCGTTGCTGCAACTAAGCATCAATCAACTACTGCAACATATGATGTCACTTCCACCCGCCAAATATGAGAAATGCAAGATCTTGGAGCCGACTTCTTTGTATGGCTCGCCGAACTCTGAATGAGTTGAAATTTCGCGATCGTGGTTGTTAATGAAAAATAGGAGAAATAGAATGTCAATACGGGAGCCGGGAGGATTCCAAAATATTAGCTCTAATACAGGAGTGTTTATTTATTTAAGGACATGACACTACTGGCAAATGCCCATTTTCAGTATTGTATTATCATATTGTTTGTTACACAGAATATGCAATCAATAGAATCGATAAGGTACAATAATATGATAATATGTGTTAAAGTAATATAAAAATTAATATAAAAATATTGATATGAAAAAGGAATAGAAAGCAGTAACTTGACAAGTGAGGTTAAATATTTCTCAGGATATGACAAGAATAGTAACAGAGAAAAACAAAAGAGCCAAGGGAAAACCATATGACCCAAGTATTACACATGAATGATGAGGTACATGGGTGTCCGGAAGGGTGGGCAAGGGGTGGCCGTGTCCCCTCCCCCCTGGAAAATGAAAGTCAACCAAAAATTATATATTTCCCACATATAATTTAATTTCAGCCACAATAATATGTGTTAATAAGATGATAAATTCAAATTTAAGCAATGTTTTTTTGAGGGAACAACATTATTATTGGGGAAAATGTGGCTTTTTGGTCCCCCTGGGAAAAATATCTTCCTTGCCCCTCCCTGGAAAAAATGCTGCGAACGTCCATGATGAGGTATAGAAATAATGAAAGGAACTAGCAAAAAAAATTGTCCTTAGCATTAATTCTTTCACCTGAACAACCAAGTATGTACATAGAAAATGACTGAACAGCTGAATAACGTCAATTTCCCTTTTGAGCTTTCGTAAGCTTTGAAAGATGTCCACCTTATCATATGTTTTTGCAATTTCGTTATACAACCTACACATTTTCCTACCCACGTCCAGGCCGGGATTCGAACCCGGGGCTTCTGGCTTTGTAGCGCGATGTGCTAACCACTACACCACTGATGGACCGGCCGCGAACTGTGGTAGACGGGTGAGGGAACAACACTGGTTGCTTCACCATTTTTTAAAAAAGTATATATTTTGTGTGGTGTGAGCCTCATACATTGACAGTTCAGACCTACTGTTATTTGACTTTTTCTGTCACTGATTTCAAGATGGCGGACATTTTTTTATCATGGCGCGCGTCATTTTCTCCATTCGTAAGCATCAGATTTTTAAACAACTGCCCACCAGAGATATTTAGCACTGAACTTTGAATTTGTTATCAAAAAGTTTATGTTTATGGCCCTATAGAGAAAATATTATTAAAGTCTCAAGCTTTAAATAATTTTGACATACACTATTGGTACACATTTAATTGCAAAAAAAAATATTAAAAAAATGAAGTTTTGAACATACTGCCTTCCCCCGAAAAGAAAAATTACCTAAAATGACGTTATGAGTGATTAGGATACCCAATTTTGACTTTAAAATTTACTATGAAGGAATAATATTTGGAATATTATACACACATATAATTGTCTATAATGTGCTTAACATCACAGATTTTGTCTCATTGTCTTAGGACTTTACAATGGGTTAATTAATTGCTCTTAATTTTTAATTTTTGCCTTAGAATACGCTGTTAGGAAGGTAAAAGAAACTAACGAAGGACTAAAAGTAAACTGTGTGACTCAGCTGTTACCATATGCAGATGATGTAGACTTATTAGGGGATGATGTAAATACAATTAAGAATAACTCTAAAGTAGTTTTCAAAGCAGCTAAAGAGATAGGTTTGGAAGTTAACAAAGAGAAAACTAAATATATGCTTACAGGCCGAAACCAAATGTTATGTAATAATCAAAATCTAATTATTGATAACAACTCGTTTGAGTCAGTTTCCAAATTCAAGTACTTAGGAATAATACTAACAAATGAAAATGATATTAAAGAAGAAATAAAAAGCAGGCTTAATTCAGGAAATGCATGTTACTTTTCTCTTCATAAACTTTTGTCTTCTCGTTTAATATCTAAGAAACTAAAAGTTAAAATATACAAAACAGTAATTTTGCCTGTAATATTATATGGATGCGAAACTCGGTCCCTTACATTGAAAGAGGAACATAAATTGAGAGTATTTGAAAATAAGATCCTTAGGAAAATATTTGGACCTAAAAGGGATGAGGAGACAGGTGAGTGGAGAAGGTTACAAAATTTGGAAGTACATAATTTGTATTCATATCCAGATATTATTAGAATGATTAAATCAAGAAGACTTAGGTGGGCAGGCCATGTGGCACGAATGGGAGAGGAAAGAGGTGTTTACAGGATTGTTGTTGGGAAACCTGATGGTAAGAGACCTGTAGGGAGGACAAGACAAAGATGGAGGGACAACGTTGAGATGGACCTAAAGGAAATCGTTAGGGATGTAAAAGAGTATATAGATCTTGCTCAAGATAGGGACAGATGGATGGCCTGTGTTGGTGTAGCCATGAACCTCCAGATGTAAGAAGGCTAGAGAGTTAGTTAGTTAGTTAGTCCTAGGACTTACAAGAGCTGAGAAGAAAAGTTACTGCTGATGCTTACAAATGAAGAGGGTCTCTCTGATGGCGCAGTGGTAGCGTCTTCGCCTTGTAATCAAGGGGTCCCGGGTTCGATACCCGGTGGAGGTACATAGTGGTTCGGATCCCACTTTAAACTGTAGGTCCAGTCCCGACTGTGCATAAAGTGTACTTAAAACACCAAATCAAATAAACAAAGCTTACAAATGAAGAAAATGACGCGCACCATGATAAAAAATGTCCGCCATCTTGAAATCAGTGACAGTAAAAATAAAATATCGGTGGTTCTGAACTATCAGCATATGAGGCTCACACCACACAAAATATATATATTTTTAAAAAATGGTCAAGCAACCAATTTTTTTCTTCTGTACCACTTGATATAGATTGACTCAGAATAAACCGTCTGGTCTTCAATCAAGTGAAGTTGCAATGTTACATTGCTGTTACTTGAGCGGGTAAGGAGGGGGGGGGGGGTAAAAGTGCTCCAGTTGGCACAGCCACCCTAGAAAGCATGAGTTGTGCAAGACCTACCATTGAGGAACGCCGAAGACATATCAAACCAAGCTGACGTCTCTATTGAAGAATGGATGTTCGAGAACAGTTACATAATAATTTTCACTTACAGGCCGAAGCTTGACCACGCCGTTCCTGTCCAGACTATAAAATACCGAATAAAGAAGATAAAAAAACAGTGAGCGGAACGGGTTAAATTAATCAAACCTTCGCCACTCCCCCTTGTGTCGATTCCCTTTAGGAAACACGGCGCACCACTTTTGTGCTTCAGCGTTTAAGAAATTCCTGGCCATCTATTAAACTCTTGGCATTTGACAGTGCGGTCTTGCTATGGGGAATGCCCTATTGACCCCGCACACACTGTCTACCGTATTCTGCACTCTGTGATGTGGGCAATATTTCTCTCCGGTGGGGTAATGGAACGCTGAAACATCTGGAGGACATACAAACCTTTCATTTTCCACGTTTTCCTTCCTTCTTGTTCTTTTTTCTCCCTTCTCTTGCCTTTTCAGATGGCCGCCTCTGGAAAACTGGTAGCAGTGGTTCTGTGAAGGACAAAGTTTGAGGCCAAACTTGATGTGGCTATTTTTGGTGACTCTGGAATTTTATTAATTCAGCACATTCAATAAGACTATCATTTCACTCTCTACTTACACATTTCTATGTATTCTAAATGTTTGTAATGCTGGCGTCGCCTCTGGATGAGCGAAAAAGGGCTCTGGCCCTCCATGAAATAGTCTTAGCTCATTTATGAGGTGTGTTCAGAATCATTTGGGTCAATTCTTATGAAGTGGTCTAATTTTGAATCAATTGGTCACTCGACAATTTTTTCATTTAATGAATTCACTTAGAGTTTGGTTTTAGAAATGGTAGCCATGTTTCCATCATGAATTTTGCTTTTGCAGACTTCAATATCACTGAATTTGGTCAAGCCTAGACATTTGAAAAAAAAAATGATTGCAATAAGTTAATTTTGTAGTGCAATTCATGTTGAATGATATAATTTAGTCTAAAAATGCCCGCCATTTTTGTTAAAATATATTTTTCCTCTACAAAAGGAGAAGTTAAATCTCTGGGCTCAATTTATTTACAAGAAGCAGATCTGCTACTGAAGTTATTGTATAAGATATGACATTTGAGAAATGTTTTTTTTTTTTTTTGGAATATAAATCCGTCAATCTTTACACTTTATCATATTTGAACATGTTAATGTCGTAATGTCTCTGATGCCAAAGTGTTACAAATCTGCTGTTTGTGAAACGCTTAAGTTAGCTCAGCTTAGACATGGAGATGTAATTGGAAAGTGGAGTTACAATAGTGACAAAATATAGGAAATTATGATTAAATTTTGTCATAAATTGTAATAATTAATCTCATGCTTATTTACAAAATATTATGTTTCAATTGAACTAAGCTCTTCTGGCACTTAAACAGCAGTTTCGTATGTTCTACAATCATTTCCTCAAACTAAAGAAATTAATTTACTTTTTATTAAGTGTTGTTACTAATACTGTAATATCTTCATAGACATTTCATCAAAACGTTGACTTTTTTTTACACATAACTACAGTTGCAGCTATCCAAACCTACGTAACTGAATTTGTGCAAATTCTATTGTTAGGGCAATCAATCAATCAATCTTTTATTTTCGATCTAACAGCTTTTAAGCCGTTTTTTGTCCACGGGTTCTTTCTAGAATATACATAATTGCTTTACATTTAAATTATTGTTATATCTATCCTCCCATTATTTCACAGAAGTTATATGAAGACTATTTAGAACAAATAAAAATAATTTTCCTTTACAATAGCATGTTACATTTTCTTAAGAAGATTAACAAACTATATATCCCATTCGAACATCTGAATTGACCACCAAACTTGTTAAGTTTATTGGAAATTGAACTTTTAAATTATATAAAGTTTTGTATAATGTTAAGCCTGTGCGAAGAACAATACAGGGTTAGCCTAAAAGAAATAGACACTTTCAAAGTTTTACAGAAAGAAGGGTTTTAATAATAGGGCTGAAATACTTACATGATTTGAAGACTACGTCCTGAAGTTTACAATGGTAAGTTACAACTGTTCTACCTATATGTGACCCTTTTGTAACACGACAGATATCAATGTGATAGTCCGGTTTTCCTCCACCAGGACTTTTCCCCTTGCACAGACAACCAGTTTCCTTAAATGTCTTGCTCCAATCGTAGGTTGACTGCCTTGTGGGTGGTTGCTTACCATATCGTGCTCTAAAACGACGCTGCACGATAGTAACAGAATTTGTTTTTTGCAAATTCAATCACGTAGAAAGCCTTCTCCATCTGGCTAGCGGCCATACTGCTCGTCTTACGTCAAGGGTGTTCACGTGATGCAGACGTCACGAAGACAAACGAAAAGCGGAGGTCGTAAACATGAAGACTTTCTCTATTCGCGATTAAAATTACCACCTTAGCGCTAGTGTCGCTTCCAATATGGCCGCTCTATGTAGGATAAATCTTTGTTTACATTCAGCAGTAGTACGAAACAGCAGCATGTTGTCATGGCTGGTATGGTAAAAATGTTTAAATTACACGATATTTTTAAATATTGCGAATGCGATGTGAATTCCAGAAATTATAACGAAGGTGAAGCTGTGATGAGAACGAATCATTTAATTATGATAGGCAAAAATAGCACGGAAAACGCAGACGAAACTAATGTATAGGTACGCACTGGTTGTTCAAAGTTGTGCTGCATCATCTGCACCTCATGTTGGAACTGGGGTTCTCGGAAATTATTTGAAAATAAAGAAATTGAAATAGGCCTATACTTGAAAAGCTGGCAGGAGAAAATTGCGAACATACACGTATCGTTGCAGTTCTTTCTCGATAATATTCAGGATTTTATGACCAGGCTATCCTCACTAAAAAAGGACATCGTACTGAATGAAAGAGCAACATTAGCATGTCCATTTTCATTTTCTGGTTATATTCGACATTAATTCATTCTCAAACTATTTTCATCTTCCCTCGACTTGCACCTGTTCCAAATTTCACACATACATAATACATGGATGCATTGGGTAAGACCACGCCCGTGGTAAGACGCTTCATGACTTTTCAAAAAAGAAAAAAAGTTTTGTTTATAAAGTACAATTTAAAATTTTACTTTCATGGCAATATAATATTTATCTCTCGAAAAAGTAAGTGAGCAGACTCGTGCATTCTTCGTAATTTCCTTGCCGAATTACAGTGTTCCCCATGCCAGAATCATCTGTCAATCAATTATGTTTTCCCTGATTTATTTACAAATTTCATTTTGTTGATTCAACGGGGTGGAAACACATGATAAATTGTCATTTGTCCTGACCCATAAAACGATTTAGAGCACAAAAAACCTGAACAGTAGACCCTACTCTTTCGCATGTTCCCCATGCTTTAAACGACTTCAACACAACGTATCCTACTTAGACTAGTTCCTGAAAGTCCCACCAGATGGCATATCGGTTAATTTTAATCGCGAATAGAACAGTACTAAATGCTTTCTGATGTAACAAATTTCAATTTACAAAGCGTTTAAACTGGCTTTTTCTTTAGGAAAACCCATGTATATTGTCCAACAATTTGAGCAAAATGATGAATTTCCCATAGTTGTATAACACAACAATGCTTCCAAACGTGGCAAATTGTGTTGATTTAAGGTGTAGAATTTGTCCTGAGTAAATTCGATACTTGAATGGTAAGACCCTTATACTCACCCATTCAACAATTTTATCACTTCAATAGTTAAATTGTTCGTTCCATGCAGCACACAGAAAGGCACATTATGTCAATTTACGTTAGTGAGTGTCTACCTTTCCATGCAAAGTTCACGGCCATGGGAAAATGCGTGCCGTGTGTAGCAGGTAATGCGGAAATGTTTTCACAGGAATAAATTTTACTATTCACAGCGGCAATACAAAATTTCATGATTTTGCGGCATTCGCGTGACAAAATATTCTTCAAGTATGCAAGCGTTTATGCCAAGTGAGA
Organism: Lepisma saccharinum; assembly: GCF_977018435.1. Taxonomy (NCBI): domain Eukaryota; kingdom Metazoa; phylum Arthropoda; class Insecta; order Zygentoma; family Lepismatidae; genus Lepisma; species Lepisma saccharinum. The sequence continues at coordinate 42,500,367 of NC_139255.1, read as the reverse complement.
GAGATTTCACATGTAGATACTGAAGACTTCAAGCCATAATCGGTATTTCTATTGTGGGCAGTGATGTGCCTTAGATTATAAGCTTACGTCTACACGTAATCTGCGCGTAGATTACATTGGTTTGTAGTTTACATAGACTACGTAGACAACCTAAAGTGCATTAAAAATAATTTTCAAGGGTTTCATGAAAAGAAAGTGACATTTTCAACTGTATTGGTTCCTAACGAAATGAAAAGAATCCTATTTACAACAAAATTTCTCTTCTCTTCTATTATCAACTGAGGAAGATAAATAGTATACAAAAAAAAAAAACAACAGATGGCAGTCGTGAGGCAAGAGTGCTCTTTTTCTCATAAAACACTAGAATATTTGCTATATTAGGTTTCTTACTAGGTGAGAAATTGTTCGAATTTGGAGGAAAGAGTATGAAAAGTTCTCCTCACACATCAGCAACTGATACACAGTATAATTTTATTTTAATTCCACGGCGCCCTTTGCTAAGTTATCACCTCTCGCCATGTTGTTTACATAGATTACGTCATCTACGTGTATAAAATAGTCTACGTGTAGACTGTAGACTATCGTTGTTTACGCGTAGATGCACATCACTGGTTGTGGGTAAGCAAAGCTTGAATACACGGTGAAAATCAAGATTGTAAGAAAGAAGCGGATATAGAATATGGATCTCTTACAATAAGAAATAATTTATCAAGTTTGCTTAGGAGTTAGGTTACACAAGAGAATTTCGTTTGGGTAGGTTCAAATGGCGAACGAATATTTTCAGCTGATATATGAATCCGTTATGGAAACTTATTTTCTGTCACTTCATCTCTATTTTTCTTCCTGTTTTCCTATCACCGCCTTTATATCTTTATCGCTTAAGCTCCCTTCCGCTCTTTGTCTTCTTTCTTTTGTTCTGTTTCTTCACATCTTGCTCTTTCTTTCACTCTGTCTCTCACTTCCACTTTCTCTCCTTCTGTAATTGTTTCTTTCTCTGTCTAATATTTCTTTCTTCCTCCTCTCCTTATCTTCTTTTTCTGTCATTCTTTATATTAATTCTTTCCATGTTTCTCAATATTTTCTTTTCGTCTTTCTTATCTTTCCATTTCAATTACTATTTTGCCCCATTCTTCCTATCTCCTTCTCTCACTTGTTATTCCCTTTCTGTCTGTGCGATTTTTATTGTTCTGTGTAGGCTATTTGGGTGCGCTAGACCCCACCCCTGTCCAGGGCCGGATTTACCTCTTTGCCAAACAAGCTCTGCCGCCCCCATACCGTTTACCAAGAATGAAAAAAATCATTATTTTCTGTATTACTATTTTTACTATTAACGGCATGCAGTATTAATTAAATGATAGTTCCATGCAAAAAAATGTAACAAAGCGATATGACATAAATTATATAAATTACATTTTAACATTTACCTTGTTTTTCAATGCGAACCCCCTTTCATAATGCTTGCGCCGACAGTTTAATTCTCAACAATTCAACGCGAATCACATGCTTTTGATATGCTGCCAATGCCGGCAGTAACAAGGAACGGCGTTCCTGGAACGCAGCCAAGCCGGTGTTGTCTTTCAAAAGCAAGCGGCAGGCTCCACGTTCTTGCCACAATCGCCGACCCGGCTCAGCACAATACTGTACATTCGAAACCACAACGTCGGTAATTAAAACAACAAATTAGTACACTAGTTCCGAGGCCTGCTAGCCTATCTCTCTTAAGAAATATTCTTCGTTAACTTATATTTACAATACAACTACATTAAGTCATTCCATTCGTGTGTCCGGAGATAAAAAGAGGCAATCAGAGAATTAGGTATTCCTTATAAATTTAAAACAAACAATCGTGCCGCCCCTACTAAAGTGCCGCTCTAGGCCCGGGCCTATGAGGCCTATTGGGAAATCCGGACCTGCCCCTGGCCAATATTTGCCAACTTGTAGTTATTGCACTGATATGCGTGATCGTGTTGTCTTGTCATAATGCTTCATTTACTAAAACTCAGCAACTCATTAGTGCTTCGTGTTAACATTGTAAGGAAATGTCTTACCCTTGCACATAAAATTGTTGTAGTAGATCTAGATACTACAGAACAAGATTTATAAAATTTGGTTTACCCACAGGCGAATGAAAGAACTTAATTGGTGCCACGTTTGTACTTCAGTGACAACGAGTGAAGAAGAAAATCAGACGGGAATTACGAAGAAATTTGTCTCTTTGACACATTTTTCAGCTTCTGTTCGTGAACTGAAACAATACCAGGTGGAGGTATAGTGCGATATATATTATCTCGATCGATTTTGTCCGTAAAAAATTGACATTATAGCGATGTTTCCGTAACCACATAGACATATATTTTGTGAGTAAAATGTCGATAACATAAACATTTTAAGGAAACTAGATAAATCGATCGCTACAAAGATGAAATTTTGTATAATGAATTCAGATTCAAATCGTAATAAATTATTATGTACATTGTTATTGGCAATGCGCTAGAAATCAACAACAAATATACCTAGAAATGCTCCAATGTGCCGGTGGATCATATCGCGGTCACGTGGTAAATGGAGCTGCAACTTATTGAATTTTGCTTCAAAATTCCGAGCATTCTCTTGCACCCCACATAAACTTCAGCATTGCATAAAGTAACCATGCAGCTAGAAGAGATATTACGACAGATTGCTACATCTAGGGACTCGAACGATAGCAGGAATTTTTGAACCCACACGAAGCTTTGGATGACAAATGTACATTATGAACTCGTTCAACTAACAGCTACCAGCTTTTGTACCGGTTTCTACATGTACTGGCAACACTAAATATGAGCTCTACGAAGAATTACTGGGTATGTAATTCTACGGTTTAGTTTTCAATACCAGCAATATACATATCTCTTCAACGCTCTCTACCGTTGGTCAAATCCATGTTTATCCTCTTAAAGTGACAGCATGGTCGTACAAGGGCAGGTAAGGTCTTCCCAATTCAACCGAGGAACATTTAAATGAGGTACAATAGTGCAATGAAGAAAAACGTACAGCAATGACTGTTGTGTGTACGTCCACGGTATCTACAGCAGCGGAGGTTTAAATATGCCAACCATTGGCAAGGGCACCATTATGGGCTACGTAGCGATATTTATGTCCTTTAACCTTGCTCCATCCAGTGATTTAGTGCTCAAGAAACGACCTGTACTGTTGTGGGAGCAGCATTGGAGGTAAGGTCTCGACGGACGCGTAGGAATATCCCGATGAGATTTTGATCTTGTACAGTCTTAGAAATGCAGGGTTTTTCTTATCTTATTTATTTCAAATGTTGCTTTTGTTCACTCTTAACTCTCTCTCTCTCTCTCTCTCTCTCTCTCTCTCTCTCTCTCTCTCTCTCTCTCTCTCTCTCTCTCTCTCTCTCCATTTCTACATGCTCTTTGTCGTTTCTCTTTGCTTTTCCACTTAATTTCTCTTAAGTATAATTGGGCCCAGGGGCGCCGACTTGTCAAAATTATTGGGGGGGGCTCTGATTACTAAAATAAATTAATGAATGACTCACTTCCTCCCTTTTTTAAGATTTGACCTCAGTGTTCGGAATCTCGTAAAAGCCATGAATTCCTCAAAGATATTAAAATTTTCATTTACAGTTCGAATGCAAAATGTCAATTGTTCATGGATGGATATGTCACAGTCACAAGTTTCGTCAACCATAATAGCAAAATATTCCCGACTTTTAATATCTGCTACCACGGAGCGCAAAACAGATCTCCCCAGTGGCGGCGATTGGGTGCCAAAACTAGGGGGGAAAGGTGCAAAAACTGGGGGGCAAGGATAGTTTACTTCCCCCTCGTAGATAAGGTTTAGCATAGTGCGGGGACAAAAGTGGCAAAAAGTGGGGGGTGAGGCAACACGCCGACCTCCCCTATGGGGTAGTAGTAACGTCGTCGCCTTGTAATCTAAGGATCCCGAGTTCGATACCCGGTAGAGGCACTTAGTGGCTCGGATTTCAGTCCCGATTACCCTATCTGTGCATAAGGTGGACCTAAAAAACAACCTGATTTCCTATGAGTTGGTAACCTGATTTCCTATGAATTGGTAACCTGATTTCCTATGAGTTGGCAACCTGATTTCCTATGAGTTGGCAACCTGATTTCCTATGAGTTGGTAACCTGATTTCCTATGAATTGGTAACCTGATTTCCTATGAGTTGGCAACCTGATTTCCTATGAGTTGGTAACCTGATTTCTTATGAGTTGGTAACCTGATTTCCTATGAGTTGGCAACCTGATTTCGTATGAGTTGGCAAGCTGATTTCTTAAGAGTTGGCAACCTGATTTCCTATGAGTTGGCAACCTGATTTCTTGTGAGTTGGCAACCTGGTTTCTTATGAGTTGACAACCTGGTTTCTTATGAGTTGGCAACCTGATTTCCTATGAGTTGGCAACCTGATTTCCTATGAGTTGGCACCCTGATTTCTTATGAGTTGGCAACCTGATTTCTATTCATAGCCTAGGACCACGTGACGTAGTGAGATAACCCAGATCTTGGACTCAGTATACGCCACTGGAGCCTGAAAATGACGCATTTGATTTGATTTTTGTTATTTAGCGTCGCTTTTTCGACACTTTTGGCTAATCGCGACGATGAGGATGGATGATGATGATGTAATTGACGAAGGGACACTCACAAAGAACGCACATGCCCAGGTCTGGCGTCGAGCCTGAGCATGAACAGACACCTCCAAAACCGAGACGAGACCGAGACTTAGTGGCCACGATTTCCTGTCTCGTTTCGAAACTTGGGAATGATACCTGAAAATATTACCGAAACCAAATTTACCTTAGCCTATTATGCAACTTCTCCAGACACAAAGCGAATATCTAGTGATTACAATGTGAATAATTGCAAAGTCAATCCATTATTGGCAATTCTGCGCCTGTGTTGCGTGGTTGCATACATATTTAGGATAAAAAATGTAATTTTTTTTTCGAGGGTTCTGTGAATATTTGTGTGGTGACACGTCCCCACGAAACTGTCTCAAAAAAGGGAGAAAATTAAAAACCAGTCACTTTCCTATTTTTTTAAGTGTGAAAATGCCATTTTATGACGTCCCTAGCAATGTCCGTTTCCAGGGTCAAAAAATCCTACATTGTTTCTTAGTAGATCAATAACACACAGATGAATCAATTCCTACTCAGAGAACGTGCTTCAAACAATAGAAGATTCAGTCCAGTCAGTCAAGTAGTGTATTTGCTGTTTGCACTATTTGCACTACGTTCTGGAGCGTTGTAGTGCATGGTGTATGCTCACGTGGACGCTTTGTGGTCAGTGTTGCCACAATCTGAGGGCAAAATTTCCCTTTTTGGACCAAAAGAGAGGCCCAACATAATATATGTTCATTGTAGGCCAGAGAAAGGTGGGTTTTATTTGTCCTTTTTTGCCTTTTTCGGCATTTTTTGGCTTATTGGTCCTTTTTTAGGTCTTAACGTCTTTTCTTTGCAACTCCACCTTCATCTGTAACCCTATTTCTGTAACCCTAGTGTTGTTAGGCCAAATATGATTCTTCAAATATGATTTTTCAAATTATGTTAATCTAAAAAAATATATAATGTCTGAAAGAAGATGCATTTCATTCATATATACTGCTGGACAAAAAAAAACGGACACCTTAATATTTGACATCTGAATTGGAATTACTTATGAATTACGCTCTCAGTTAAGTATTGAACAACTGAACATTCATTATTGAACATTTTCCATACTTTTTCCGTTTATTATTTATGTATTTATCTACTCGTATTTACTTATTTGGAACACCTAGTAGGCTCAAAATCAATTTCATGCAATTTCGTTTTAATTTATTGATTTTCAATTCCTGTTGATGTTATTTTGTTTAATGTCTAGAGAGCCATGAACTTTGGTTCATAGTAACCATAGTAACAGATATTATTGACATTGTCATTGCTGGTGTTTTTCTTGCAAGTGTATTGTAAGTTTGTTAGCTTGAAAATGAGACGTGAAGAGGTAATAAAAGCAGTAGCTCTTCGTGATGATGGTCGTATATTGCTAGGGTGCTAAATAAAGCACGAAGTACTATCCATGAAGCTCTCAGACGGTATGATGCAACTGGTTCTTATGGTAGAAGACCGGGTTCTGGTCGGAAACGATGCACAACAGCACGGGAAGATCGTTTAATGCGTATCATAGTCTTAAGAGACCGTCGTACGACTTCAAATATTGTGGCACGGCGTTTGAGAAATGTTCATAGAGCTGTGGTTTCTTCACGAACAGTTCGTAGAAGACTGAATGAAAGTGGTTTATCATCTCGGAGGCCGGCTACAGGTCCCAGGTTGTTAGCACGTCACCGGAAGCGAAGACTGGAATTTGCTACACAACACTTACATTGGAATGTGGAGCAGTGGGAAAAGGTTTTATTCTCCGATGAGTCAAAATTCAACCTACGTTCTGCAGACGGGCGTGAACGTGTGTATAGAAGACCTAATGAGCGTTATGCACAGTGTTGTTTCGTTGAAATAACACCCTTTGGAGGCGGTGGTGTCATGGTCTGGGGAGGTATTTCTTTACAAGGACGTACAGAGTTGGTTCTTGTAGAGAATGGAGCAATCACAGCTCGCAGGTATATTACAGAATGTTTGGCAGATCATGTAGTACCATATGCACCATTCATAGGCCCAGATTTTGTTTTTATGCATGACAATGCGCGTCCTCACATTGCGAATATTGTCACGGAGTACCTGGACGAAGCTGGGATTACGCGATTAGAATGGCCACCACAAAGTCCGGACCTAAATCCGATAGAGCACGTCTGGGATCAACTGAAACGACATATCAGAAACCGCGCAATAGTTCCAGAAACAATTGAAGAGCTAAGACGTGCTATTCAAGAAGAATGGGAGCAATTGGACCAAGAAGTGATTGCCAACCTTATTCGAAGTATGCCACGGCGGTTACAAGCTGTAATTGATGGCAGGGGAGGTAACACCCGCTATTAGACCCCACCAGTACCAGTTAACAATATTAAAAAAAATATATTGCTAAGATTTTTTTGGTAGTTTTCTGTAACTTTCGTTTATGTTCTAATTTAACTTATTAACAATAAATTTTAATTTGCTTTCTGTTGAATATATTCAGGTTTTCTTCTTTCCAATAATTTCTGTAACATTTACTTAGCCTTCTAATCAGAATTTATGCGTTATCACAAAAAATGCAAGTGTCCGGTTTTCTTTGTCCAGCAGTATAGTTTTTTCGGACTGTGTGTTCCATACCACCAGAATTTTGTATTTTCTTTATTCATTAAATATGTAATTAAAACTGAAGTTATTAATTAATTTGGATCACATTTATACGTCCTTGTTTTCCGTTTTTATGTCCTTCTTTGATATTTTTAGGTCTTTTTATAGGTCCTTTTTTGGCAATTTATAGGTCTTCAACTTTCGAGCCCCAATAATGAAACAATGGTAATGTGAATTTGGAGAAAGCTTTAGAAATACCCCCCCCCCTTGATGAAACCCTGCGTACGCTACTGATTTACACACAATGCAAACATAATATTGCTTTATCAAGAACTTGACCACGTGAGAAGTCGAGATTGATCTAGCGCAGGGGTTTCCAACTGGCGGCCCGTCATTTTTTGCCGCCCGCAAAGCCAGTTTCCAAAATACATTAATTTTATGTATTTTTATTAAAATACGTTCTATTTATGAATTTCCTTAAACAACTGGCGTTTCTAACAGATATCACAGGTCATCTTAACGAACTGAACTTGAATCTGCAGGGAAGAAACCAGCTGGTGTCAGATTTAATGGGAAACATAAATGGGTTTCGTAATAAACTGAAGATTTTCAACGTTACTTTGGAGAGAAATAACCTGGTCCATTTTCCAAGCTGTCGGCGGCTAGCAGGAGATGAAGAAACACTGGACTTTTCTGAATTCAGTGTAAATATTAAAGAAATAATGGATGAGTGTGAGTCCAGATTTAAAGATTTTGAAGAACTTAAAAGCGGCATCCAGCTATTTAGCAATCCTCTTGGCGTTAACATCGAAGAACAAGAAGCTTTTCTCTCCAACTTGAATTGCGTGATTTGCAAGGCGATGTGTTCCTTCAAACTAGGCAAGAAAAGGGGCCAGAGTTTTTCAAATACCTTTCAAAGGAACGTTTTCCAAACGTACGTAGTTTTGGGCAAAGAATGACGTCGATGTTCGGCAGCACATACACGTGTGAAAGTGCTTTTTCTTCAATGAAGTTCATCAAGAACCGCTACAGAAGCCGACTGGCAGATTCTTCACTGCTTCACCTTCCGAGACTTTCAAATACAGAAATTGAAGTGGATATTCCAACTTTAATAAAAGAAGCAGATCGGCCTCAATTTTCACATTGAACACTTACTATGAAGGATTCTTATTTGTATGGTGTGTTTTTCATTTCTTTCAATTCATCCATAAGTATTGGGGTTTTGTGAAATAAATTCTAATTATACAATTTTGATTTGTGAATCCATTGTTTTTATTGCCTCATTTTAGAAACTTAGATCATGCGAAAGTACTACATTTTCGGTTCAGTACTTACAATTTTTGTAATTTTTAACCTCCCCGCTCCCCCCAAAAAAATGCGGCCCGCCAATCAACTGCTGGATATAATTTTGGCCCTCGGACCTTTTCAAGTTGGAAACCACTGATCTAGCGCTTAATTACGATTTGATTTTTTTCAATTACTGTACATCCAGGGAACTTTTCAGTTCCCCAAGGGACTTTCTCGCGAAACAAACTTACCAACACTGTTTGACATTCCGCGTACGCTGCGCGTCCCCTGGAACAGGCCACTCGCGCACAGCGAAGGTGAGCAAGTGACGGCGGAGCGTGGTGGGGAGAGCGGGGGGATTATCTGACAGAGGAACTGTTGAAAGGAAATTTACTTTCTTGTAATGGACCCAGAGTGCCACTGGGCGGCAGGACTTGAGAGGAAAGGACGAAACATGACCCGCCTGCTGCAGGGAGAGGGGAGCCGACAAGAGAAGTTACCAGTATGAGCATTCTGGCTCGAACCGTGTATATATATATATCCCGTTTTTGTCTTCTTCCATCTGAGCGGCCATTCTGCGCTCGTTTCCATTGTCTGCTGCTTATATGTGCAATGAGACTTTCCTTTGCTTGGTTCGTCTCGACATTTTATAAGTTGTGTTCAAGAAACACTAGGTCGAAATATTTCAAGATGGCGGCGAAAAATCACCTTTCCAGTGCACGTGCAATGAATTCAGGAAATTGACAGATGCTGAGATGAAACTTTTGGGCTGGCTCCAATTTCCTTAGTAGAACCTTGTATCTCTGGCAAATAGAAGTAAATCAATTTTCATTCCTGCCATGATGATAGGAGGTGTATCGCCCCTGCCAGCTGCCAATTATTTGGATAGGCTATATTATTATGCCCAATATTTTTGATGACTCAAATGTTCTGTCTTTATCACCAAGTTTAACAAGCTCGATAATACTTTTTTTTAATTTTATTTAAGTTCACTTGATACTCATGATAAACAAAATGCATTAAGAGTGGATGTTACGAATTGTAACAGTCATCGCAAACAACAAAGCAACTGATAATAAACAAAACAACAACGTATACAAACGTTCTACCTACCTTCCCCGTCGCGTCTTCTCGAGCTGGCCTCGTCTACCTCGGACGGACACTGAAAAGAAACGTTCATTAAAATATTGGTTCCATGAAACATTTACATTTTTTTTTTTCTAGAACAACAAAGTGACTATTCGTGAAAATTACAAAATTTTGAACACTCGGGAAATAGGTAAACGATTGATTGCGGGTTTTGATGTTTTGCTACACTTATAGTTACTACAACTACCAATAATAATAATTAGTAATATATAAATGTATCTACTCTCAAAGAGAGAGCTGATTTCGTTGCAAATATATGCATTTTATGTTCACACATAACCCCGCCCCCCATCCCAAAGTTGGCGTAGCCAGGGATAGATTTACCTGGTCTGGGCCCTTCCCGAAATGTTGTCAAATTTACACTGCTCTTATAACGAGACGCAAGACGAAAGAGAATACGGAATGACTAAAATATAATGATGGCGGTGTAGTCAACCAATTCTGTTAATCCTATGTCTCGCTAATCACTTGGTAAATGGCCTCGGTTACATCTGAAGTCCCGACCGGCAAATCATTTTGCATATATACCGGTCTGGTGTGTAATAGTGACCAATCAGAATTCAAATTAATATGTTAACACAGTAGGAAGGAAATACCAGCTTGTATTTACTAAAGAATAGCATTTTTTTATACTGAAACGGTCATAAGTGATTTTATGCAAAATATATTGATATAACCAAGAAAAAACAAAAGTTAAAACAACATCAAATTATTCATTTGATAACAAGACCATTTATAACATATAAATGTAATTTAAAAAATAAAATGTATCTTAGAAATTTTTTTCTTTTTCTGAAACAACCAGATAATGTTGGATCTCATCTTCTTCTTCTTCATTTTTTGGCTCACACCGCGTTTGCGATTTCTAGCCGAAGTTGCTGAATTCAGGTACTATTGCTATTACATATGTTCCAAACTGTTGTTGAATATCATTCACTTTCTTCGAAACACTAATGACTTATTGAGTGTTGCAGTCCATTCTGTTCTTATGGTATAACGAGGTCTTATTGAGTTAAATTGTCGTGAGGGTCATCATGGCTGTTTAGATTGTAAACCTATGTTTTCTAGCGAAACTATAAGGAATGCAAATAATTGCAATGCGAGGTTCAGATATAAATGTAGATAAGGATATCGGAAATGGAACCTCTGCATGTTGTAAGTTTTTATATAAAGAGTCTCGGTGTTGTTGTCTTAAGGTGTTGTATCTCATCCTATAAATTTTCCTTATGAATAACAATGAAATATAAGAAGTTAAATTGTTTCACGAAAATGCTTATAATTGAATCAAATTACATGTTAAACGATGTTATGCCAAATGGCATGTTAAATCAATGTTCTAAGGTACTAGAACTGCAATGCAATAACTTCGATTACTAACTGGTGTGGTAACATCAGTGATGTGCCGTAGACTATAAGTTTACGTCTACATGCGTTGTCTACACGTAATCTACGCGTAGATTACATTGGTTTGTAGTTTACATAGACTACGTAGACAATCTAAAGTGCATTAAAATTAATTTTCAAGGGTTTCATGAAAATAAAGTGACATTTTCAACTATATTGGTTCCTAACGAAATGAAAAGAATCTCCTATTTACAACAAAATTTCTCTTCTCATTTATCAACTATGGAAGAAGATAAATATTATGCAAAAGAAACAACAGATGCCAGTCGTGAGGCAAAATTAGTCTTTTTCCCATAAAACACTAGAATATTTCCTACCTTAGGTTTTTCCTAGGTGATAAATTGTTCGAATTTGGAAGAAAGAGTATGAAAAGTTCTCCTCACACATCAGCAACTGATACGCAGTATAATTTTCTTTTAATTCCACGGCGCCCTTTGCTAAGTTATCGCCTTTTGTCATGTTGTTTACATAGATTACGTCATCTACGTGTATAAAATTGTCTACGTGTAGAATGTAGACTATCGTTGTTTACTCGTAGACGCACATTACTGGGTAACATATACAATTTTTCATACCAAAATTAAATCGCCACTGTCTCTCTCTCTGTCTCGCTCTCTGTCAGTGTGTGCAAATCTAACTTTCCAAGAACCAGGGTTCTCTCGAAAATTGTCTGCTGGCTTCAAAGCTGGAGGGGCACGCATCCTTCCAAGCCGTTTGATTAATAGCGAGGTCCCGCCACCTCATATAAGGCCTGTCAGCTCCTTCCCGTGAACCCGTAATTTAAAGTGGTTCTCTCTACAGGCTTGGGCCGTCACATAACTTCATCCTTATCTCGTTTGCATCTCACCGCCGAACATCATCACAGTGGATCGTGGCTATTGGACCTGTCTAATATACACGAGGTGTTATTTTTTTTTTGTGAGACGCGACGCTTTCTGGCTCTGGATAATCTTGCAAATTTATTCAATTAGTCGCTGACTTGGTTGTCCCCCTTCCCCCTCTTTGCACGTGGTAGCCGATCCACATCGGATTGAAGGCAGTGCAAATGCTAGCGAGTTGGTGGTGTCATATTCTGAGATATTTTCTTTTGCTTCTCTTCTAATAGGTTAACTATAATTTTTCAGGGTGCATTGTTTGATTTGATTTTTGTTAATTAACGTCACTTTTCTATCACTTTCAGCTAATCACAACGATGAGGATGAGTGATATGAAATTGATGAAGGGGCATTCAAACACCCATGCCCAGGCCGTGCTAACCACCCCACCACGAAGGTTGGCTCAGGGTGTACGGAATGTCCTTCTCTCAAGACACTCAAATGTCAACCTCTCGTCCACGCAGTACACTCTGGGCAGTATTCTTACAGGTTAACGAGGCTCTGGCGCCCGGAGAAATCCTCTCTGGTTTTGTTGTGTCGACCGTACTTCTGTGTTTCTGACCACCTAATAATACCTTTCGTATCATCACCATTCAATTCCTTCAACGCGATTAGTCAAAAGTATCAGAAAAGTCACGTACAGACGTACCAAGGGGTGCGAGAAGTGAGCGACCGCCCGTGTCCTTGTGTCCTGGACGTGGGGAAAATTGATGAAGAACTGGCACGTATCTAGAAATTTGTTTCGGGGGAGTCCGAACCAAGTGTCTCAGGAAAAATAATAAAATAATAATGTTTAAATTAAAATAATTATATTAAATCAAATTAAAACTAATTACAATACATAAATTAAAATTATATTATCATCAAACGATTAGGTCAAAATACTGTATAAGAATATAGATATGACAGCACATATTCATTACGTAGCTTACCTGTAGTTATGATCGGAATAACTTACATAAAAATAAGTGCCCTGGCAATGAAATTAATGTCAAATAGATGAAAAATTGAATATTTATGGAATAACAAAAATGATGTTACATGTAGTTGAACAAAAGTAAGTTTCTGATTAAAATTTTATGTAGTATTTTGAGTAGTAGTGTACATAAATCTTCTTTGTAATGTGATTCAAAGCCGTATGATCCTTGCCTTCTAAACAGTTCAGAGGAAATTAATAACCATTGATTATGCAAAAAAAAGTAAAGTGTTCCCCTGTGCATAGCACCACGCCATGAAGGCGTATAGGGGTGTGGGGGTAACGCCCCACACTTTCTTGATCCGGTCGTGAGTGGGGGTGATGTGATCAGCATCACGCCCCTGACCGCCTTTACCCCCCAGGGTTTCCTCCAGGTACCCATGTTATTCGACGCTGGGTGGGCGCCGGGGCCGCTTCCATCGTTAGAAAAGTTCCCGGAATAATAAGTTCAGAAGAATTTATATAACAACGGCTAAAATAATAAATTTTTCATTATTTAATTATAGTACTTGATAAATCTGTCGGGGTGGTCCGGATCCCCTGGACCTCCCCTAAATACGTCCTTGGGAAGAAGTTAATTTTTGTAGGCAATAACATTGCAACATTATGTTTTTAACCAGGTTTAGATTCTAGTTAAAGGTTACAGTTTGAATGATTACGTCAAACATTTAGTATTTTAAATAACCTTGGCGACAGCTGTCTGATTGTATAAGCCACGCCGATGTGAATAAAATAATTGTTCCACCTCCTAATCTCGACCAGATGTGTTACTACGCCAATGCGTAAGATAAACTAAATCAACAAGTACATGGCTTTAGCATAAATAATGTTCCCTATTTGAAACATATATTACTCACATTTAATGCAATCCAGGTGCACAAAATTGGCGCGGATAGAAAGAAAACGTTTTTGTTGGTCTACTTTGAAGTGCACTATTCCCTGCCAGGAGCGACATAGAGAAAATGACTTCCATCGAAAACAGAAGAGCTTTCCCGCATTCAGTAATTTCCCAATCCCACCACAAACAACCACGACGGTACAGTCACCTGTAATAAAAATTGGACACCTATATCCTGAAACACTAGCTTCTTTGCAAGGCGTTATGTGTGTTGCCTAACTCAACGGCGATAAGTGGATTTTAATAGAAAATTTTCAATGGCAATTTCTACCACCGCCGACGTAATATATGTTACAAATTGTGAACACAATTTAAGCTAACCCTGTATAATTTATTACAACCGCGATGGTCCATGGTTATATCCATGTGTCTATTACCTGTGTATGTGTGCAAAAATGAAAATGGTTCGGTTATGATGCGGACAAACTTCATAGTGTTCTATTATTCTTACTATTCAGTGCACAATATAAAATAACTTGAAGTCATGATGTGCTTAGAACGCAATCTGTCAGCTGCATGAGTTACGAAAATACCGAAAAAAAAGTGAAAAGAAACTTATCAGTAATTGGAATAATTCTGATCATTATCAATTTGATTATTATCACTTCAATGCGTTTACTTCTTGAAAAAAATAGCTATCAGATCAGGAGAGATTTTTATCACTTGAATATCTAAACCCAGATCTTTTGAATTGTTCTCTATACAAATTTTGAACCTGACAAGCTTAGTCATGCTATTGTTACTTACAGAAAGAAATACAAAAATATTTATCTAAATCTCCATGACATGGATGTATTTCCGGGGTTCACATGTTATTGTTGTCATCACGTCTGTCCCACTTTACAAAGTCCAATATGCATGAAAAACTGTTGATTCATTCACGTGAAAAACAAAACAAACAAGTGACCATATTTCAGCGTTATTGTTTGCAGCTTTGTTTAGTTAATATCTTTTCTTGTATTACATTTTGTATATTTTTTTATGTGCAACTGTACATTACACAGGGCACGCGAATGAAGAGTAGATTGTATGTAATTTCAATGTCTAAATGTCTAAACTTCTAGTCCTTAGCTCTCAACTGGATTTCTATATTATGCTAGTTCCGTTGCAAATATTAAAATAAAATTAGGCTTCATTCGATGTTATTTATTTGAAATAATCTGTTACAAAGTGCAGTTTACATTTAAACACAAGGCATTACATCAAATCAATTTTCTTACTCAGCAAAAAAAAATCGAAACCACAACTTTAGAAACATTTACATTTATATAAACCGAGTCTCTGTTAGTTTACATATACAATGCAAAAGAAATAAAAATATGCTACTTGTGAATGTAGTGGCAGTCACATATAGTAATAGTTAATAATAATAATAATAATAATAATAATTTGATACCATACAGAGACAGTCTCGTCTCGTCTCGTGAATGTCGAGTGTGGACGCCTGCCTCGTTCTCGGCTCGTCTCGATTCTAAACCACGTCTGGAGTCTCAGAACGTATCTACTAGTTGTTCGTATTGCTTTGAAACAAAAGAACAACCACATCGGACTTGTCGCGATTTTACAGACGGCTACCTGTTCTCGGTTTCGACAAATCTCGAAGGGGCTGTTGATGACCAACGATAATTTGTATCAGTCTCGTCTTGAATTTCTAGACTAAACTCAAACGAAACAGAAATTTGTCTCGTCTCAGTACCATCCTTTATACATGTATCCCTAAAATACACTCTTGTTGGAGCCATTAAGTGCGCAGTCATTAAAATTTCTGTGTTTATTTTGAAGCACGATTTTTTTCATAAAAATTACATTGTATATTAGACCTAATATTACTATATTTTCCGTGGTGCCACATGTAAGTTAAGTTTTATTTGGTGACATATTTCGATAGTTAAATACCGAATGGCTAGAATTAAAGTTACCCAACTCAGATCCCTCTGTAGCCTGTTTGAGGCATCGTGGAACTCTGAAATTTGGTGAATCCACTATGCAGACCATGGGGAAGAGGATGGCGATAAAAAAATGTTCAATTTTCAGCCACCAGGTTTAAATGTGGCGCTGTACTTTCATGATGGGTTGTAGTAATGACGTAAACTGCTCCAATTGGTTATGGATTTGCCTTTACCTTGCAATCTTGCAATAAAAGAGATTTTTTTTTTCTCGCAACTTCCAGCCACTGACAAATGTCTTTCTAATTAATAACTCAGCTAAATCACTTAACTTAAAACACCTGACTTATGTTTTTCAGTATTCATTATTACAGCGCCATATTTCAACCTGGTGGCGGAAAATTGAACTTTTTTATAGCCATCCTCTTCCCCATGGCCTGCATAGTGGATTCACCCAATTTCAGAGTTCGACGATGCCTCAAACAGGCTACAGAGGGCTTTGAGTTGGGTAACTTTAATTCTGGCCACCCGGTACACACTGTCTACTTTTTAATTATCACGAATTATGTCATAATTATTACTGCCTTATTGTCTTGGAAACAATATATATGTATATATAAATATATTTATTTCTCTCCAATCCAAGGCTATGTATGATTGGCTATTCAGTTTTGGTTAATGTCCACCTTGATTATATAGATAATCACGAGATGTATTCATGATATAAAGATGAATATCTCGTTTGTTTGTTTTTTAAACGAAGTGCAAAAACTGCTTTAAGCGAGTTTTACTACAATCAGCTACTGACAGAAGCTTCTAGCTTCGATACTATTTTATGAGATTTCAATTTAATTAATTGCTATTTCATATTGCTTTTATCTATTATGTATTTATTTTATTTATTTATGAAACAAATGATGCCAGAGAACATTGTTGCATTGAGGTATACATATATTTTGTGCATTACATATATTTGTGCATAACATAAATTGTTTCACTAATTACTATACAGACGAATCCCTCACTCTTTTCTCCACTGAGCCAGTAAGGTTTTTTTTAATGATTGAAGTGGCAGACTGTTTATATCAACGCTCGGATCATTTGCTACGACTTAATTATAAGTTTTACCCGTTTTCCACATTGGAGATATCTTTACATAATTCGTTCTAGATTTTGGTATAAGCTTGCCTCAGCATCTTAAATGCAGCTTCCCCCACCTCTCCAGATATGTATTTTGTCATCTCCCCTGAAAACTGAAGCAATGGATGATGTTCAACTTGACGTCATCGCGCAGTGTACTCTGGGAAGAAATCGGGCAAACAAATTCACGTGTGTGGGTTAAGGAAAGCGTATGAGAAGCCTTCTTACAGCGAGAAAATTTGCATTTCACCACTTTACACAGTTTCTGCAGGGCCTCGGGAAAAAATTAAAAAGTACACATTAATCACGTGATAACGTTAATCATACATTGAATCACTTCGGCAAAGACCAAACGCACAATGCTTACCTGGCATCTGATCTGTTAGCCCGAAATATGCCGTAATGAATTGTGGGGAAAGTTGTTCGCTGAATATCACACATTGAAATATTTAGAACAAAAACACGAGATGTCAGTTTGGCGTATTTCTTATGGAAATGTGAAAAACAATTTATTTTCGCAGAATCGCCAACTTTTTGTTAGCATTACGGAAGCAGGCATCTTCCTCTTGCCTGAATGAAAACTACGATATATATTACAACCATTGTACACATTTATCACACAACTTGTCTTTTTCATATGTCAGTTTTTTAGGTAAACTTCCTTCCATTATTCAATTTGACTCCTTACACAAAGTACAGCAATGTTACACTGAACGTCGACTTGCTTATGATGTACGTCGAGTTTCCGCATGATAAATTTATATTTGCAATGTGAGTTTTCTGCTTCACATTAATAATTCATGCGGCTACATTAGCGGTTACGATAAAGATGAATGACAACAGCAATGATGAAGATGACAAAATTACAATTCCCCCTCAGAAAATTTCCGAAGCCACGACCTGTGGTTCTTTATAACACCCTACTTCCCAGAGAAGCGAAGTTCTGAACATCAAAAATCTACAGTTAAACCTTAGTTTTATAGTTAAATACAGTCCAATCATGCGTTCTAACAAAAACTTGCAAGTCGCCACTCGTCCGAAACGTAAATTTTAATTTGGAACGTAAACAATAACCACAAATCTTGCAACACGTCATTCGCTGCTTCGTAGCTTCGATGTATTAAATGTCGAACAAGCCCTCTTGCAATTAGCGGTTAAAAACCTTAACAAAAAAAAAGAAAGAAAGAAGAACGGGTCTGGCGAATAGTCTGTGACTAGACATGGATGAGAATTATCGCATAAGATGTTGACAGTTTTTTTTTCCCCTAGTTCGTATTACGACTGTTTGGAATCAAGTTGGATGAGAAAAATTGAAGAACAATCTCCACGAATGATAAACCAATGTATTTCTGACGTGAATGCGCTATGAAACAGACATGTTGCACGCGTACATCACCAGGGGGCAACATCGTACAAATGGTGGCAAAGAGTGAGGAGTTGGAACGTTTACGTGCATCAGCGTTGCCAGTCATAATTTACTTTCAGGCAGGCAAAATGTTTGTAATTTGGGCTCGCTATAGGTCCTAGAAAACCTTTCGTTTCAGTTGCTAACACGAGTATTCGAAACCAGATAATAGCATTGAACGCAAAATATGTTGCAAGACAAAAGTGTATACATACGTAAAACCCTACTCTCCCTTTCTGTGAGAAATTTCAAATGAAACTAATACTTTACAAGTAAAAAGAGAAAAAGAAATGTGGAATTAGTATCTAAAAAGATTTAAAATACCACCTCTATAATGTATTTTTATTGCCACCGGTAGGATAAAGTACCTTATATCTTGAAAAACTATTCAATAATCATCAAATAGAAATACAGTAGATAAGGATAAGATACTTGAAAACTGATCAAATATGAGTGTGGGACATATCAGTGGCGTGCGGGGGGGGGGGTGTATGTATACGTTTTTAGTAGTCAGCCCACATTTTCCTTCCTGTCCTTGACGTTCTTGTGTGTGTAACGTTAGGTTTCTAATAACACCATAACCCTTGGTAACGTGATGTAAGTTTGACAGTATTACAAAGTATCCTCGAGTAACAGAAATCAATACTATTTCTTAGAATCGAACCCAGAACTTACTGATTGAAATATTCCAGCAATTTCACACCACCTCCCCCAATCAAGATCACGAATCCCGCCTCCCCCTCCCTCGTTTGCAAATTTCAGTGTACATTATTATTATTATTATTTTATGTATGTAATTTAATTAGAATTGTATTATGATATTTATCAAATAGGACATTTTAAACACCTTCCCCTTTATACAATACCTAGAGGTAAGCCGGCTCCCGTGGCGGAGTGGTTCATGCATCGAGGTACGACGCCAGTGGTCCCGGGTTCGAATCCCGGCCTCTGCATGGATGTTTGTGAGCATCCATTCATCAATTTCATCATATCACCACTCATCCCCATCTTCGCGATTAGTCAAAAGTGGCAGAAAAGCGAAGTAAAATAAACCAAATCTATCAATCAATCAAATACCTAGAGGTAAGCAAGTGATTAGATTATTTAATAACAATGAAATTACCTGGAAAATGATTTGCCAGAAGACACTATGCTTGGAATCATCACTGCTCCCTTCCAGAATTCTCGTGAAAAATAATCCTGGAAAATGAGACATTTGCAATGAATCAACACATAATGTAATTCTGAGACAAAGCAATCGATTCGAATAATAAGAAATAAATTAGACAAATTTTATTATCTATTTAATCCGAAACGCATCACATTTTCTAACATACTCGAAAGACATAATTCCAAAAGTTTTCCTACAATGCAATAAGGAAAATTAAGTGTCAAACTGTTCATCTACATGAGGTTTAATAATATATGCAATTTCCAAAATAAAACAATGGATTTTATATTAATATTTCGAATATTACTACCTTCCACTGATGATATATTGTCTATTTCTCTTATAAGAACTTATAACTAACATGTCATGATTTTCAATTTCCCTGATTGACTACTATTTTTTTAATGCACTAACTCACCTCAAACCAATATGGCATTATCTCACATCGAATACCTTAATTGACCAACCTGTATGTATCTGCCTTGGTTATATTTACGCCGAGATTTGGCAACATGGCACTCGGTTGCCATGACAAATGATGCTGCCATCTGTTATCGAAAAGTTACCGCAAAATCGGCTTTAGTTCCCCCTTAAGGAAAATAAATACATGTGCATTTATTCTTTCATTATATTATGTTAGATGTATGTGTGTGTACGTGCAAGCCTTGTGTAAGGAGAGCCATTTTCTGTTGAGATTGTTCTTTTAAGTCGACTTTTAAGGCTAATCGGCAGTGGAACTACAGTTTAAAGTGGGATCAGAACCATTACGTGCCACCACCGGGTATCGAACTCAGGACCCTTTGATTACAAGGCGACGATGTTATTACTACGCCATGGGGAGGCCACATTTTATCTGTTGAAAGTAAATAAATAACAACCTAATTACATTTTTAGAACCTTGCAATCATACAAATTTGCAGACACACGAAAAAGATGCATTTCTTGTATTTTTTTCACAGTTGTTTGTGTTTAATCATCATATTTTAGAGAACGTGCGCGCGCAACCCTCCCCTCCCTCCTACACACACAAACATATCTGTGAATTATTGCTTTAAGTCACTTTATGCACAGATAGGCTATTCAGGACTGGACCTACAGTTTAAAGTGTGATCTTAACCACTGTGCAATGTGAGTTCACACAGGGTATCGAACAGGGGACCCCTTTATTACAAGGCGACGACGTTACCACTACGCCATCGGGGAGGCCCTACATACACTGGCACACACATATACACAAACATGTGCGTGTGTGTTTTTGTATTTATACACACACACACGTGCATATATATAGGTACATTTTGTGTATGTTAGGTGATCAATATCAGCAGTAGCTGCGATTGGCTGGCAGAACTGGGGGGAGGGGGCAGGACTGTTTGCTTTTTCTTGGTATACATACGGGGGCAAAAGTCGCAAAGGAGGGGGCAACTGCCCCCCACGCCCCCCTTATCGCCGTCACTGAATATCAGTCAAATGTCCAAATCAATCTAATACAGTATGTTTCTAATACGAGAAAAATGGTAACATTTTTTTCTGAAAGCTCTAACCATATATTTTTTGCATTAATAAAGCGGCAACACTGTTTCTCACAATGTCCCTACACCCATGTAGTTCATGCTGCTGGACCACCCAGTTAAAAGGCACTAATTCATACAACCGAGAGAACTGGTAGCCACACCAACTTGCCCCACGAAATTAATAGCACGATTACTAACGAAACAAAAAACGAGTCGAGGATAAAGAAAAAAATGAAGAAAAACCCTCACAAGTTTCAGCAACAAATCATTCTACTCATAGACTTCCATCTAATTTATTTTTGTTCGTGCTTCCAATTCTTGCTTTGGTCCCCGGTCGAAAAGACTCTTGCGCCTCCGTTCTGTGGAAATGGTTATCTGGTTATCGCAAATTGAAAATATTCTTCGGGTTTGGAAACATATGCTATGGACCTTATTAATACAAAGAGACGTGGCTTGAATAGCAACGTCATCATTTCAGTAACTCAACACTAATTTAAAGTAGCAGCCGATGTTCTGTAATGTTTCTTTTTTGGGGATTTTTTCATCTGGATATGGTGAACGAATTCTTTACATGATCTGCCACTACTATTTCACTCAGAAAGACGTGTAATATCTATTAGCTGAGCAACCTGAAATAAAAATCATGTGATGATGATTTTATGGTTAGTTTTTTCAAGTATTCTAGCTCCTACATTTGAAAAGAAATGAATGTACAAGTAGTTACATAACTTAGTCTCGCATGGAAGTTCGCAAAGGAGGAAGAGGGGCCACGGAGAGTCATGGCTCCACTCTGAAAACATAGTAGCAAACATTAATGTTAATTGATGCTTACTATATTTTTTTAAAATATTTTTTTTATTTGCATCTGCCCCCATTTGCCACCATCAATGCTGCGTAATGCAACCGATTATAAAAGCTGAAGTTTATTTGTTGTCCTTCACGTGCTAAACGAAGAGAATAAAATTAGTATAGAGGTTTTCAAGTACGAAAATGTAATGCATATTTCTCCTTTGTTGATATTATAATAAATAGTAATTTTGTAAATAAAGGAAGGTTGCCTAAAATCAGTAAAAATAATATATACAGGGGCCTCCCCGATGGCGCAGCGGTAGCGTCATTGCCTTGTAATCAAGGGGTTCCGGGTTCGATACCCCGTGGAAGCACATAGTGGTTCGGATCCCACTTTAAACTGTAGGTCCAGTCCCAATTAGCCTTACTGTGCATAAAGTGGACTTAAAACACCAATTCAATCAATCAATAAATAAAATTAATATAAAAAGGAATCAAATGGAAATTTCGAATGAAGTAAATCGTTCGTTTAGCTGTGATGTGAATTACTGACCGCATGGACCTTCGGACGGCAGAAGGAAGGGGCAAGTTTGGTCATGTCAACCTGGAAAAAAAAATATTTCACATATTTTATTTCATTTCAAAACGCCATGCTTGCTATACGTCATTTCCTTCCTTGATAAAAACTTTCATGTCTTACCTTGAAAAAAATTCTGTGTATTTTCTTTCCAATTCCTTTTCTTCTATTTTGTTCGTTATAAAGTTATTGACTTCAAATTACTATAAATTGTTCGAGATAAATTTTCGCACCATACAAAATAAATATCATTTCAGCTTAATTGCCGTCAATATACAATCTCGCCATCGAAGGTTACAATTCGACCCAGCCTTGCTGGACATGAGTGTTTCTTTGTAAGAGTACGTTCATCAATTTTATCTAATCATCAATCATTTTCGTCGCGACTAGCTTAAAGAAGAATAAAAGAAAGGCAAAATAAAAAAAAATACAAACGTTGAAACGTATTGAACAAACGATGCAGTGCTGATAGCGAACGTGCTCATATCGAACACGTGCTGTTAGCGAACACAGTTACGGAAGGATTTGCAGGTGCGTGCTGTTAGCGAACACGCAAACTTGTCCTGTCTTATTTGTCCTTGAAACTGGTCAGCATGCAAGTGTTGCCAGTGATAAGCCTACTTGCGTGGAGAAACAATTTATTTTTATCAATGACATTATTGTTCTAACGTGCGCACATTTATAATAAAAAAACAGCTGATTGTCCGGCGTTGCCCTGGTATATATTTATCCAAATCTTCTATTAGACAGGAATATAATGAATTCTAACTATAATGTAAAATGAACTTGGAGTTCTACGGTATTGGGAGTGTCACTATAAATCTTAGCCACCCCGAAAACTATGGATTCCACACTAATATCGGTCGTTTTCGATTATTTTTACATGTCACCCCTCCCTACCCCAGGGAGTGCCAGGGGTGTCTTACCCCCACAGTATTTCTTTCCAGGTTGCAATTGATACGTGTACCAAGTTTGGTTGAAATCTCTCCAGGCGTTCGAGAGTTACGCCGGAACAATCATACACACACACACACACACACACACACACATAAATCCATTTTTATATATTAGATATATGGTAGTGATTGCTGCCACTACAGTTTTAAGCAATCCGATTGACTGACGTGTCCGACTGGCTGACGTGACGTCATTAGTGACGCTAAGCTAGCTTAGGTTAAGCTGGGTTGGGCAAGATAGAAGAAGAAGAAGAGAGAGTGTTGTGGTACTAATTTCAACCTAAAAACGACTTTGGAAGAACTGAAAAGTAATAATAACATTTATAAATGACTTAGGAAGTTGTTATTTGTACAAAAAGTAACCTATGTAAAATTTGATTTTAAGGAAGATGAAATATATGCAACAAATTTCATGTAAATTTTGAGGATCCCTCATTTAGTTAATTTCAAACACAAAATGATTATAAGGTATCACTGGCAACACTTGCATGTTGACCACTTTCAAGGACAAACAAGACAGGGCAAGTTTGTGTGTTCGCTAACAGCACGCGCCTGCAAATCCTTATCTTGTGGTTTTCGCTAAGAGCACGTGTTCGCTACGAGCATGGAATCGAACAACGAATACTACCAGAGATTCGCAGGGCCTCCCTTATGGTGTAGTTGTAACGTCATCGGCTTGTAATGAAGAAATCCTTGGTTCGATACCCGATTGAAGCATATAGTGGTCCGGATTCCACTTTAAACTGTACCTCCAGTCCCGATTAGCCTATATATACACAAAGTAGAGGTAGACTTATAAAAGAAAAGTGAAAATACGAAAAATTAATTGTCATTTTCCTGCAACTGTTAATTATTTCCGCAATAAAAATATGATAGAGCAGGTTGTTACTCGCCTGGCCACCCATACTTTACCTCCGCACTCGAGGTTCGGTGCACTTCGTACTCGGCTCAGATTTATCTAGGGGTATCTTTCTTTGTACGACAATGCACGTGGGTTGCTACAAGTCAACATAATTATATAATTAACTACAAGAGACAACGGAAAACCTTTTGCGAAACCTTTATGATCAGGGGGATAAATTACCTTGTCCAGCTTGTGTGAAATTAAAAACGGAAATTTTTGGTATTTTCTATAAGTTTAATTAACGTAAAATTTGAAGTATATACAAGTCGTTTCCGAACGTTCATTTCTCTAATTAATTATCGGGCCAAAACTCTAATTTTGATGTTGGAATCTCTATTGTTTGTACCTGGATGCTTTACATTTCATGAATTACATCTGAAGTACGCTTGTCACAAGGTAGACTCGCGTTACTCCAAGAAACGTCTTAACAGTCGCTAGGCCGCCCGACGTGTACATTTCTCAACCTCCACGGTGACGAGGCACTAGGCTGCCCGGCGCACCGTAATTACTTCAAAATAACATCCAGTACAAACTACCTTTTTACCTGTAAATCGGACACCAAGGCACTAGCTTGCCCGGCAATCCAATCTCTTACAGCATCCGTTTCGGGAGATCTGTCCTCCGGTCCTAGCTAGGCCTAACCGAAGCAAAAACAGCCTCTCCCTTCCAAGTCTCAGTTCCAACAGCCCACGACCCCCACTCTCATCTGGGAGTTTATATACGTTTGGTTGGCGTCTGTTGCCAACCGCCCTTCTTTCAAAATTTTTAATCTTTACAGCTAAACTGCCCGCCTTTTCTTTGAACGTTCGAAACACGAAGAAAGAACAGAGAGCTACATGGTATTTATACATGGAATAATATGAACCTAAAAATGCATAATAAATTGATTTACACTAATAACACATATATGTTTATACAAGTAATTACCTAATTAATTAACATATTAATAATTATTTCAATAAGAGAAAAAAAACACTGTTGCCCTGACACGGGGCAGGGTAACAGATTCCCCCTCCCCAGCGTTACAATTCAATCTGAAATTTAAATTTCAGTCTATCTGAATTGTCTTTCAAAGTTACTGAGAAAAGTTAAGCACTTTATCTGAAAAAGAAAAGTTCACTGAAAAGTTATTTTCACTACACATCACAACCGTCTCTCTGAAAAAGAAGAGTCTCAATTTCACTGCACTAAATATCCTATTTCCACACGGTTTCTTCCTCCGGGAGTCCTGTAACCTCCTGGACATCTCGGTCATCAGGACTGCTCACAGGTGCAGACGGATTCATCTCCTCCACCTTCCATCGAACATGTCCAGCTCCCGCTCTAGGGTCGACTCAGCCTCCTTCTCGGTCCATCCGAAGAACCCCCGGCTTCTCAGTCCCCTAGTCCTTGTGTCTGGGACTTCTGCAGTACTCGGTTCGACTCCTACCGAATTTCAGCTTCAAATGCTTTCAAAAAGTTCTATCGTTCGATCACACGACCCGACTTAAATATGGCTTTTCCATTTTTCATCTATAAGGAAACTTTCCCTTCCTTTTCCGGGCATCGAACTGCCATCCTCAGCATTCTCTTAGCGATGAAAATCTCATGTCTTCATGTTCACAATTGTCACCACCCTTTATCGGCAAAAGGTTGACATAACATAAAATCGAACAGTTCGTAATTAAATCTTACATTCACATGAAATAAATTTACCAGAACTCAAATGTGTAGCGACAATAAATCAGGAACTTAATTACTACTGCACAAACAAGAAGTCGGTCACTCGGCTTCCTTTCCATCATTTTTCACAGCCCTTCTACCCCCTCCCCTTGAGATGGATTCTCAGGGTAGAATTTAGGGACGAGTGCTTTCCCTCACACTTCTCAAATTTCTTCTCGGAATGACCTTCAGCTGGTCAACGTTAGCCAGAACTCTCTTCCCCTCACCTTCCTTTTCCAAAACAACATTATTTGGAGTAGTGAAATTCAGAATTCTGTAGATCCCTTTCAATTTCGGGAAAAAGCACGCAGTTTGCTTATTAAAAGCAGACGAAATCCTACGCTCTTGAAGCAGTACTCGATCTCCGACACGAAGATTAACCCTTCTTCTGCCCTTATTGTAGGCCCTTGACGCCTTTTGCCTCGTCTTTTCTTCTTTTTCACTTGCAAATTCGAAAGCCGCGCCCATTCTTTCCTTTAACTCTATGACGTAATCCATCTGTCTCTCCGCCGTGACGTCTTCCCCGGTCCCATCTTCCCTCTGAAGCTCCATTTTCCGAGTGTCATGCGGTGTGTACAAATCACGTCCAAAGAACAAAAATGACGGCTTCAATCCAGTCATCGAATTCGTTGCATTATTGATAGCAAAACTTATCGCGTCCAAGTTTTCAGCCCACGACGAGTGCTCTCTGTAGAACTTCCCAAGTGCTTGCTTGATTATCTTAATAGCTGCTTCTGATTTGTTTCCCTTCGGTCTATATGGCGTAATATAGACAGGCTTGCAATTCACAGAACGCAACGTTTGTGAATACAGTTTGCTTCGAAATACACTCTGGTTGTCACTGACAACGTATTTCGGGAAACCTGACTGAAAACAGTACTTCAAGAATGCTTGCGAGATCGTCCTCGCCGTTGTAGTTCTAAGTGGTGTGAAACTAATGTGCCTTGAGAACTCATCTTGAATGACTAAACAGTACTTGTATCTACCCTTCGTACTTGTAGGCAGTGGTCCAAAAATGTCCAGAAACACTTTGTATCCAGACGCAGTTGATTTTCTCGAGTTCATAAATCCCATCTTTCTGCAGTTGTCAGGATTATACTGAAGACAAGTGATACAACTTTTGCAATAGTTACTGACATCTTTGACTACTCCGTCCCAAGTATAATTCTCTAGGACCTTAAACAATGTCTTTCCATGTCCTAAGTGCGCAGATAATAAATCATCATGCGAAGATTTACGTACTTCATTCTTTAACTTCTCTGGTACCCACAGCTTCAATCTGGAGCTAAACGGTGGATAAAGTCCAGTGTTTTCGTCAACGAAACGGTAAAGCAGTCCATCATCGTCGAGACAGGAATGTCGCAGATAAAAGTCAAATTTTCTCTTCTCTCGAGAATCCTTTATTTCAACTTCTTCCCCATTTAAACATCCAATTAATTTCGACAAATAAGGATCACTCTGTTGTTCTCCTTTCCATATTTCTTTATCGTTAAGATCTACGGGCGGCGAAGTTTCTTTCTGTCCGTCCGTCTGTCCTCCATTTACAGTGTTGCCAGCTGCATCTGTAAACATCGCTTCCGTTTTCCTTTTCTGCTTCCGGTCAAATTTCTGACATACTTTGCCTTCGACTTTAGGAATATCATGGTGTTCCATTATCGTCCCATCAGGTATCTCTAATCTGAAATATCCATCAGGCTTGATATCTTCTATCGGATAATTCTCTTCTGCATCCGAAGATCCAATGTAATTCTCCCTCTCAGAGAATCCCTCTTCGATCCTCGACAAGTAGTCAACCACTGTGTTATTTCTACCGGCAATGTATTTTACGGTAACTGGAAACCTGGTCACCCTGTTTATCATTCTGTTTATGTGGCTCGGAATCTGAGAAGATTTCAAGATATCCACGAGCGCAGAATGGTCAGTGTAAGCTATCACTTCCGATGCTTGCAGAAAGTAATATTCAAATTTCTCCAGGCCCATGGTCAATGCAAATAACTCTTTCGCTGTGACAGAATAAGAACGCTGAGTGTCAGACAGCTTCTTGCTCCCAAATGCAACAGTCTGCAATTTTCTCGTTTTATCGTCCTCCTGAGCGACGATATAGCCAAGCGCTATGTCAGAGCAGTCTACAAACAAGTGAAACGGTTTCGAAACGTCAGGAATCTTGAGATCAGGACTATTTACAATTGCATCCTTCAACTTCTGCAAACTCTCTTCTTGTTCTTTTCCCCAAGAAAATTTCCTATTTCCTTGTAACAAGTCCGTGATCGGTTTGGATATCTTTGCTTGGTCCTTTATGAAATCCGACAGAAAATTTAAGAAACCTACTAGTCTCCTAACCTGCTTGATATTTCTCGGGCGCTGCAATTGCTCTGCTTGTTTCCTCTTACTTTCTGCACAAGATATCGTATTTTCTGAAATTGTAAACCCTAGAAAATCGATTTTCTTTCTGAAGAGACGCGACTTTCGATAACTAATCGTCAGTCCTTTGTCTTTCATCTTCCCCAGGACAGAATCCAACACTCTCAGTTGTTCTTCCTCGGTAGCGTTTGCAATCACTACGTCATCATAATAACATATTGCATCAGTTTGATAATGCTCTCCTAGCGTCTTCTGCATCAGTTCTGCAAGGTGAAAAGGCCCACTACGACAGCCATAAAATAACATTTTGTAACTAAACGTTCCCATTTCTGTCAAGAAACCTGCATATTTTCTTGTATCTTCAGAAATCTGCATATTTGCAAATGCAAACGGAATATCCAGAACTGTAAATATAGTTCCCCCAGAAAGCTTACATATTGTCGACCTAATATCAGGTATTTCTCTACGTCTAGCCTCCAATCTCTTATTCAAGCCTTTGCTGTCGATGATCACTTTACATGTGTTATCTCTCTTCACATGAAGGATAGGCGGTGAAAGGTAATCTGTATCACCCCTTTCAATGATCCCGTCTTCAAGCATCTGCTCAATTGCCTGATTCATTAATTTCCTCTTTTGCTCAGAAAGTGGCCTAGGTTTCGCTCGGAACGGCTTCTCGTTATTCACATCCAAACGAACCTCGTAATCATTTGCTAATCCCGGTTTATCTTCAAAAACATCAATATGCCGTCTCAGTATGGCAATCAATTTCGGCTTGTTTTCCTCTGAGATATCGGTACCCTCCATCAACATGGCAATCCTTCTCTCTTCGTCAACCCCCTCCCCTTTGATGTCGCTGCTACGTGTCTCCGCTCCGCAAGCAGAAACGTTCTCTCGGACTCTTTCGACTCCATCCGTGGAGTGCAACCAGGATCAACGCTGTCACGTGTCGGCGGCGAATCAAAAGGCACGATTTTCGAAAGATCAGGCTCAATTGCCCACCCGTTACGATGAATCATGGGTATAAGTCCCAGCTTAGCCATTAATGTCCTTCCCATTAACATTTCATGATTAGCATTAGATAACACAAATATCTGATCCCGAGCCTTGTGTCCGTGAAACTTAATATTCACGTAAGCGCTCCCCAGAGATTCCACATTTCCTTCCGCAAGTATTACTTTAGTTTTGTAACCCTTCAATTTCACTCCATTTGTCTTCATTTTCTCGAAGACCTCCAAAGACACAAAGTTATTGGACGACGCCGTATCAATACATGCGTGTACTTCCACGTTAGCCACGTTGCATAAAACGATAGGTTCCCTTATCTCTTTAACATTTACATTGTGAGGTGAAAAATTTTCCTTCTGTGTAAAATTTGCTGTTTCCACGCCACGAACTTGACAAATTCGTGGCGACTCTACGCGTTTTTTGTTATTACTTCCTTCCCACGTTCATTACTCTTGTTTTCCCTACGGTGATTTGAAGCTCTGCAACCTTTTTGTCCACAAGTGTAGCATAATTTATTTCTCTGGCAATCTTCTTTCGAAAAGCGGTTCTGTTTGTTTTCATCCCTCACCGCAAGCCGCGAGGGTGGAGGGCGTGAAACCACATGTTCAGCCCTCAAGCGCTCGACTTTCGGGCGGTCAAAACCAATGCTCACAGGGTCCAAGAAAATATCAGATTTCTTTCTTTCCCCCTCTTCTTTGCATTCCTGGTTAAATGACTTTCTCAACGACCAGCTGTAAATTTCATCTTCAGAAACGAAAGACTTGAACCTCTGCCTTTCCAAAAACTCCGTTTGTAGTTCTAGCGCGTACTCGCTCATTTCTCTCATAGAAGTGAATGTCTTGTTGTACAAATAATCCCTAAATACCGGATTGCAGTGCGATTTCACAAAGTCAATTCTCTCCTGTGCAGAAGCCGAATTCCTTATCCTACTAAAATGCCTGTCAACTTTGCGAACGTATTCCGCCAATCCCTCGTTAGCAAGTTGAAACCTTTGCGACAAAAATAACTCTGCTTCTCTCTGATAATCCAATCCATGAAAAGCCTGCAAGAATTTATGCCTGAATTGTGAAAAATCACCGAACGGTTCCGTGAACAAAAACCACTCCCTCGCTTCATTTCGCAACGAAAGAGGAATAAACTGCTTCAGGAGATCATCTTCAGAAATTTTCAGCGTTCTCGCGTAATCTTGAATTCTATCCAGATACGAAAAAGCATCTTCCTTCCCTACATTTCCCTCAAATGTCGGAAGCGGCAAACGAATTTCCTCCATTGCTACTCTCGGAACGCACCTCTGTTCCTCAACAACAGAAAGTTCTGACGCGGTCGGGCTGGACCTGCTCGAGTTACCAAGCGACATTCTTGTAACTTCCCCTTTTCTGTTTCGCAAGATCATCTGTTCGATCCTCGTCCGTTTCTCTTCTTAAGTTTCAAAGCAAAAAAATCTCGTTCAATATCCTGCGACACGCCTTCAAAGAAAATAACTTCAATCGCGGACAGAGCCCCCAAATAAATATGTTACTCGCCTGGCCACCCATACTAAACCTCCGCACTCGAGGTTCGGTGCACTTCGTACTCGGCTCAGATTTGTCTAGGGGTATCTTTCTTTGTACGACAATGCACGTGGATTATAAGGTATCACTGGCAACACTTGCATGTTGACCACTTTCAAGGACAAACAAGACAGGGCAAGTTTGTGTGTTCGCTAACAGCACGCGCCTGCAAATCCTTATCTTGTGGTTTTCGCTAAGAGCACGTGTTCGCTACGAGCATGGAATCGAACAACGAATACTACCAGAGAT
The DNA here is from genome assembly GCF_977018435.1 of Lepisma saccharinum. Taxonomy (NCBI): domain Eukaryota; kingdom Metazoa; phylum Arthropoda; class Insecta; order Zygentoma; family Lepismatidae; genus Lepisma; species Lepisma saccharinum. Next base: position 42,469,335 of record NC_139255.1, on the reverse strand, counting down.
TCGCAGGGCCTCCCTTATGGTGTAGTTATAACGTCATCGGCTTGTAATGAAGAAATCCTTGGTTCGATACCCGATTGAAGCATATAGTGGTCCGGATTCCATTTTAAACTGTACCTCCAGTACCGATTAGCCTATATATACACAAAGTAGAGGTAGACTTATAAAAGAAAAGTGAAAATACGAAAAATTAATTGTCATTTTCCTGCAACTGTTAATTATTTCCGCAATAAAAATATGATAGAGCAGGTTGTTACTCGCCTGGCCACCCATACTTTACCTCCGCACTCGAGGTTCGGTGCACTTCGTACTCGGCTCAGATTTATCTAGGGGTATCTTTCTTTGTACGACAATGCACGTGGGTTGCTACAAGTCAACATAATTATATAATTAACTACAAGAGACAACGGAAAACCTTTTGCGAAACCTTTATGATCAGGGGGATAAATTACCTTGTCCAGCTTGTGTGAAATTAAAAACGGAAATTTTTGGTATTTTCTATAAGTTTAATTAACGTAAAATTTGAAGTATATACAAGTCGTTTCCGAACGTTCATTTCTCTAATTAATTATCGGGCCAAAACTCTAATTTTGATGTTGGAATCTCTATTGTTTGTACCTGGATGCTTTACATTTCATGAATTACATCTGAAGTACGCTTGTCACAAGGTAGACTCGCGTTACTCCAAGAAACGTCTTAACAGTCGCTAGGCCGCCCGACGTGTACATTTCTCAACCTCCACGGTGACGAGGCACTAGGCTGCCCGGCGCACCGTAATTACTTCAAAATAACATCCAGTACAAACTACCTTTTTACCTGTAAATCGGACACCAAGGCACTAGCTTGCCCGGCAATCCAATCTCTTACAGCATCCGTTTCGGGAGATCTGTCCTCCGGTCCTAGCTAGGCCTAACCGAAGCAAAAACAGCCTCTCCCTTCCAAGTCTCAGTTCCAACAGCCCACGACCCCCACTCTCATCTGGGAGTTTATATACGTTTGGTTGGCGTCTGTTGCCAACCGCCCTTCTTTCAAAATTTTTAATCTTTACAGCTAAACTGCCCGCCTTTTCTTTGAACGTTCGAAACACGAAGAAAGAACAGAGAGCTACATGGTATTTATACATGGAATAATATGAACCTAAAAATGCATAATAAATTGATTTACACTAATAACACATATATGTTTATACAAGTAATTACCTAATTAATTAACATATTAATAATTATTTCAATAAGAGAAAAAAACACTGTTGCCCTGACACGGGGCAGGGTAACAAGGTGTATAGAGGTGAGAGAGTTCAATTAGAGATATATGATCTAGTGCGTCCATTTCGATCTTCAGCCGAGAGATCGGGAGAAGCGAGACGGGCGGCGCTGGCGGAGATGCCGACATTTGCGGTATGTAATGCCCGCTTATTTTTATGGACATATGCAGACATTTATATAAATATTGCAAAACGAGCACTAACCTGTGTTATAATATATCATCTGTAATTCATCCAAGTTCTGCCCTTATATGCACAAAAAATACGCTTTAGAAACGATGTTAAGAGCCACAGATAATAAAAACATTTTAATCATAGTTTTGACCAGTAACGTCCTGCTTAAGTTTATATCCTTGAAAGAGTTTTGTGCCGATGGGGATCGTTTGGAGGTTTCGAATGTGCAACACTGTATCAAGATTACGCTGTAGACGAAACCGTTAAAAGTCAATGGTGTTCGTGAGCTTCTTTTAGTGTTGTCCACGGGACAAGACGGGACAGGCTTTTAAAAATTCGAGACGAGACGAGATTGACCATGTGCCCCGAGACAATATAATATTTTCGAGACGAGACGGCATTTCCACGAGACGAGACAGGCCAAAGTCTCGTCTCGTGGGCAACATTAGCTTCCTTGCAATCCGAAATCTCCGAGCTCGAGTTTCTTGTTCCTTCGCGACAGAGCTGTGAATATAGTGGCGAGCAGATGTAAACCAAGAGCGTGTTAATTTCGTACTGTGCGCAAGAGTGTTATTATTGGTTACTTGCCGTTACTTGTTTGTGTTATTGCAGTGTGTATGTGTGTTGTGTCAGTGAGAGGATTGGAATGCCAGCCGCAAGGTTCACGTTACGAGGGGGGGGGGGGGGGCTGATAAGTTCTCGGCCCGACCCAGAAGGACTTTAGCTACAGGCACGAAAGTTTCAGGCTATTCAACGTATTCTCCCCGAAAGTCTACACACTTGGCACTTGGTGGATATCAGTTTGTACAACTCTTATAACACAGGTTAGTGCTCGTTTTGCAATATTTATATAAATGTCTGCATATGTCCATAAAAATAAGCGGGCATTACAGGCCGCAAATGTCGGCATCTCTGTCAGCGCCGCCTGCCACGCTTCTCCCGATCTCTCGGCTGAAGATCGAAATGGACGCACGGTATTACCCGATAAAAGAGTGGATTGTCCTTTATCCTATATAAAATGTTGCTTTTGAGTTCTAAGAAGTATAGGCCGGTAGATTGAAAGATTAGCACACGTACTTTGATTGTTGTTGCGAATGACAATATGATGAACTTATTTTCTCGACACACTCCACAGCAGTGTTTAGTTAGAGAATCAAGCTACCAGATCGGAGTGGAGGTAAAAATAGTTCATTTTCTGTGTGTAACTCATTTCGAATAAAGTGTAATTGAAGTTATCCGCATTGTTTTAAACACAATAATATTTCTTGAGAAAGGCCTTCATTTCTAGCTCTCCACAAAAATGAAAAGTGCCATAAAGAACCGCAGAGAGAGAGAGAGAGAGAGAGAGAGAGAGGGGGGAATGGATACTATGAGAGAGGACCAAAGAAAGAAAGAAAGAAAGGAAATGAATTACTTGCTGAAACCATCCTCCTTATTCTCGTGTTATTACATGTATATTTACTCCAAATCCATTTCTGATTCAGAACTGAGAGAATCCAATCTTAATATCTACCTAATTCATACCAATTTTGTCTCTGAATTATTAATTTATTAACAGAAAAATTGCCAAGAGTTAACATAAAATAATCCAAAAGATTCCTTTATTCGTAGAGTCGTTTATTTTCCCGCTGCTTCAATGCTGCGGGGCCTGCTTTGAGGCTATAGATATATTATGGATTGTGATCATCAGAATATCTGACTTGATAGCCTCTCTACAAGGGTACACGCTGCGTTAACAACATTGGAACGAATTTATCGCATGAAACCAAATGCATACCTGTTCAAACTGTATATTACTTATGGTAATAGAGTAGGACTACGTAGCCAACGAACAAAAAGGCTTTGGACCTCTTGCTTAAAGTTCCATAAGAGGATCAGTCACGTAAATAAGATACAATGTGCAAATATATTTGGCACTCACATCTACGCCCACCAAGAAAAGGCAACTGATTTGTAAATCGACAGCTTTATCAACTCTGTCAATTTACAATTTAACGCTCGGTCTACCCCCTTGTCGCGATAATAATAGTAACTATGAAAGAACACTTTGTAATAAAAACAATTTTAACACTTAAACGACACAAAATCAATCTATTGCGTCGACTATAGATACAAAAACATAAGCATTTGCGACTTCAAAGTGCACTGCGTTTATTCAATTTTTCTACCCGGTGGAATTATATTTAATACCCTGCAGTGGTGCCAGCATGTAAGTAGAAAATGTTCCATAATTATCTAAACATAACTGCGATGGTTCTGCTATTCTCAAACTTATCCGATGGAGACGCTGAGGTAGTTGTGTCCGAAAATAACTTCACTGAAAAGAGCATATTGTTTGTTAATAATAGCACACTGTGTAGCGTAAACCTTTACGATAATATAAACCATTCATTAACTTTTCGAAAATTCTATTCTTAGAAACTATGGATAACAACAGGGTTTCACAGAGATCTTGCTTTTACAGTGTACAAAGTTACAAAAGTACAATTCTCATTGAATTGCGAGTGGGAGTGTCATCACATTATTTGAAGTTTTCCATCCCTATGCTTGCTGTATTTCTATAAATTATCACATACTTCAGAATGAAATGAATGACTTTAGCTCAACATTAAAGCATGTACAAGAGGAGTTTAACGCCCTGGTTGATGCAATTAATCATAAGATTCAATTTCGCGGTGATAAGTTGTTTGATAGCGCTAGAAGAGGATATTCAATAAACTGAGCTCATAATATTTTTCCTTGAATTGTAAATTGGACATTCCTTCGAAGAAATCAGATTTGCTAAAATTCACGAACAGGTTTCACGTCAAAACTAAGAAACGACTACATGTTGGAGAACACATACTTCGTGCAGTGACTGGAGTCCATTAAACAACTCTCCCAAAGACCCTTGACCCCTTGCGGCATAAATTTCATCGCATTACATTCGTAGTATTCGCCGCTGTTGAAAGTCCAATTACTTGCTAACGAGTTAAGGTTACCTTTGCTCTGGATAAATTGAGCCATGTATCATATTAGCTGTCTTTCTAGTCTTGCAGCTCCTACACAAACTGTAGCTACCTACCGCCACTAGCAGCATCTACCGATTTTTCGTTGAACTAGCTTCTGCACGCAGAGTTGCCAGGAACTAACCAGGATTTGTACGTGTGTGTTCATGTAAATAACGATAATCTACATCCAAGGACGTATTTAAGGGGGTCAGGGGGTTCGGACCCCCCCCCCTCCCAAAGACTTACCATGTATTAAAATAAATTATCAAAATATACTTGTTTATCATTTGTTACATAATCAATGGTTATTAATTTCCGCCAAACTTATTGGAAGGCAAGAAATTGGGATCATAGGTCTTGGAAGAACAGTTCCAAAGATTTATGCACACTACTACTTCTGATAATATGCATAAAACATTAATCATGAACTTTACTTTTCTTCAATGGGATCTAACTTATTTTTTTTCTTCTTCGATAAATATTCAGTTCTTTATATAGTCTATTTGATATTAATTTCCTTGACAGAACAGTTGTTCTTATACAAATTTTGGCGATCTTAACTACACGTAAGTTACATAATGATTACGTGCTGTTAAATATTTATTCTTATACAGTCTTCATATCTATTCATGAAATAATAACAATACAATATTAATTAATTTACATATTTAATTATTATTATTATTATTATTATTATTAAGATACTTGGTCGGACCCCCTCCGAAATGTATTTCTAGATACGTGCCTGCCTGTCTACATCTACACGTAGATAGATAATGTAAATTATGGAATAGATGCAGTCATGGCAATCTATGTAAACAACAAGGCATCCAGCGTAAAATATCCCCGTTTGAAGCAATAATATTTGCTGTAATTTCTTTTTTGCTTTCCTTAGTCTGTACCGAGAATTCGAGCACAGGAGCCCTCATTTTGTGACACATTACTTTAACCACTACACCACTGAAACCAACTTCGGTAGTTAGAATAAATTCATGGGTTAGGTGAACAAGTATGACACAGTAAATATTCATACAAGGCAACGTAGCTATATCACTGTTATCGCTGTTCGACACCGATGCTGTACGATAATATCAAATTTCAGATATTATCCAACCCTTACTTTTCTGCCACTTTTGGCTAATCGCGAAGATGAGGATGACTAATGGTATGAAATTGATGAAGAGCCACTTAGAAAGAACACCAATGAGATCCCTGACATCGTGACACCCTGTGTACTAACCACTCTGCCACAGAGGTCAGCCAGGAACAAAGAGAAGATCCGAAATGTTGGAGTATTAGATGTGAACACCAAAGCTAAAGTAGGATTGCAGTTATACGTACAATTATAGAGTTAGAATATTATGTCCAAAGTACGCTGTAGTCCAAAGTAACGTAAAAAATTCAACTCGCTGAGAGACCTCCCCACCTTTGACCCGACAATCGGTTACAGGCGAAGGTCACACGGTGTACAGCTTGATTCTTCTTATTTACATTCAATTTTCAGAAGTTGTTGAATAGTGCTGTATTCCGCAAATTAATGGACGAGGTCAAAGCAAACTATTGTAGGTGGCAGCACCCCTGTTGTGTCCCAACGCTTTTGATGGGCAATTGTTCTCCCACTTAAATACATGGGGAATTTGATGCTGAACTTGCTGCTATTACATTAAATTGCAAGTTTAATTTCATCTTAACCTCAGAAATAATGTCGGAACATGATAGATGAATAAACAGTGCTGTGAAACTAAGAATTGTAATAAGACGATTGTCAACAACAGAAAAGCTATGGAAACTTAAAAAAAAAACTTAAAATTTGCACATCACCTGTTTACGTCACTTTCAATTTTCACAATTTAAGTGTATTTTTCTTTTGAATCTGGTAAAGAATAATCCATAATAATTCCACGCGACTGTGCTTTTATTTTTATAGTTGTTATTAATAACTGACTCATTTTTTTTACTTGATATCACCAGGGCCGGATTAACCTATGGGCAACTGGGGCAATTGCACCGGGGCCCCCACCAAAAGGAAGCTGTGATGGGCCTCCACCAAAAAATCTTTTAACCAGCTGGCTATGCTTGTGAAAAATTACATAAGAAGTTGTATTTTAAAAATAAAAAAAATACTTCAATATTGTCGTATGTCTATACTCTTCTGGATCGAATTGTAGCACAGCTCTCAGTCGATCTGTTTGTAGATATCTGAAGCTCAGTATACTTTATACGAGTACCATGGATTGATTTGGCTGTGGTGTGGAAATAAGGCACACTTATTCAAACAATCAATTCTCAGATACGATTAAGATAATTAATAAAACTACGAATTATATGACTTTCTTCTTTAATGCCAGCTCTGACTTTAACACTCTTAAAGCCACAACTGATAATACCCTGTATCAATCTTCTTTATGGTTCAGAGTTAATGGTTTTTGTGCTGAATGAAAGCAAAACCCAGCATATGTTTTTCAATCTTAGAGACATCCCGATCGATAATAGCTCAGACAATGTGAAATTTCTAGGTATTGTCATTGATAATAAATGATCATGGGAGCCGCATATTAAATACATAGCTGCCAAGCTCTCTAGGGTTATACTATATTTGTTAAGGAATCTAAACAGTCATGTACCTGAAGATTACGTAAGATCAGCTTACTTCGCTTTCTTTCAAAGCATTATTTCACATGGAATTTTACTTTGGGGGAACTGTAGCTATGTACAGGAAATGTTAATACTGCAGAAAAAAGCCGTGAGAATAATTACCAACTCATACAAATTAGTTCATTGTAAGCCACTGTTCATTAAGTTAAAATTTATGACTGTGATAAATCTATATATTTACACTGTGCTGTTGTATGTAAAGAAAAAATTGCCACAGCTACGAAGTGGACAAGATGTACATTCCTATACTACAAGAAACAGCAGGCGTATAAATATACCCTATCATAGACTCTGAAAATCCCTGAATAGTTATGCAGCTCTAGGATTAAGACTATTTAAAAAGCTACCTCTTGATGTGACAAATATGCCTATGAATGTATTTAAACATAAACTGTATGCCTGATTAGTTGCTACACCATTGTACTCAACTCAAGAATTTCTTGAAATTAATAATATTGTATTTTAGTGCAACTTAAAAATAAAACGGGTTATAATTTTATATTATTTTATAATATATTTCACATGTATTTTGTTCTTGACGTTGTCTATTGCTGTACAAGCTTAATGACAATGAAATATTATTATTATTATTATTATTATTATTATTATTATTATTAACATCGTACACTATTAGAACAGTGAGTCAAACATCAGGAAGACATCTCAATTGAACTGTCTATTGTATGTAAGGACCCGTTCCACAATACATTTCCCAATGTCGAAATTTTCTTTAGAATGTATTTGGTCTTAATGGTAACAAACCGCAGCGGAGAAAGATCTTTCTCAAAAATGAAATTAGTGATAAACAGGCTTCGTGCTGCCTTGGGACAGGATCGCTTATCCAACCTTTGTTTATTAAGCATTGAACATGAACTTCTTCGTGAATTGGACTTCGATGATATAGTAGATGAATATGATATAGTAGCAGGCCCGTTCTTAGGGGGGGTAGGGGGGCAGCTGCCCCCCTGAGTGCCTGCTTTGCCCCCCCCCCCCCTGTGAAAAATTCAGAACACATTCCTACCTGGAATTCTCACTAATCTTTACAATTATATCCTGTATTACTCTAGTAACATAACAAAGACATTTATTGATTTTGTGATTTATGAAGGTGTGTGGGATTCCGTATAATGTCGTATCAGGATGGGTGAAATATTCCCTTCCAGATTCAGACTAATTTTCGCAATTCTCAGTATCTAGAACAGTTGTGACATTTTGAGTAGTCTTATATTAAAGGTGCCTAATGTAATGAGATGTTTGTCTTGGATGTGTTGCTATGAAGTTTGAACTGCATATTTTTTTTGTTTCCCAAGTCTAAGCGATTCATGTGACAGAGAGAGGGAGTGATTATTTGATTTTTGTTACTTAGCGTTGCTTTTCTGCCACATCTAGCTAATCGTGACAATGAGTGATGACGTGAAATTGATTAAGAGACACTCACAAACAGTGCTGCAACTACAGAGGGGCGGGGGGCAGAGGCTTTGGACGGAAGTCCAATCTAGGGGGGGGGGGGGCAAACATTGAAGTAAAGAAACATGACTAGCAGAATCTAAGAATAGCAGGACAAATGGATACTCAAGATGGAATTAGTTTTCAAGTGTTTCTTGCATTTTTCTTCCAGACGGCTAAAGGCACTTGCAGGGGGCACAGATTGGCAATTGCCCCCTCGATTTCAAATTTTATACAAATAAAAGTACATTTCGTAAAATTTTCTTGCTCGCTTCGCTCGCAATCTCAATATCTGCTATTCTTCTAGTCCAAGTTCACAGCCATAGCTAGGGGGCGGTGTGAGTCAGCCCTGGGGACCGAAACGATCTAAATGAAAATGAAAAATGTTAAAGAGAATGCCATGACACCCCGTGGAATTGTTTGCGCTCTATTAAATCAATATTGTTTTCAGTTTGTAAATATTTGGATCTAAAGATTTTCCTGCTCGCTTCGATCCCAATATGATTCTTTTCTGTAATGCATTTTAAATTACCCGAGAGAGAAGTAAGGCCAGATATATATACTTCAAATTGTTGCTGCTTAAATGCATGAACATTTGAGAGACAATTTGGCGGATGAATTGATCATGTAATGTATTTAAATAATATATATATATATTAAAGAAACTTTGAATACGTACACAAACACAATTTAGCGTTAACATGTTGCATATGTATTTCTTATTTTACGTCGCTCAATGTTGCATATGTGTAAAATATATGTTACATGAAAGTTATACGTATCGTATGTACAAAAAGAATAATGTTCGTCATGCATATTCTGTCTTTCAAAAATACAGTTTGTGTGCTTGTTTTCCATTATTAGCTAATATGAAATTGAACGTGTTGAAAAAATATTTCAAATAATTTGTTCAAACACAAATGCTTTAGCACCAACTTCTGCCCCCTTTGCATGATTTACGACGATAATAACGTATTTTAATGCTACTATTATTACTACCACTACCAGCACTATATTACTATTATTATTATTAGCACATTTGTCCTGGTACTTGACCCCCTCTACAGATAAAAATTTGTGGTTTCGCCTCTGCTCACAAAGAACACTCATGCCCAGGCTCGAACCTGGAACCCCTGGCTTCGTACTGTGTTATGTAACCATCCTACAATGGAGGTCGGCTAGTGAAAGATGGGCAGCTTACTGGCTCAAATTATTATCAAACACGATGAAAATGTGATAGTTTCATATTTATTATTTCGGTTAGAAAGCGATAAAATTTGTGGTTTGATACGGGTTACACTAAGCATCTTATGGAGTGTAATATCAATTTCAAATCTTATGAATCATTTCTCTATGCAAGCGCATCAAATATGATAAGCAACATAGGTATGTGTTATGATATTCATTTTATATATAGAAAGTTAAGTTTTAACCCTGACTGTTTGCATGATATCGTTTCCATAGCATGTTATATATTGCTCTCAGAACTTTAAACGGCAGTATAGAAATAAATGACATTTGCAACTGCGAAGCTATCAATGGGAATGCATACATTATGGACAGAAGATGCCATACATCGAAAGAAGAATTAGACGAGCAAATAGTGACTGAGAAAAGTTGCTTGTCTTGATGTCCTGAACACACTGTGAAAGTTGTCGGTGTTATCAGGCGGCACCCTATGAATATAGGTTCAAGATAATGACAAGTAGAAAAAAGCTGCAATGAAATAAATACGATTGAAAATCTCTCAAATTATATTCTATTTATTTTCTTATATTTATAATATTACATTGTGTCTGTAGCAGACGTTGTCTGTTAAAGTATTTCAGGCACAACCTAATTTTTTGACAAATAATTATGTCAACTCTTCTGCTATGGAGTGGATTCTCCTAATTTTATTCATATATCTTAAGCCATTCTGTGACTGGCAGAAATCAGTATCAGCGTTATAAAAAACCCTGATATTTGGGGTTTGCACGCTTCTGCTCAAAACGTGGTGGCGATAAGCGGCCCAGAGACCTCGCTTTTTCGGAAATGGGGTAAGGCGAAGGAGGACCCTTAGAAGGTATTTTTCATAATGTAAAGAGGATACAGCATTTCCCTCTATAAAACTTGATATGAAATATTAATGATGACACTGTAATCCAAGAAGTCGCTGATCAATCAAGGGATTCCTATTTGTTTGTCAGGTGTCAAACACATGTATTTCAACAACACAATATTTTGCAAAATGGTTAACGTAACCAGTAGGCAAACATTGTCTGTAGTGATGCAAGAGTCTTTCGTTTGAAGCAAATCGTGGTGGAGCAAGGGACCCATGTTTTAATGTTTTAGCGTAGGCCTACAAAAAAATGTATTACAAATTTTTACACAATTCATCAAAGTGTAGATAATATGTAACCATTATTATTTAATTAATTCGATTTTTCGTGCATAACACAAGACAATTGTGTTGTTGGATAATCGTTAGATTCCTTTGTGCGTAAAAATCTTGCATACTGGTAACAAGAGGAAAACATTATTAAGCACAATTTATAAAGGGCTCCCTTAATCAGTTCTGCAGAGAAACCAAAAGCTGTTGGTACATATTAATCGTCTATTAACATTATTGACCTGTAAATATAAAGTGGATACAGTCCCGATTAGCCTATTTATGTTAAACTTTATCTTCGTATTCCTTGGTAGCAAGAAAAGTCATTATCGAAATATTGTTATTTGATGTTGCTCGAAATTGTCTTGTTCGTTGGAGTTTCAAGATATCATCCCTTTCCTGTCACTTATCACTTTTGAAGGAGGGGGGGCAAGTCTGTACCCTGCTATATGTGCCAATGCAACACAATATATTAAAAATTTGCCCCCTCTAGGATCAACTTTGCCCCCCCCCCCCTTCTAAGAATTCCTGGCTACGGGCCTGTATAGTAGTAGATGAATATCGGCGAAAATGGCAAGAAAAGTGTGTCTACCATAAGTTGCAAGCCTTTGGGAATTTTCTTGAAACAGTGTAGTTACGACAATTTCCACAATGAACCTGTCGGTAATTGTCCAGTAGATGGACCGTGCATATGTAGTGGCATATTTACTCTTAATTGTAAATAATATCATTTATAATAAATTATGTACGTAAGTACAGTCTACTGCTCAGTTCTCTGTTTCCGTCTGAACCCCCTTAGTATTTACTATATATTGTAGTTACGGTGTTCACTCTTCATAATATACTGTAGACATTTAGACGCGGAATTTTACTGCTGCTATAGCGCTACAATTTTCGTCCTGTAACTTTATTTCACTGCGCTATTCTACCTGCCAACCTATCTGCGATTGTGAATGAATACTGATTCTAAAATCAGGTCTACAATTTAAACGGCTGAAAATTGGTGGTTAACATATTGAGCTAATAAAGCTCCTAGTAAAAAATAATAAAAAATGGGGGCTTCCACAAAACATTTTGCCCAGGGGCCTCCACAAACCTTGATACGGCCCTGGATATCATACTTTTCCTCATGGCTAGTAATTCCGGTTCTCTGTTTTATACATACACATTTATCGAGAAAAATTGTTATTACAAATATATATATATATATATATATATATATATATATATATATATATACATACACATTTATCGAGAAAAATTGTTATTACAAATATATATATATATATATATATATATATATATATATATATATATATATATATATATATATATATATTATATTATATTAGGGTGTTTCATTTTTCCAAAGATGTGATTTTCATATGACTTTGCTTACGCCCCGAGTCTCAGTGATGTAAAAGATATATATGCCAAATTTCAAGAAGATTGGATAATATTTAGGGGTTGCACACATTGATCACTTTTATCTCAAACTAGTGAAATTTCTAATATTGAAGTGCTTTGTACTAATGGGCTTCTCATGTATTTCTTTCATCTTTTGCAGGTAATTGAACTTTAAAATGGGAACCAAAAGAGCAATTTGGCTGCTAGAAAAGGTCCCTAGTGGTGAGTTTTTAGGAGCTCGGCTCCCTTCAAAGGAACAAGTAGCTACTTTTAGTTTTTATTTACCATCACAAGGAAATGAAAGAAACACTTTCGGATGCTGCTAAATCTACCAGTACTAAACTACAGGAAGTGTGGAGGAAAGCAAATATCCCTGTTAAGACGGAGGAGAATATCCATGCTGGTATACAGAAGCTGTACAAAGAATACCAAAATCTGGGTAAAGAGAAATCGAGAAAGACGGATAAAGTAAATGTGAAACGGCAGATTTGGAAAGGTGATCTTGTCGAGTTATTTGACATTTCCCGGCAAAATGTGATGGACATGACTAGCATATCACAAGAAGATAAAATAATTTCTTAGGTCACAAAGAGAAGATCCTATGAGTTCGTCAATGAGTGGAGTAGACAAGGTTTTCGCCTCAAAAATAAGAACTAAGTGTACAAAAGAAGACAAAATTATTCATATAAGAATAAACATTACAAAGCTATCGCTGAAATCAATAAGACAGTTATACTGAAAGATTCATCTCCCTCATCATCAGCACCTAGTGACCGAGTTTTCGCCTCCAGCAACGAAAAAATTACGTTCAAGTCCTAGATTAAAACCTCTTGATCACATACTCACGTCTACTTGGGATCGAGAACAGCTCTCTATTCGACAAGCAAGTACTTCATTTATAGCAACTGCAAAGAGCCTTGGCCACGATGTTTCAAAAATGTCCGTATCTTCAGCTACCGTTTACCGAGCTCGGGCGATCAATAGAAGTAAAATGGCAAAGAAATTCGAAGAGTCACTCTTTGAAAATCTTCCTCATTTGGTCTTGCATTAGGATAGTAAACTTTTGCCCTCAGTTGTCCATGGGAGTGTCAAAACTTTGGAAGACAGAGTTGCAGTTCTAGTGACTGGCAAAGATTTTGAGCATTTTCTTGGCGTACCTGTTGCCCTGAAAAGCACTGGTGAGTAGATGGCTGAAGTAGTTATTCGGGAATTGGACCGATTTGGTCTACGTGACAATATCATCGGTATGTGTTTCGATGCTACAGCATCTAATACAGGACTGATCCAAGGGGCATGTACCAGAATTGAAAGGTAATTTGGACAAACATTGTTGTGGTTGGCTTGCCGTCATCACACCCATGAACTAATATTGAAAGGCGTGTTTGAGGAGCGTTGTGGCGTACCATCAAGTGGTCCTGACATCCAGATTTTTCGGAAGTTCCAAAGTCTGTGGGCTTCACTTGATAAGAAATCATATACGACAATGCTGGATGAAGAAAGTCCCGTCCAAGGCTTTCTAGAAGAACAACGAGTGAAAATGGTTAACTACATCCAAAATGTCCTAAAAGACGGAAGTCATCCAAGAGAAGACTACAAAGAGTTATTACAACTCTCACTCCTGTACCTAGGAGGTTGGTCTCAAAACGACTTCAGTTTCAGGATCCCAGGGGCTCTGCATCAAGCAAGGTGTTTGGCAAAGGCAATATGTGCATTTAAAATTGTCCTCTTCACTAAATAGTTGAATATTCCTCAACGAGAATTGAAAGGAATGAAACGGGTTGCACATTTTGTCAGCCTCATATATGTTCGCTTCTGGCACGAGGCAATTGTAAGTCGATAGGCTCCAAAGAATGATTTGGATATGCTACAGCTTCTGTGCACTTACCCAGATGCAGACGTCAAAAAAGTGCTCTCACAGTTGCTAAGAGACATCTTTGGTATCTGTCAAAAACAAACGTAGGATTGGCTTTTTTGGACGAACGTATTACTCAGGCTGATAAGGAAAATATGACTAACAATTTAGAAACCAAACCTGCAAAGAAAAAGGAAATGAAACGATTAGAGAGTAAAAACCTAGTTTTTGAAGGAAAAGACCTGAGCCATTTCGTTAGCCTACTAATAAAACAAGACGTTCTTTGAATTGTTTGGGATCCACGACGTGACAGAATACTGCAGTGATTCTCTAAGAAGCCATGTGAACGCTCTTAAAGTGGTCAATGATACCGCAGAAAGAGGAATTGCTCTGATAAAAAAGTTTAACGAATCGGTCAGGGACGAACAAGAAAAACAATTCTTGTTGAGGATAGCCGAGCATCACAGAAAAGTCGTCACCAAGCGAACAAAAGAAGGGATTGCATCGTTCAAAATTGATTAATATAACACATGTTTTGCCTATCATACTACCTATTAATCTTAGTGTCTAGTTTTAATATTATTTTAAGTTTGTGATTTATAGTTTTCCCAATAAAAGTAATTAACATTGAAAAATCGTATTTTTTGCCTACTTTTACAAAACTGATCAAAGTGTGCAACCTCTAAATATTATCCAATCCTCTTGAAATTTGGCATATATATCTTGTACATCACTGAGACTCAGGGCGTAAGCGAAGTCTGCAAAAATTTTACATTTTATTTTTTGCCTTACAAAATGAAACACCCTAATATATATATATAATGTTTCATATCTCGCAATCTCTACCGCTTTCTTATTTACAGGAATTATAATTTTAAAATTGTTGTAACCAAAGAAAAAAATGGACAAAAATACGTGGGGAAAATATCTGCTTAATACAAAGAAAACATACGTTAATATTAAATTAACGGATAGGGCACAGTGTCATAGTGTATTATAATAAATATATAGTGCGCTTACGCACTTAATACATTTTTCTTTATAATTTGGAGATATTTTCCGAACCGTACTTCCCCCGTTGAATTACACATACTCGTAACAAGAAAAAAAAACATAAAGCGTAGTGTAAATATTAAAATTTTTGTATTATCGACCCACGGCAGCTAGGGACGACCCAAATTACGTCAAGTTTAGTGCTCTTTGTTCATAAACATACTATATTTAGCCCGTCGGAGCTATCCTGCCGTTGCGCTTTAATATATTAATTCTTAGGTTTAGGAGAATGTAATTTTCGATAACTTATGAATTGCTACATAATCTTAAAGGTTTGCTAAACACATTTTTGCTATCGATTTACACGAGAAATTCTTACCTTCGTTGAAAATAACGTTTTAATAGCCATTTTATTGCGCTCCAATGTACCTAGGTAAAGCTTAGGGCAACCAGATGACGATCGAAATCCTTTAGGGACACAACAGGAGTGGTGCCTCTAGCGGAAAAGTTTGGCAGTGAACAGCCCCGGTTATATTTTCGGGGGGGTTCATTCATAATTGTTCCCATGAGCAGGCACGTATCCAGAGGGGGGCTTAGGGGGATCGAGCCCCCCCGAAAGTTTTAGTTTTACACTAGATAAAATGAGTTTTTTTTGTTTCTTGTGGTGTGAAATAAAATAATGTGACAATAATTTAAGGAAAGAAATAATTATCGAGGCAAAGCGGAGAATGTTCCGTAATCCTGTTATTGATAATAGCACGTATCCTAGATGGGGCACAGGGGGCTCGACCCTCTCCCCAGGAAATTTTTCACTTTACGTTAGATAAAATTAGGTTTTTGGCTTCTTAAATAATGTAAGGAGAAAGATAATTATCGAGGCAAGACGGAGCATGTTTTATACCCCTGTTATTATTAATAGCACATAGCCAAGGTGGGGATAAGGTGGCTCGAGCCCCCCCCCCTCAGGAAATTTTTAAATTTACACTAGATAAAATTAGATTTTTGGCGTCTTGAATAATGTGAAGATAATAAATTTATAAATCTGAGAGAAATAATTATCGAGACAAGACGGAGAGTGTTCTATAACCCTATTATTGTCAATAGCACGTATCCAAGGTGGGAATCAGGAGGCTTGAGCCCCCTTCAGGATTTTTTTCTGTTTACACTAGATAAAATTAGGATTTTGGCTTCTTGAATAATGTCCATGATAATTTGGGAGAAATAATTATCGAGACAAGATGGAGAATGTTCTATAACCCTGTTATTGTTAATAGCACGTATCCAAGGTTGTGTTGATGTGGCTCGACCCCCCCCCCCAGGATTTTTTTTTATTTTACACTAGATAAAATTAGGTTTTTGGCTTTTTGAATAATGTGACTATGATTTAAGGAGATAGACAAGTATCGAGGCAAGACGGAGAATGTTCTATAACCCTGTTGTTGGTAATATTGCACGTGCACTTTTCTTGCGCTTTCGGTGTTGTCTCAGCGCACTTGAGGACTATGTAGAGACTTGTCAGCATTTGGAAGCTGCACAACAAAGGTAGAGCCACACGTAAGGCGATTCGTTGTAATTTCTAATCTCTGGAAGGCGGGAGAGGGTACGTTCTTGAATAAGAGAAGGAGTCAACTACTGGCAATATTAACGAATCGTTTTGTCTGTGGAACGTTCTAGAATATAATGAGGATATAAATGCGCGGATTCAATTTTTCGGTTGATCTGTACAAAGAATCGGTTAATGAGATTTCAGAGGTAAGTGTGACAATTCATACAGTCGATTAGTGATCAGTCATCGTTCTCTGGTTGCTTTATAAGATATAGTGATTCGAAAATGAAGACATTGACGACAGCAGAACTTCCGGGGCCTCAGAGTAGTGCTAGCTCGGTTCGAGGGCCGAAGAGATCAAGGCCTCTCTCTCTTTCTCTCTCTCTCTCTCTCTAAAGTGAATATTTCATCAGTACCGGATATTAAAACAGAAATAAACTGCATAGATCAACTGAAAATCAAAGTTTTGAGTGATGATTTAGTTTTGCCAGAACTAAATTTCGTATATGCAGTCTGAGAATTTCATGATATAAAAAAATAATTTTGTTTAAGCCTACTGGGTTCGAAACACATTCAAACACTTAACTACCCTAAAGAGACAGCCGAAAATTTTATGAATGTCGAGAAGAGAAAGCAAGAAGATGTTGAATATGTAGACATTTTAGGCGGAAATTGCAGGCTCTACCAGGACCCAAATCAGGGCTCTACCAATTGAGCCACCTAGTCATCCTTGACTTCAACCGATTTTTCGTTAAAATGTCTACATAGTACATGTCCTGTGTATATCAAATCGTAAGGTGTTGCCTGTATAGTGAACAAGCACAGAAAATATAGGTGAGAGAAGAAAACTGAGGAGCATTATCACCGGTTGAGGATAATTTTTTTCTGTGGTCAACAAGAGCTACTACTTCAAGGTGACAATGACAGTGGCCTAATAAGGGAGATTTCACACCGTGTCGCCTGAAGATTAGGTTTGTGCGGCCTTTTGTGTCGCTACGGTGTGAAACGTTGCTGTTGATTGGCCCATTCCAATCGACATGTATCGCGTGTCCCTTCGGTCTGAAACCTTCCTAAGTCTTGAAAATCCAAGTCACAAGGATGGAAAATTAGGGCCTTGTTAAAGTTAGGTGTGAAGGCAGGCAGACGATAAAAACTTCTGGTGAGTTCATTTTAAAAAATGTGTCCGAGATAAAGAGAGGCGTGCCCAGGATTTCGGAAGGGAGAGGGGTTACGCATACTATTTTTGGTAGTCAGTCCTGATTTTGCCATTTTTTCCCTGTCTTTGACGTTCCTCTTTTTTTTTTCCTTTTTTTCTTAAAAAAAAAAAGGAATACTGGGTCAAATGGGGTTATTACCTCACCAACCCTCCCTTGGGCACGTCACTGGAGATAAATGAGTAAGCATTTGATCATACTGGGAGACGAAACATTAGATGTGTTGGGAACGGAAGGGTTTTCATTATACATTAATTGTTTCGTGATCCACCTGTATTCGAGAAGACTTCCTTTGTTTCGTGCCGATATATAACAAGACAGCGGATGCTGTGACTGGGATTTTTGAACACTTGTGAGTGCTAAGGCCTGAATCTGAACAATTTGGTGGGTTTCGGCTTTTATAAGAGCTGAAAAAATGGGAGGACAAGACACGTTAGTGGTGTTCAGGCTCGAATCAGAGAGAAATATTTGAAAGCTGTCTGCGTCCAGTTCGCAACCCACAATTTGAATCTCGCGTTGTCGAGTGGATTGTCCATCCCGTGCATGTGTAACAGCTTCGTAAAAACACTCAAAGATACCATAGATGTTTTTATACCTGATGAGAATAAATGGACAAACACACATACTGAGATGGTTCCGGCACACAATGTTAATGCATGGAAACAGAGGAGTCGAGTGGTAAAAAATGTTCCGATTTCACGTTCTGATTAAAATGATAGCCTTACAGTGGCAACGATTTAAGGGATAGTTGCTCCCCATTTTTTATTTTTCTGCTTCAAAATTATGGCCTCTTAATGTTAAGCCTTGGCTACCAAGAGAAAGTAAACTTTCCTTGCAACGCCCTCCGCACCCCCCCCCCCCCCCGGGTTTGGAACCCAATTGCCACCACTGGTCTTAAACATACAATTGTGAGGTTCTTACTATACCCCTTAAAAAAATGGTGTTGAGCCCCCCCCCCGAAAGGAATTCCTAGATACGTGCCTGCCCATGAGTGTCGCCAGAAATTTGAATAATAGAAATAATAACAATAATTATTCAACAATAATCAAAATTTCATAATAATAAAACAATTTTATTCCAAAATAATAATAATTAATAAAATTATTATATCCTTAAGGGGGCTTACTCAATCCAGCAGATGAGTGAATATCCAGCACAAGGTTGTTTTTTTGTTGGTTTTGTTGGTACAGTGTGTACTGAAATGCACAATTATTATACTGTGTTATTAAATTTTAAGATACCTTCAAGAAAAAGCTCTATAATTTAGATGGAATTTTTAATCATAAAGTTTTTGTCGTTTGATCTTAAAACTTAATATTTGGAATTTTGAAAAGTGTGGAACCAGTTATTCTCTTTAAAAACTTATCCTGGTGCATGGATTGTAACCTCAATCGCGAACGTAATGCGCTACGAAACTGGAGATCCTAGGTTTGAACTCCTATCAAGGTGGATTTTCAACTTTATCCGACAGGGAATTTAAAAGTTGGAAAGGGAATTTTGGGACAATCATAAGGGAATTTTCAGTCTACGATATTCCTTGTGACGCAGGAGCAACACTGGAAAGAGGACAGCAGAAGTGAAAATGGAGGGGTCGCGGATGGGGTGCGATTCCGAGAATAAACCCTGTTTCACTCAACTTTCAGAATTCCAAATGTATGAAAATTCTAGGTCGATCGTTTCAACATTGTCTCCTTGTATTTTTGTGATGCTTCGAAAAAAAAATTGAAGATAGTTACAGATTTTGGTTTCTGAACTTCCATTAATCCAACATGTCAGATGTTTCGGGGGAGTGTTGAACCATAGAACCCCCCCTCTAAATACGGCCATGTTATACCCTGCCCTGGAGCAGGCGAACGATACGCGAGACGGCTCCACCAATGAACACATGAGAGGGAACGGGATTGCGTGGAGGGGAAAAGCGACTGCAGTTACCAGTTTTTGGCAAGCGTTGCTTTGCTCTGGCCGCTATATTCTCCCCGTTTCTCTTACTCTATGCACGTTCTTGCTCCAGGGATAACTGAAACAGAGTATATATATTTTCAAATTTCTTTTGGGGTGTAAGGGGTGACCTTCCACGTAGTACACCCTGGACTGCATTTTGCAGACGAACGAGGCTCTGTCCTTATGGTCAGTATAATTTTGTATGTTGTCCTGTATTTTTGTCAGAAAATTTTAATATTTTAGTAACACGACCTTGCAATTATGCTATTTTAGATATGGTAAGGAGCTGGACCCCGTATAATAAGACGAGTGCAAAATAGCCTAAGTGCTGACGCACCCAAAATCTTAAATTCAAATTTGCAACGTACTCCAGTTGGACACAAGTCGTTACAAAGTTAGTCCGCTGCTCCTTGTGTCGGGAACGTGAGACTCTTTATCACTCATTAGGGCTTGCTGGGTAGAAAAGAAACACAACACAGTATTCAAAGTTAAACGCAGTTTTATAATAACTTATATTTCCTATCGTATGTGGACTTACAAGCAAGGTACAGATTTGCTTACGTTTCTGCCTGAAGATGCGTAAAGAACAATTCTATAGCATATTATATCACATCACAATCACTAAACACACTTGCATATAGAATTAACGTTGTTTCTGTACTTAATTATTATTTCAGAGTATAGCTAGAATGAAACGAAAATAATTACCAATTACACTATTCGGACATTCCATTAATCGTTACCACGTTTCTGTTGATTTATCACCTTCACCTGTTTTCTAACTGAGTCTGTCGTCAGGTGAGAAACATTCAGGTGGGTTCACTTCCTCTGCTGAGATGAGAAAGTGACGTCAACAAGAACAGATTATGACGTATTTCTAAACATATGCACAAGTTCCAACCACAACTTTATCAATCTAACTATAGTTGTCTGTGAATAATTAAAATAATAAGATATGATTGGTGACATAATTTGGGATAGGATGTAGATAATGCTTGAATAACACTCAGCGAATCTGTAAGGAGAAGAATTTTTTTAAAGTCTTCCGCTATTCCATATTGTAAGGCTTTGTATAGGGCGTAACTTTCCGCAGTAAAAATAGATGAATCTATAGGTAATCTAAATTGTTGATAAATGTTTTTCTCTGGGATGTAATAGGCACATCCTACACTATTGTTATTCTTAGAACCATCGGTGTAAATCATTACATGCATTGGCCATTTTTCTCTGTACAATGCATGTAAACCTAGATCTCTGAAGTGGATTGAACATTGAGTATATAATGGAATATCTAGTTGATAGATCAAAGGATGTAAGAGAGTGAAAGTATTAGATCGAAGTTCTGGAAATAAGTAATGACAGTATACAAGGAAATATGAGGTGGTATGAGGATTTATTACATCGGCTTCAGCCCATTGTTTTTGTATTTCAAACAATTTATTAAATGGATGAGGATGATTTTCCCATGATTTAAGGAGGAATTTTATTGTTAATTGAATCCGCCTGTGACTCAAAGAAGTCTCTTTACTCTCCATATAAACACTTACATTGGGGCTTGATTGCATAAGACCTAGACAAATTCTCAATGCTTTTCTTTGTAATATATCTATTTTGTCGAGTAGATTGGATTTTGCTCCCCCGTAGCTGAAAGCTGCATAGTCGAAAAATGAACGAAAGCAATTTCTATAAAAGAGAAGTAAAATTTTTGGGTGGCCTCCCCATTTTGTTGTTGTCATGCTACGAATTATGTTTAAAAACTTTTGACCTTTGTTTAATAAATATAAAATGTGTGTATTCCATGTAAAACGTCTATCAAAATGTACACCTAAATATTTGTGAGAATCTGTCACTGGGATGTCAGAAATTTGTAAAATATTATTGGGATAACTATCTGTGCGTTTGTTATTAAAGCAAATGATTTTGGATTTATTTTCACTAAGGGTTAATCCTGCATTATGAAACCATTCTCTAATGGTGTTAATTAATCTCTGTGTTTTAATTATACCTTGGGTTGCATCATCTGTAGTACAGTAAAAACAGAAATCATCTGCGTATTGTACTAACTGGAACGGATAAAGAGGTAAGGAGTGAATTTCATTTGTGTAAATATTAAATAATAAAGGACTTAAAGGTGCACCTTGAGGAATTCCTATGCTAGTGAAACGAGGGTCACTAATTGTTTCTGAGAACCATCCATATATCTTTCTATTGGAATATAGGTTCCATATGATTAACGATAATTGAGGATGAATGAAAAGATTTTCTAATTTGTTACAAAGCATATGTAAATTGATAGAATCATATGCTTTTTCCACATCTATAAAAAGACTAAAACAGTGTGAACGACTAATTTTGCTATTTTGAATTGCAGTGCTTAGGATAGCTATTGCATCTTGACTGCCATAATTGATTCTAAAGCCAAGTTGAGTAGGATAAAAGAAACGTTGACGTTCTAGTGTCCAGGTAATTCTGAGGTATATCGTTCGTTCGAATATTTTTTCCAAAACTGAAATTAACATTATGGGTCTGTAAGATGTAGCACAATGTGGTGATTTATTTGCTTTTAAAACTGGGAGAACTATATAATCTTTCCACTCCCTCGGTACTATACCGGTACGGAATATGTTATTGTAAAAAGATACAAGAATATCTAAACCTGCTTTAGGTAGATACTTTATGGCTTGGTATGGTATTCCATCTAGACCTGGTGCAGTGGGTTTAATATTATTTATTATGTTTTTTAATTCCTCTGTAGAAATGGGAGGGATTTCAAGTGAAAAGTTAGAAATATTTTCCTCTATTTTTTTATATGGAAGGTGTACTGATGGTGGAGCCAAAAGCATTAAAAATTGGTCTTGCCAACTATTATCTATAGGTTTTCTACGAGGTGGACATGGTTTACGTAAGGAATTAAATTTATGCCACACATTTCGGGATGATTCCTGCATGTCTATTGAATTGCAATATTTAATCCACGCTTCACGTTTTGCTTGTAGAAATATTTTTTTTCCTTGTGCTATTGATTTTTTCCATAATATTCGATTTTCAAGGGTAGGATATGAAGCAAAATGATTCTCACTCCTTTTTCGGTTGGCTTTTGCTGTCTCGCACTCCGAAGTCCACCAATGAATTTTTGGAAAAATTAGTCGTGAAAAATTTACTCTTTTTCGTGAACTGAGAATGTCTAAAACTTCTGTGATATATTGGAGTAGTGTATAGTATGAAACCGATTGAGAGGAATTTATTTGTTCTTTAAGTATATAAGAATCTATTAAAATTGTATATGATTCCCATGATATATTATTAATTTTCCAGCGATTTATGGGAAATAAGATATGTTGAATTGGTTGTGAGGATATAAAATGTGAATGAATATAAATGGGATAATGATCACTACCATACATTTCTTCCGCTGTGGTCCACTGAAATTTTGGTAATAATGATTCTGATATTATAGTGAGGTCTATTGATGAGGGATTATTTCCGTTGCGTGGGACGTGGGTGGGCGATCCATCATTTAGAACAATAAATGAGTTGTTTTCTATCCAGTCGGCAATGCTGGACCCAAGTCTGTCTGATGATTGTGAGCCCCAAATGTTATGATGACCATTAAAATCTCCAACAATGATGTATGGGCTAGGGGTATTTTTTGTCAATGCTTCTAAATCTGACGGTTTTATATTCTGAGAATTGTAATTTGATGGGATATAAATATTGATTATTGTTATTTTTTTCCCCTCTATGAAGATTTGGATAGCACGTGCTTCTACTTTATAATCGCGGAAGAGTTTATGGTGTTTGGATATCTGAATTTCCTGATATGATATTGATTCGTGGACATATATGCTAATACCTCGTTCATTTTCAGAATAGGGTGGGCCTAAACAATTATAATGAACAATTTTGTATGTTTCGTACTGTCTACCCTTAGTTTCCTGTAAGCAAAGAATTAAAGGATGACATTCCGTTATTAATTTCATTAAGTCCAATTTTCGTGTAGAAAAGCTAATAATATTCCATTGAATGAGAAACATCTTCTGTTATGTGTATCCTACTTGTTCTGTTTGAAAGTAAGGTTTTGTAACACATTTAATAGATTTATGGATAGTTCATTGATATGTTGTAAAAGCTGTTTTTGTTGATGTAACTCTTTGAGTTCAACTAGAGTTGACCATAGGAGTGGTATTGTTTTGAGAAGTGAGGTGTAAACTTCGTGAATATTACCGATAGATGAGGGAGGTTGATCAATGATTTTTGTCGACCATTCAGAATGTCGATTGTTCGTAGAATTAGCAGAAGGGAAGATATTTTTCCCTATAGATGAGGAAGGAGTAATATCAGACTCCGTTGAGGAGCTTTCTGCTTTTGATGTTATGTGATCTGGATTATTGGGAACCATATGTCTCGCCTTGTTATGATATTTTCTTTTGTGCTTTGTAGGTTCATTGTTTTTTTTGTGTGCAATATTAGGTATCTCAACTATGTCTGGATGTGGAATTACTTTTGGGTCCACTGTGTCGTGTTCCAAAGAAAATTGTTGTCTTCCTATATTATTGAAAATGGGCTCCACAGTTGTAATGGTTTTTGTGTTAGTAGATGATTGTTCTTGTGAGCTTTTATTTTTTAAGTCAGTGGGTGGTGATCTGGAATATTGTTGAATAGGTGGAAACTCTTTAAAATTAATTGTGGGCTTCAAAATTTCCTCTATGCTAGGTTGTGGAATATAAGTCCCTTCTATCATTTGTTTAGCTTCACGGTATGATAAATTATTTAGAGCCATACGTTCCTGGATTTGACGCTCTTTGTGCCACATTGGGCAATTTTTATCAAGGGCTGAATGGGACCCCTGGCAATTCGAACACTTGGCAGGGAGATTACATGAATCTCCGTGTTTAATTGCTCCACAGGTAGCGCATTTAGACTGTGAACGACATTGGTTGGCCGTGTGAGCGAATCTGAAACAGTTTCTACATTGAATGACTGTTTTCTGTCGGGGTGTTACTTCATATATGCTGCTATTTATGGCTACTTTTTCTGGGAGATGTCTACCTTGGAATGTCAAACACACTAGTTTAGTATTTCGTAGCTGAAACGATCCATCACTTTTCCAAATCTTTTTCTTCATTCGTTTTGCACTAATGATAGGAATGTATGATTGACTGCCATCCACTACGTCTTCCTCACTGACGTCGAATTCTATACCATATATTAAACCTTCTCGTTGAATTAAGGATTGAGGTATGCGAGCCTTAATAGAAAGATGAGATTGAAATTCTTCGTTTTTAACAAAGTTATTCGCCTCCTGAGCAGTGTTGAAATATACTCTTACCCTATTACGACCACCTTGGTCTATATATTTAACTGGAATTTCTGCTTTTCGAAATTTGTTTCCTAGGCTCCCGCCCGCAAGTTTACCAACGTTTCTTCCTGTACCCTCTATCAGAACTATGAAAGGGCCATTACTGTTATAATCGTAGAAGTTCTGAGCCGAGATTCTTGCGTTCGAAGATTTAAGAGAATTATCCATAACTTCTTGATCTTCTTGCTTGCAAAAGAAACATTGACATACAATTCAGTTATGTGAAAGCACATGATATTAATGTAGGAAATGATAGAGTGGACATATACGCTAAACAGGCCAGAGATTTACAACTCATAAGTTTCAATAGGTTAATGTATACTGATTTATTACCACGAGTAAAAATCAAACTTATGGAACAATGGAATAAATGGTGCAAAGATCAATTTAAGTTTGTGGGCAACACATATAGATGGATTGCAGAATTTAAATCTAAAGTCACTTGGTTCAATTCATACACACTCCCACGGCAAGTCATAGTTTTTATTAATAGATTAATAGATTAAGAACAGGACACGTACGTACACCAGCACATTTAGCAAAAATAAAAATTAAAACTCAAGAAAATTGTAAATGTGGCAATAATAATCCTGATGCTCAACATTTAATTCTAGAATGTCCAATCTATTCAGATCAACAAATCATACTCTACAAAGGTTTTCAACGTTTAAAAATTCCATTTCCAATATCACTATCATCCAT
This sequence comes from Lepisma saccharinum, assembly GCF_977018435.1. NCBI lineage: Eukaryota > Metazoa > Arthropoda > Insecta > Zygentoma > Lepismatidae > Lepisma > Lepisma saccharinum. Next base: position 42,443,424 of record NC_139255.1, on the reverse strand, counting down.
TTTAACAGATTTATCCCCTTCATTAATATGGATGCTGTATGCATATTCTCGAAAATGTAGACTTGAAATATAAAGTGATTTTTAAGAAACAGCAAAATGGACAAAAAAAAGTGAATTATTTATAATAATTGTTATATATTTGTGATTCCGATTAATTTGTGAGACTAACTGCCAACTTTAGAAGAAAACATTAAAAGAAATAAAAAAACAATAACGATGTCCAAAGTCGACAAGATAATGCTGACAGGGACAAAAAAAAGAAGAAGAAAAAATAGTTGTCTGTGACAGCTTGCACATTATTTGAAGTAACAAACATTTTAAAAATCTTAACTTCTTACAAATATAAAACCTTAAACGCTCAGGTTCGTTACAAATTCAAATTAAATAATTCAAATTTCCTTTATTTTTCTTTTACCAGAACCACCATGATCATTCAATTTTTAGAAAATAATATATTTATAAATTACATGATACGTATTAGCACTACTTCTTATAATGAAGAACATGTTTGAGAAAATAAGGGACATTTTCGCATCACGCCTGCAATACGAAAAAAGTCGGGACAGAGATTAAAAAATGGATTGTTCGGGTCGTCTGGTAACCTTGCATCAATTTATAAACAGTGGCTGAAATTGAGGGAAACGTGGGGGCAGTCCTCTCCATTTTTTGCCCCTGCATTATGGTATCTTAATGCTAAGCCTTTGTCTACAAAAGAGAAAGTAAACTTTCCGTGTACCTCCTACAGTCCAGCAGAATTAACTTGAGAGAAATGGCCACTCTGTGATCGATGGAACTGCGCTCGAATTGGCTACAGCAGGGGACTTCCCGCTGTAACGGTCCAACGGAAACTCTAGAGTAGAGTTTGTAGAGTTTCCATTGGCTCGTTACAGCGGGAAGTCCCGCGCTCTAGTCAATTCGAGCGCAGTTCCATCGATCACAGAGCGGCCATTTCTCTCAAGTTAATTCTGCTGGACTGTAGTTTTGGCACCCAATCACTGCTACTGATTATAAAACTAAATGACCAAATATTACAGAATATTACAGACTACATAAGCCTGCCTCCCTTCACAAACAACTCATTCATTTATGTAAGGACAAAATCAAAATTCTTACAGTATCTACAACATCGTCACAAATTAAATTTTGTTTGCTTTGGACGCCCTTTTATATTTTTACATATTTTGAGAACATGGCCTCAAGTTCCCTATTTCTTTCCCATGTTTGCATCATTCTGTTCGCCCCCTTGGAAACAACGTTCATTTGACTGCACAGGGTGTTTCACAAGTTGTGAGTCAATGTTATTTTGGTAAGTTTCAAGAATTAAAACAGGAAGTGTTATGACATATTTATTATTTATGATAAATCACGTTGGACATGCTTTATTTTTTTTTAAAAAAATGGTTTGTCAAAAGAATTATTGAGATCAAGTTGAATTCAACATAGCTAACTTCGGGACATTCTATTAATTGAGTGCAGATGTCCTACCTGTTTTTAACGCTGCAAATTTCAAGGTAAATTTAAATGTATTTGAGTTCGAAATACAGCAGTGTATGGCGTGTGTATTAACACCATCAAGGTGTAGTTACATATCACCTTGTGAGATCCAGATGGATGTAACTCCAATTTATCAAATAGAGTTCTTCAAAGATACGTTACACAAAACAGACCACCACATTTTTGAAGTTACGTTCCTTTGGTTCTCATATGATAATACAGAAACCTTGTGTCATGAATAAGTGTCCTTACCCCCTCCCTCTTTGGTGAAGACGGTGGCAAGATGCTTAGCAACTCTGAACTAGCATCTCTTTGTCTGTGTAATACAGTCCCAATTGGGGGAACGGAGGACGTTTAAGGTCAAATACAGTTGGCGTATCTTATTTGTAATCAGAACACTCAAGGGTTAGGATGTCAAGTAAATCATGTTTCGGGAGAAGAAATACATGGTAGGAAATTATTATACTGAAGTGAAATGGTCACTTACCCACAAACCTTAAAAATTCTGTTAATTTTGATGGCCACTGCCATCCTCTTCCCATTGAAATCAATATAACTTCGTAAAAATCAATTTTGCGGATAACTGAGTACTTCAGTATAATAATGTCAGGTAAATTAGAATAATGTATGCAATATTTGCTTCATTTGTGATGTGAATGATGAGGTTGCTGTACACAGGGTCGAATTTGAATTCTTTCCTAGCCCAATAGGAAAAAAGCCACCCTTCGAAGACTACTTTTTGCAAATGTTGTATGGAGTTTTGGATTACTAAAGAATAGTTATGCTTGGTTTAATAATAAAAATAGCCAGCTTAAGTGTTAAGTGGTTGACTTTTGATTTCAGCACTAAAGTTTCCAAGTTCCAATGGGCATGAGTGTTCCGGGAGTATCCCTCATCAACTTCTAATCATCATTCATACCCATCTTCTTGCTTAGCCAAAAGTGGCAGAATGCGAAGTAAAATAAGAAAAATATAAATAGTACTCACAGCTAATAAATATGTAGTACTTATAGGATGGAAGGACCCCTAAGGACACTCTAAATTACACTTTTAGGGTATACAAACAAGAACGTATTTAGGGGGGAGAGTCCCTGAACCCGTCGAAAGACTTACTAAGTACAAAAATTAAATAATGAAATAACAAAATAACTAAAATTAAATAATGAAAATGTACTTTGCGTTTAATCGATGGTTATTTACTTCCGCCAATCTCATTGGAAGGTAAGGATTACATTGTGATCATAGGACTTCGAATGACAGCACCAAAGAAGATTTATGCAAGATTTATCACTTACTTATAACGCAAAATTCTTAAATTACCACCAGAAATTTTACTTTTCGTCAACTGGATCTAACGTCCTTTTCTGATATTCAATTCTTCATCTATTTGATATTAATTTCCTTGTCAGGGTTTTTTTTTACACATTTTTCTGACTTTTACACATAAGCTAGATAATAAATATGTCCTGTTATATCACAATTCTTATACCATCCTTTTACCTATTCATGAAATAAAAGTATAATATTAATCTAGTGGAATATTTTAATTAATACTATTTTAATATATATATATATATATATATATATATATATATATATATATATATATATATATAAATGGATTTGTGTGTGTATATATGTATATTTGTTCTGGCATAACCCTCAAACGCCTGGAGAAATTTCAACCAAACTTGGTACACATATGACTTACAATCTGGAAATAAATACTGTGGGGGTAAGACACCCCTGGCACCCATAGGGTGGGGTGGGAAGGGGTGACACATAAAAATAATCGAAAACAAATTATATTAGTTTTCAGGGTCGCTAAGATGAATTGTGACACTCCCAATGCCCTTCAACTCCTAGTTCACCACCTATCGGCATGAGGGGTGAAAGAGGTCACATTTTACACTGTTAGAATTTATTATTTTCCTGTCTAATAGAAGATTTTGATAAAGACCCGGGCAACACGGGGTAATCAGCTAGTTTAATTATAATTATTTCAGCTCAATTATTATTATTATTATTTTGAGACACTTGGTTTTCAGCCCCTTTGAAATATATTTCTAGATACTTGCCTGTCTACAAAATAGGAAAGGGAAGGGGAACACATGGCTATGATTCAAATTAAAACAGTTTCTAATATCACAATCTGCAACTAAAAAAAATGTTAATGGAACAATCAAAATCGGAAAAGGGTTTTGAAAAACTGGTTTTATGAAATTTCACATTATACAAACTCCAATGCGCAGGCAGTTTTTCCAAAGGCAAGTTCCTTACGTGGGAATTCCACACAAAAGAACATAACTTTCACATTTCAACTTTTCACAGAAATAACTTACAGCAGTGTTTCTCAACAGCCAGGTCATGCAGTCAATTGTACAGAGCTACGAGAGGTTCTGAAGTTTGCAACTTGCAGCCCGAGCTGGCAACCAGCGTGAAAGACTGCATTTCATTCAACGTTCACTAGCGATAAGAGGATTTCTTTTGTCAGTGCTGGTGAGGATTGCGAGAGGAAATTCTTCCTTGTGCAGATTCCAAATTTGAATTTTGAAGGTTGGGTCTTTCTGGAGTTAGGACAGAAAGAGTGAAGCAACTTGCGGCCTGAGCTGGTAACTACCTGGGAAGGTGGCTTTGACTGTGATAACCAGAAATCCTTTCACAACAGTTGCGGCACATTGCTTCCCTCTTTCAAATTTGGAGGCTGACGGACGGGGACCACAGTCATTTTAGATTATGCATCATTTTTCATTAATAAATACAGCATGAGCACAAAAACACTCCCTGGTTTTGAAAGGGTATAACTTTAGTACCAAAAGTAGTATTCTACAGAAATGTTCACAGTAGTTGTAAAAACTCATAAAGTTTTCGTGGTGTTCATTGGAATTACAAAAGCTCAATGTTCGCGCCACCTGTTATGCGGGAAACATCAAGACAATAATCCAGTTGCAACCACACCTTCTCAAGCGTATCCAGTGTGATGAAGTTGACAGCTGTACTGATGCGTTCCTGAAGATGATTCAAGGTTGTGGGTAGTGGAGGTACATAGACCTAGTCCTTCATGAACACCCAAAGGAAAAAGTCACAAACTATCATGTCCGGTGATCGTGGGGGCCACTTGCATAGATTTTGATCATTGGGTCCAGCTCATCCTATCCAACGGTGTGGGAGGTTGTCATTCAGAAAGCTGCATACAGATTTATGTCAGTGTGGGGGTGCTCCATCTTGTTGTAGAATGTAGTCACCTCTCTCTGCAGCAAGTTGAGGAATTAACCAGTCACGTAGCATTGTTAAGTAGCTTTCACCTGTGATTGTTGGCCCCTCAAAGAAGAACAGACCGTACACTCGATGCTCTGACACTGCACAAAAAACATTCACCTTGGGTGAGTGGCATGCAGATGCTCGCTTCCCCAGATCCTAACATTATACCTGTTCACTTTTCCACTCAAGTGGAAGGTCACCTCATCACTAAAAATGATCTGTCAGAAAGGTTTCATCATCCTCCATTAAAGTGTGGATAGTCTCGCAAAACTCACGTCGCTTTACCTTGTCTTGTGGATATAACTTTTGAACCAATTGCAGCTGTCACGGGTGAAAATGTAAATGCTTCTGTAAAATCTTGCTTACAGTAGTTTGTGGCACCTGCAACTGCCTGCTGGCTTGCCGTGTTGATTTTCTGGGACTGCGTACAAAGGCTTCTCGCACATGCTCCACAATTTCCTCAGAGATGGACGGTCGGCCACAATGTTCTTTCCTTTGATCACAAATGCATCCTCTCTCAACAAATGTTTTATGCCACTGCAAAATGGATTTGTGTGTAGGTGGATCAACATTAAACTTCCGTTTAAATGCACGCTGCACTCTCACAACACTGCTTGTTTTGGCAAATTCTAACATGCATCAGCTTCTTTGCTGCGGAGTGAACGCCATTTTCGATGTTACTGCCCTCTAGCTACCGAATTCACAACTAGCGATTCTGAAAAGAAAGATATTACAATATTTTGAATTAACTGAGCTTTGGATATCCATTTTATCAAAATATTCAAGTAACTATTAATTTTATGACATCTTGAAACCAGGGAGTGTTTTTGTGCTCACGCTGTATATTGAAGTCGAAATATTTTGGTTAATTGGAACTTTTCAGTGTGTCTGAAATGGAACAATCCAATGAAAATCAGCACTTACAAAATTAATTTAATGATGTTGGAGAAAATAAATGATTCCATTAAATTCTTTCATTGCCAACTAATTTAAATCAAATTTTATATTTTCCCAAACACCCTAGACATGATCAACCTAATACTCTCTATGATTATCTATTATCTATGCCATCATTTATTCATTAGTATTAAATTAATTAATGAATCAAGTTTAAAAAAAATAATAAGCTATATACGAGTAACATTGTTGGGATTGGCTCATCAACTTTTAAAAAACAAATTTACCGGGCCATTGGCTCACGAAGGTTGAGAACCACTGGCTTAGAGTTAAAATGTAATATGTGATAGTAAATTTTTGGGCCACATTATAGGGCAATTTTGCTGTCCTTAGGCATGGCATGTGCCTAAATAGGGTTTGGCTGTAGACGGATGTTTGGTGCCTGAAATCCAGTGGACGAGGCAGAAACTGTGGAGATCAACCACATTTTGGATGTCCATCAGAAAGGCTTTCTGGATACACAACAATGTAGAACAATATGCAGGGGATGGATAAAAATATGGAAACACCTGCTGTAGTTAATAAGGTCCAGGACCGCCTTTAGCTTCCAAAACAGTCTGCAGTCTCCGAGGAATAGACAAATACAAGTCCTGGATGGTGGATAATGGGATCTTGCACCTTTCTTCATGCAAAACATGGTCAGAATCATCCTCAGTATCGTTCTGTCTCTGTCACTCAGTGTACATTTTCGTCCACGCAGGTATTTTTCTGATGATGTCTCTCCGGACACACTATTATGTCATCATGATCTTGGATAGAGTTCCTCTCGATACGCCAAATAACATGGCTACTTTGGTAACCGAGGTCCCTTGCAGGCGGACACCAACAATTGGCCCTCTTTGAAACACTGTCAGCTCGGACATGATTCAGTATCTACTGCACGGCACGCTATCTACAGCGAAACTGTCGACTCCTACTAGTCAGACAGGGTCCTATCTCACGGCGCAAAACAAAAGAATGTCACACCAAGTCAGATTTAAAGTGGAAAAATTGTGTCGATATCACCGGTTCTGATGTCATGGTGTTTCCATATTATTGTCCATCCCCTGTATATACATGCTCTTGTACCACAAAAGTTCAGCCAGAGGGCACCACATTACCTGTCTGCAAGAAATGGATCAGAAAGAATGACTGCTTGCATGTCCCAGAAGCTGGTACTCAGCTTAAAATCTAACCCACACATTCAGAGGTTACAGGAGCGTAACAGATGGTACTGCACCCTTAAATCTCCTGGATTCATACTCATACTCCTTGTACTTTGGCATGAAGTATGATGGCAGTCACAACAAACTTAGTGGTGTATTTAAAGCCCACATGATTACTGGCAACAGATGTACACAACACATTTTCTAAGAGTAAGAAATATACTGTGGAAGTGTTGCCATCTCTCAAGAAACTAACTGAATTTGAACCACTCCATAGGCGCAGCAAGAAAGTTCTTAAAGTAAGGGTGTGGGGTTCAACTACTGAAAAAGTATTTTGACTGCAATTATGAGTATGACAATTGAGCGAATGATCTATTTGCTTCATGAAAATTAAATCCAAAGGGAAGTGGGGCGTTCTGACCCCCATAACACGCTCCCTTCAGTGCACATATAGCTCTGTTGTCATATTTATCAATTTGCTCCACCCTATGCACATCCAAGTATTCATAACATTTGAATTCCGTGATAGTTCGTAAATCTAAAGTCATTGGCTTCAACCTTACAAAAGAGAAACAAATGCAATCTGCAAATTTATGATTCTATTGCAAAATGATACAACAATTATGAGAATCGATTGGATTTTATTTTTGTTTCTTAGCATCGCTTTTCTGCCATTTTTTGGGTAAAGCAACAATGATGAGTGATGATGTAATGAAACTGATGGAGGAATGATTCAAATCCGTGTCGCTTGGCATCAAAGCATGCTGTGCTAACCATAACGGAAGGGAAGTCAGCTTATAAGAATGGAATTCGAGGTTAATAAAATTACACAACCTCATTTGGAATGTATACATTTTATATTCTCATAATTTTCATATTTTACAAGGAAATATAGTTTTTTTAATATTGCACTTGCTGCACAATACAATAAAATAATGGCTATCCTGCAGCCAATGATATTTTTGTAACAAAAAAAGTATCATACATTAGGTTCCATTCATACCAATCTTACATTACTTCCATTGCAGGCTCCAGGCCAGTTTGCACAAGGCAATACCATATTTTTAAAGCTGGTACAGAAATATAATTCATATTTTCACTGATGATCGATAGAGCTACAATATCACAGCATAAAGCTTCTCGATACCCAATTTACAACAATCACCATACTTAACAACATTTTTGGCTGCTTTGGATAAAGAAAAATAATTATCTAAAATTACGAAAGGCCATATTTTTTTTTTGGAGATGAATACTTAACAATGGTTGTACTTTTCAAAAGCATAGATTCATATGATCTCTGAAATGTTTGTCTTTGTAGCGCACAGGATGTAACCTTTACTGGACAGGACTCCGCGACATTTGATGTGCACTTGAAGCCTTATCAACCAGTACATCTGAAGCTGGAATGGAGATTTTTCAGGGCTGTCGCACTTGAAAACCTCATGCAATGCTGACTGCGGTAGGATCTCTGCAAAATAAATACATAGTTTACTATTTCCATGTGCTAAACATGAGCTACATAGCAAAATGTTATAAAATTTTCCCCAAATTTATTTTTATGAATTGGTCCCCTCAAAAACAAAATCAAGGTTCCTCTGTATGTACATAACAGAAATTTAATAAGCACTTTTCTGGGATCAGCAGGGAATTTCATTTTGACGAGCTCGTGGGCAGTGAAAATATTTTCAAGTTGGCTCTACCTTCGTAGTCGGGGATTCTCTTGCAGAGAGTGAATATACATATGGGGCATTCCAGCATTACACGTGACATTTTGCACATAAAATATAAGGTTCTAAAAAGAAATTGGATTAAAATATTCAACTGAACTGATTTCATAGAATTATGAAGTGTTTTGTGGTGTCTGCTAACAAATTTAAAAAAACTTGTGTATGACGACATAGCCTGAAAAATCAAAAGTATTAACGAAAATGTGTTACATGTGAGTTTAAAAATGTAGCAAAATTTGCCAGAATGCTCCTAATGCGTCGTCGGTGGAAGTTCTGGGACATCTTGATTGTCACCTGTCACTGACCGACCCGGAACTTTTGAAGTAATTGTGCAACTGTCACATGCGACACTGGATCTCGTTGTGGGTGACATTGATTAAAATAATTTGAAATGCCATGTGAACATCTCTCCCCAGACAGCAGTATGATCTCGATGCGTTCCTCATGCGTTAGGAGCATTCTGGCACTGTTTTCTCACACCTGCAAAGCAAGACATTTTGTTACAATCATGCAGTCATAGCTTTTTACTGGTTAAATATACAAGTTTCACCATTGCATTTCTTGAGAAATTCTAGCCGGATTTGATATATCACATTACCACCTTTCCATTAAAAAAAAAAAATAGTTAAATTCAAAATGCAGGCATCCGCTTGGAACACATTAATATGGTTCCTCCTTGGCCTAACCTGTTTCTATCATAACCAATTATACCCAGCCTAACTCCTTTACATTGTATAGGGGGGGTGGGGTGTTAAAGGACTTTCGAATCATCCTGTACCCAAAATTGAATAAAAGATTCCTTTCTTTGCTATTGTTAATCCAACAAAATCATCTTATGCGCAAGGTAGAAATAATAATACTAATAACCCATGGCTCGACAGCCCTCGAAAGGGCCTTGGCCTATCTCCTGACTGACTTAAATATGCACTTTAAAAACCCGTTTAATTTATAAATGATGTATATTACAAACTATGAAAGATTACATGCCAGGCAATGAATATACATTATTCTGAATGCTCATTCGCTACACATTTTTTTTTTAATGTGGTTCTGCGTTAAATGAAACACAATACATTACAGCAACATCATGATTGCATTTGATAAATAAATTGTCGTAAATTTTCGAACTTGAAAGTCCTTCTGTTTCAGCTAGAATAGTCTTGTATTCAGAAAACACACGTTCCACTACGAAAGATACAAGTGGACTGTATTTTAGGGCAACAAAGTCAGACACATCAAGTTTCAGATCATCCACACGTTGTCCATTTGTATGCAGACTTTTGCAAACTTTCACCATTGTTGCAAACCCACTGTTATTTTTCAATACTGCATCCAATTTCTGTACATACACAGGATTTTCAACCTGGGCGAGGCCCTCTTTAACGTCTTCTATAATTTTGATGCTTGTTTGAAGTTGTAAACCCTTTGTTTTCTAATCGACAAATGGAATCTTTCACGCTAGACGTACTTGCCACATTTCATACAATCCAGGAAAAAGGAAAGAAGAAAGACAGAGAAAAGATAACCAAAAGAGAAGGGAAGCGAGTAGAAAAATAAATACAGTATATGCTCGGTGCTGGTTGTGGGTACAAAATTATGCACATCAACAACTTATTTTCATACAAATATGCACCTGCATATGAAATATGCATTTATAGTTAAAAATCCTTAAATATGCATTTGCATATGCAATACGCAAAATTATCCGAGCCCTACACATCACTCTTCTGGTTTTTGAACTTCAATTGTGATTCCGACAATGAAAATGGCTAATGAACTCACGATAGTGATGAGTAGCGAGAGGAAGTTGATGACCTAAAAAATGTAGGTATATGACCTACAGAATGTCCTAAAAAAATGAGAAAAAATGACGTAAAACTGCAAAAAATGACCATTAAATTTGTTAGTTTCAGGTTAAAAATTGAAATGAAAAGGAACTTAAACAAACTGCAATCTTTTGCACATGATACTACATGCACATTCAATCAAAATGTGCAACGAGGATTTCCAATGGAAACAACCGAATAATTTTTAAACAATTTAATGAAACCGAATAATTTTTAAACAATTTAATGAAAAAGTCGGATACACTGAATGAATTGGTGTAAAATGCATTAATTTCCCACATCTGTGCTTGTAAATTGCAATCTTGCGAGATATATATAGGCCTATGTTCACCTTGGTGAAAAGACTCAAGAATATTACCGAAATGAAAAAAGTGATAAAATATAACGAAACAATACACCGAATAAAGCGAAAAATGACAAAAATTGGGGAAAATGACCTAAAATCTGAAAATTGGCAAAAAATGCACTTTAAAATTATATTTTTTCGGTTCTAGACAAAGTGTAATATTGTGTATATTTAATGGGCATCGTGTCCGAGATGTCAGAAAAGAGATGACATTTCATCAACTTCCGCTCCCTAGTGATGAGGGACAGTCATAAACATTCATAGTGTACTCGGAATATGAAACTGCCTGTATATATGATTAAAATTAAAACAGTTAAAATATAATACATACAAAAAAATATAATACATTATTTCATGACTGTGATTAAAACATTTAAATTAAACATCGAATAATGCCTACCTTTGCTTTCTCCTTGTCCTGGTTGTGGCAAACAAAGCAAGAAAACTTATCAAATTAACAATATATTTTTGAAGCATATACGTACAATCAAAATGTAACAAGAACTTGCTGCATCGAATAACAGCATTCTTAAGGCTTACTTGACTTTTATCCTACATCAGAAATAAAAGTTCGGAACAATTATAACTTAACATTTGGAACGATCGTAACTTTACATGAAGTTATGGCTCGGATAGGGATTGAACCTAGTATTCCTAGGAACCTAGAATTCCATGCCAATGGTCTTCCATTGAACTACCAAACCGAAGTCTGGTCTCCCCACAATTCTACAACTTAGGTTTCTGAGCGAGTTTCAATGAGTAAGGGGTTGGACGTGATGGCTTGACAAAAATACTCCGGTTCAATTCTTCAGGTTATAATTATCCAGTATGCAGAAATTTCAGTGAAAAATAGATAAAATCATGATTCTTATTTAAAAAAATAATTTTTGATGTTTTTTTTAAATTTATTTTTTCTTGAATGTACGCATTGCTTGCATTGTAGAATTATTTCTCTTGCAGTTATTACAAGCACAAAAACACAATTTTTCGTTGTGACGTTTCAGGAGAACACACAGTCCCTTCATCACATATTTATTTTTAGTTTGACTAAAGATACAGTTATAACAATGGTTATTTTTTTCTAAAGGAAAAAGAATCAGTTATACAATGGACGTTGTCAATGTTACATTGTTGTAATATAGCAACTTAACTGAAGGGAGTGTGTTCTCCTGAAACATTACAACAAAAAACTGTGCGTTTATGCTTGTAATAACCGTAGACTACAAGAAAAATAATAAAAATAATTTTCAAATTTAAATCGGATTTTTACAATTTGCATAGATTTTTTTTATTTCTTAAAAACACACTTAACATTGCTTGTATGATTTTTGGCATCATACATATAGATATATTTTTTTTTTGTAAAAATACACCATACATATAGATATGTTTCTTTTTATATGGAAAGGCTTTCTTTTTTGGTAAACAGCCTTGTCAAATAAATGAATAGTTTGATTAAAGCAAATAAAAAATATATGTAAATATGTATATATGAATTTACTATGGAAATATTTTTGTTCAGTGTGTTAATGAAATTATAATAATTTCAGTAATATTCCTTGCAGTATAAATAAAACATTCTGGATGTACTACATGTACATAATTGTAACTTCAATTTTTTTTAGTAGTTCTTGTAGCTGAATTTCGGCATTTTATAAAATAATAATTTGTAGGGATGGGACCAATTAATCGGTACTCTATCGGTATCTGTCGATATAGGCATATCGGTGTATCGGTAAAATTACCGATTATTTTACCAATCCAATATGTCAATTATTATATGACAATTTAGTGCAAAACTCTGAAATTTTGTTGTAATTTTTATGGATAATAACCATGACCTACTTTCTAAAAAAGTAAATGTCTAAATATGCAACTCCTTTTGCACTGCAGTCACCTTGAAGCACACATACATTAAGGAGGTCAATGAACCTTTCAGGTTCTTCAAGGACCATTTCTAATTTTATATCGGATCGGTAGAATATCGGTTATTGGTATCGGTAAATTTTATATCGGTACTTTATCCGTATCTGCCAAAATTTCATATCGGACCATCCCTAATAATTTATAAAATATGAGTTGCTATGTTAATTTACAGTTTAATGATAATGACACTACTTACGGTTTAACATGATTAGCATTTTGTATATTATTCTACACAAAATGTGCTACTTTTGTCTACAAAAATTATTGAATTTTAAATCAAGAGAAACTTAAGTGTGTTTACAGTTTAATATTACATTTCATTTTGTATGAGCTTCACCCCATCAGTACATACCAGGTGGTTATAATTAAAGTGACGGTGTTCAGAGTGGTACAGCACGGGCTGTAATGAGAGTAGCAGTCTGAAACTTCGTAGATATGCTAATGAAGCAATGCGCTCGCGAATTATGCCAAAAAAAAAAATAGTTCCAATTCTCGCCACCAGGGTAAAAAACGGCGCTGTAAGCAGTCAAAACGTGGAATTTTCCATAACTCTGACGTCAAAGTCGGTGAAATTGCCTAACCATTGTGTGAGCTCCCTGGTTGTTGTTGGTGACGCTTGTTGCTTTTTCCTTTAGTAATGTTCATGTAATTCGAATAGTGAAATTGTAGCGATATTTTATTACAAAGAGTATTGTTTTCTGCAATTTATAGTGTTTTTCCTGTAACTATACCAAGTTTTGACTGCTTACAGCGCCATTTTTTTACCCTGGTGGCGAGAATTGGAACTATTTTTTTTTTGGCATAATTCGCGAGCGCATTGCTTCATTAGCATATCTACGAAGTTTCAGACTGCTACTCTCATTACAGCCCGTGCTGTACCACTCTGAACACCGTCATTTTAATTATAACCACCTGATATGTCTTGTTTCCTTTCTTAGAGCCTAATAAACACCATTAACATATAACGATATTAATGTACTTTTACCAAGAGTGATTCTGATATCTACACAATCCTTATTCTATAAATTATTTATTTAAAGTGAATTAAATCAATCCATCTTGACTTCAACCCAGGTCTCTTGCTTACTGCACCATTTCTCTACCACACGGGTAAAACACTGAGAGTGAAAAATCAGGCGAACACAAGACTGGCTCGGTAGCTCAGTTGGTAGAGCAATTGCATAGTGTGCCAGAGATCCAGAGGTTTTAGTCCTCATCGAGCTTGCATTTCTCATTGAAATTTCTACCTAGAAATCCTGTGTGTGCCAAATCGTAAGGTTACACATACCTACTGAATCACTGTGTGTCAACAACTGGACATCATGCTCCTTGGTGAACGCCTGCAGTTCCGGAGGCACTACACAACACGATGCCAGGTTGATTTGGATAATACTTGGTTTCACCTACAATGAAAAAAAAAAAAAGAAATTACAAAAATGTAACACAAATGTGCATAGATTCAGAAAAAACATAAAAAAATTCAATTACCATATTTGCACTTTTTTCCCTTTAAAAATATGTGTGAAAAACACGGTGCACCTTAAACGGCGATACTCAGTTTTTGATTACCTTCATATCTGGAAATTTTCTCTCTGTACCGAGTTACAAGATTTCTTCCTTGCTTTCTTGCGGTGTGTGACATTAATCTTTTCTTTCCTAGTTAGATTAGGTAACTTATTTATTGAAAGTAGGCCTACATGGTATTTTATATTTGAAATACTGTAAATTATACCTGCTGCAAAATTAGTTTCGTATTGACACTTGTGAAGCACGTGGAGAAATCGGGTCTACATCACTGCGGGAGGGTGGGTTGCTGGCATGCGAGCCAATCAAAATCTTCCAAGCGCTTCACCCAAGCCTGGGTTACCTAGCAACAGAAAACGTTTATCTCGGTGCTGCCGCTTATCGGGCGATTCTTTCTGCAATCAGTTTTCATGTTGTTGGGAGAGGACGTGTTGTTTGTTTGTTGCATTGCTGTGATATTTTAATCGGTCCGTTTGTTTAGTGTATATTAAATTTAGAGTATTCTTTGTTGTATATAGCATCTTGTTTTAGTGTGTTATTCTTTTGTACATAATTTTCTGTGTTCTGCTTGAGTGTGTCGTGTGCTTGTGTGAAGAATGTCAAGCACAGGCGGCAATACTCGAGATGACAATGTACCAAAGAGGCCATGCATTAACAGAAAAAGGACTTCTTCTCAAAGGCTAAACGCGGGAGATGGTTTTCTCTGAGCGCAAATAATTTGAGCAAGAGAAAAACAATGGGAGTCCAATCATTTCTGTAAATAAAGTTCTGGACAGGACTGCTGCTGCTGTCGGCATGTCTAAGAACAACCATAGGGAAAGAAAAATATAATGTGGTAGAAATAAATATATAAATAAATCAATGCAAGGGTTCAAAACTGGAAACCCCAGGAAAAAGAGGAATATCAGTAAACGCGTGACAAATTTAGATACCTTTCAGCAAGATGCTATTCGTCGCCATATTTACTCTTATTATGGGAGGAAAGAGCATCCCACTGTTGGGAAACTGCGTGTTTCGTTGAAAGATTCGGGACTTTTTCAAGGTGGGGAAACATCTTTAAGGACAGTCATAAAATATCTGGGATTCTCATACAAAAAAATTAATGGACGCAAATTAAAGTAAAGTATGGAGGCATATGGGGATGTGGAGGTAGGGCTCCACACATTCTCTACCTTGGCCATATTATGGAGGTGATGCGGTGATGTGGTTCACCAACCGCCTTTAACCCAGGTTTGCCCCAGGTACTCACTTGGGCTGAGTCAACCCCAGAGCTGCTCTGGATATTTGAAAAAGTTCCACAAACCACCGCAGGTCCCCACCAACTGGACTTTGTGCAATTCAGTTGCGGTATAATTGAGAGATGGGCAGATTTTAATGGCAACTTCGGAAAGAAATGATTACTGAAAGTGTATATATTCAATGTTTTCAGAATGGATTGAAAAGGTCACCTATAAACAATGCTCGTTTCGTTAATTCGTTCATGTTGTAAGGGAAATGGAAATGAAGAGAGAAAACAATAACGCATTTCATCATTGTTGTTGTGTCCCATTTTCCTCGAAAAACAATAACACATTTCATCATTGTTGTTCCTTTTCATAACACTTGTTCCTCGACACAGCATCAGACGGCTGCACTGCGTACCGTACTGCATGATATGGCAACACCGTGACACGTGTTCCTTCAGCTTTCAATACCAAAATAATTTTGCGGCAGGTTTAAATATAAATTCAGTGATAAAAGCTTTTTCCTCAAAAATCCGTACAAAAAAGAAAAATACGGTAAATATTACGGTTTCACAAAACATCTTACATATAAGCAGATATCAGCAGTTGCAAGTATAGTGCATAAAAATAAAAATACAGAGGTACTAGGTGATAAATCACATTGCCAAACTGATTCCTTAGAATAAAAGTCTATTCAGTGGTGTAATCTCCATGTTATCACGTTAACAACCAGTAAACTAATGTTTTCTCATATTTTTTTAAAATACATTTAGCTTTAATATATGGGAAATCACTCATTATATATTCCTCCCTGATTGTACATAGGGATGGGAGGGGAGGGGGCAAGGGAGCTAAATAAAAACTGGGGCAGGTGACTATTTAAAATACAGGCAGCCTGTATGGTCAGTTGCACTGCTGGAAACAGCATTGGAGGGACAAAGCTGCATCTTCCTCTCCGTTTGTGTGCCACACTTGGCAGAAGCAGCGTTGCTATAAAGAGAGAAATTCCCTGGAGGGAAAATGCTGCTTGTTCCTTTCAGTTTCTGTGCCACACTTGGCAGAAGCAGTGTTGTTACACAGAGGGAAATTTCCTGAAGGGAGAAAGCTGCTTGTTCCTTTCCGTTTCTGTGCCACTCTTGGCGGAAGCAGTGTTGTTACACACGGAAATTTCCTGAAGGGAGAAAGCAGTTTCTGTGTCACTTGGCAGAAGCAGTGTTGCTACACAGAGGGAAATTTCCTTGAGGGAGAAAGTAGCCTGTTCCTCTTGGTTTCTGTGCCACACTTGGCAGAAGCAGTGTTGCTACAGAGGGAAATTTCCTGGAGGGAGAAAGCTGCTTGTTTGTTTCTGTGCCAGACTTGGCAGAAGCAGTGTTGGTACACAGAAGGAAATTTCTCTTGGTGAAGGGAAATCCAGGTCCAATTTTGGTGAAAAGGGAAATTTTATGAAAAATATGAAAACTGCCAGAAAATCTGAAATTGTCGGACTCCTGTTTTTGTAATAATTCTTGAAGCTTTCCTGGCGGCGAATATTGAAAAGGTTTTCTTGGGCAATCAGCCAGGTGATTTCCAGAAAGGCTTCCGAGCTTTCGAGAGCTAACGTCACTCTCATCTTCAGGGAATGAAGTGCAGAGATAAGTCAGGGTGACGTTATATGTATTTGGTGTGGGACGACCAAAGACAACCTAGGACAGAAGACACCCGGGGTTTACCATATCGCCTGTGCCTGCGGTAAAGCCTACATTGGACAAACGGGGAGGACAATCGAACAGCGCTGCAAAGAACACGCAAGCTACATAAATAATTTTCACCCGGAAAAATCAGGGTTAGCAGAACATTCAATCCAGGAGGGCCATAGAATTCACTTCACAACCATTGAGATGATCAATAAATCATCAAATTACTGGGACCGTCTCATCAAAGAAGCAATAGCCATACACGGGGAAAAGGACAACCTCGACAGGGACACGGGAGTTGAACTGGACCCAGCCTGGTTAGCGATAGTCGACTGGGAGTGCGGACGTCAGAGAAACGCCACCTGGTTGGCCCGACACCGGACTAGAGTACTGCAAAGTCTAGCTTTTGCCTACCCGTGCTTCTTGCCCTGCGAGAACAGGTTTACCTGCTCGCCTGCCCATGGCAACGAGTCGACTTGCAACTTTACCCGGGTTCCTCGTCTTCAAGGCACTCTGCACTTACAATGTACCTGGGCATTCAACAAGACCCGGGCACCTGCAAAACCTGCTGGAAGGAAACAGCCCTCCGGCAGCGTGTCACTCCAGGCGTTTCTTCACGCGGACAGCTGCAGCCAGTGTTGCCTACTTATGTAACTCCAAGATCCTACGAAGTCCTAGGAGGACAGAAATTTACAGTATATACTTAGCGATTTCAGTTCATTGTAAGCAGTTTTTATCTTATTGCCAGGAAATTCACGCAATATTACAGCTTCATTTATTTAAATGAATGATCGGGCAAACAAAAAACTCCTCATCGAAAACTAATTGTTTTTCATTACATGGTGTCTTAACCAGGCACGCAGTGGTGTAACCACAGGGGGCATTGCTCATTAACTTTCGACGAAAATGAAGTCTAGCGGGGTTGGGCAAGTGGAGCAAACATTAAAGTACAAGAAAAACTAGGCTAAAGGATACTCAAGATGGAATTAGTTTTCATATATTTCTTGTATTATTCCTTCCAGACGGCAAAGGGCACCTGCAGAGGGGAACAGAGGGGCAATTGCAACTCCTTGATTTCAAATTTTATGAAAGTAGAAATATATTAAAGTATATTATACTGTCTCATCAAGTTCAATGCCGTAGCTAGGGGGTAGCTGAGGTCGGCCCTGGAAGCTGAACGATCTAAATGAAAAATGTTTTAAAACAGAGAATGCCATGGCGACCCAATGCCAACATTGCTATCAATGTTGGTTTGTTATGAGATTGATTAATTGATTATGTAATGTATTTAAATATGCATTAAAGAAACTTTGAATATGTACACAATTTAGTGTTAACATGTTGCATATGTATTTTCTTATTTTATGTCGCTCCATGTTTCATATGTCTTCCACGTAGTACACCCTGGACTGCCGACTAATGAGGCTCTGGCCCCATGGCCAGTATAATTTTGTTTGTGTTGTCATGTGTTTTGTCCTTCTTTGTGCTGAGTGCTCCTTTACAGCCTCAGCTTTTAACGAAAGTCAGAAGATTTTAATATTTTATGATTTTAGTTCTGCAACGTTAGAGTTGTTATGTGTGGGGCTGGACCCCATATAATGTGACGGGTGCAAAATAGCCTTAGTGCTGACACACCCAAAATTTTAAATTCAAATTCAAATTCATGTTTCATATGTGAAAAGAAAATATTTTACATGAAAATTTTACATGCCATATGAACATTCGGAATGCACTTTCTTTCTTTCAAAAACAGTTTGTGTGCTTGTTTTCCATTATTAGCTAATGTGAAATTAAGGTGTTGAAAAAAAAAATTTCGAATCCCTTGTTTCAACACAAATGAGTTAGAACCGACTTCTACCCACCCCCCTTTTTGCATGATTTATGAGAATAATAATGCCTTTGATGTTACTTTATAACTATTATATTGTTATTGTTGTTGTTGGCATGTTTATCCAGGTACTTGCCCCTCCAAAAGAAAATTCGTGGTTGCGCCTCTGCAGGCCCGTAGCCAGAATTGATTGGTGGGAAGGGGGTCTCATGGGTTATCAGGGAGGGCTTCATAAACCAAGTCCATTTTCAAAGGTTTGATAGTAATATATGAAAGTAAATTATATGTGTGTGTTGTGTGTGTAGCCTAATCATTAAGTTAACATAGGACACAGAAAATCTAGAAATATTGTTCAAATACTTACAATATATTTTCAATATCTTCCCATTCATAGCTGAAGCCGAGAGAAAATATTCTAATTACTACCTGCTACTTTGACTTCGGCTCGTAAATCAAATGAAATCATTTTATGCCTATATGTTCTTTGTATTCTGTGAATTTTATCAAGTTTTGAGTAAAATAATATCTGCAGTCTACATTTTCACTCGTCACTGCAAACAAATTTTACAAAGTAGTTTACCAAACTTCAGAAAGGGGGGGGGGGATGATAACTGCAATGCCACTGGACCCTGTCTGGCTATGGCTCTGGTGTTCGCAGTAGAACAGTGTGTTGCTCTACTCGCGACCTTGGCGTCGAACGTGACATGTTCCAGTAGTGCCCTGGATTATGGTTGTTTACAACATATTCTTATGTAGCCTATACCACGGAAAAATCTATTTCAATGAGTGTGGGTGCAAAAGTAGCAAGCAACATTCTTACATCTCATTTCATTGGCGATGTGGCTTTGAGTTCCCATTCTAAGTAGTGGAAATCTATTGCAGTTGGCAACACTGCAGACAGGTGTGCGACCAGTGGAGTTCCTACTCGAAGCAACTACGTCATGCAGAGGGAGGGGTCTGCAGTTGATGGAAAGAACGAACTGAGACCTACTAGGTATCGTAAGACTGTGGGTACCCGGCGGGTCTACAATACCTGCCAGGAACGATCTGGGCAGGAGGGCATACAAGCTGCTCAAGCAAGGGTGTTGTGCAGGTTGCATGGCATTTTAGGAGCGATGTTTCGCGAACGGGTCTGCTCCAGGTCTTGTGCAGGTCTCTGCACCGGATCCCTTCCACACCAAATACATATAACGTCACCCTGACTTATCTCTGCACTTCATTCCCTGAAGATGAGAGTGACGTTAGCTCTCAAAAGCTCGGAAGCCTTTCCGGAAATCACCTGGCCTGTTTTTGTTTCTGTTATATCTAATTCATCTGTATGGGGGGGGGGGGGGTATAATTAATATAATGATAAATAAGAATTGTTACAGTAGTGATGCATCCGGAACATTTGATCTGGTTTAAGATTTGGATCCAAGTCAAGAGAAACTGATTTGGATCAGACCAACAGTTTATGGTATAATAAAACCACCAACATCTGTTCCCACTGAACAGAATAACCTAACAACTTTTCCTACCTTAGCCCATTTGTACAACTCGATGAAATGGTCTGTGTCAAGGTCGCTGACTCCTATGGAGAGGATTCGTTGCTTGTTTACTAATTCCTCCAATACAGACCACAGTTCCTTCACCTGGGACAACTTGTCAACCAGCTCTGGAACATCCCGGCATGCTAGCACCACCGAATCGACGTACGTAGTTTCCACTTCGGACATCACTGAAACAGATAGATTAAACATATAATATGACTTAATGGATCAATAACTAGAGAATGAATAATACAAAGTAAGACTAAGATGCATTTATTACCATTAAGTTGTTGCCATAGTTCGATAGTGTCTTTTCACAAAGATCTGAGATGCCAGTAGTACAACTGCAGACTTCTCCTTCTTAGAATTAGGTTTTAACATCTAGTGGCCAGCTGGAGCAACTGCTATCCCAGCACCTGTAACCCCTTCACCATGGCTGGGATGGCAGTTGCTCCAGCAATGTGACATAACTTAATATGTTATTCCCCCAAAAATTAATGGAGATCATTTTCAGTTAATTTATTCTTGTATTAGTATACACATGCAGGCATGGTATAATTGACAAAAAAATTGATAATTTTGAAATTTGGGTTTGTCCCACTAGACCCCCACTAGGTGCCCCCCCACACAAAGTTTATTCTACAGTAAAAACATGCATCTACAATCCACCAGAGATTAAGATGTTTAGCCTTGCATAACAAGGTGGAGGTACAAAAAAAAATTCTTGGTAATTACTTTGGAACACAAACATTACTCATGCTTCTAGTGATATTTGCATGTAAAACATGATTATTCTCAGTGCGGGGGTTACCCAGACCTTCCTTCTAAACCTGTTTCCCTGCATAGGGAGCACCCACAGGCCGACACCAGTTTCTGGCAAATGTTCAAAAGGTGCTATGGCATCCTTTCATCCTAGACCTCGCATCTGCTTGTCGGAAGCACCTGTCTAGCCAACAATTGGTGGAGCTGCTGTCTTACGCCCCAATTACTGGAGGCACCGATTGACCACCATCAATCCCAGCTAACACTCGGGGGTGTTGCATCCATTCTTTTTCAGGAAAGCATGTGATGTTGAGGGAGGCCCGTAGTTGGTTACCTGACAATTGATGCTCTAAATAAACTTGGGTCCCCTTACTCATCCTAACACCCCTTTAAGAGGAATACGGATGATTCCTGCTCCCCTCCCACCCCCTTTATTTCGAGACCTAGAGTGCAGGTAAACTACATCCCGAGTCCAGCTAACTTCTGGTGCCCACTTACAGCACAGAACGGTTATGTTGCCAGAAGGATGTTTCCTGCTGGTTGCTTAGGGGAGGGGGATTCTAAGATTGCAGTTTGTTGCACAGCAAGTCTCTTCACAGGTAAATGTGGCAACAGCAGATCATTGCCAGAGAGGCAGATGCTCCACAGCAAGAAAGCTTGTCTTGACACTAAAGCATCTCTGTATGTATAAATGATGTAGCTGTGCTGATGGGTTTTCTTACATGCCTTGTAAATAAATTTGAATAAAGAAACTTGATGTAATTATTTCTATCCTCGCAAGCCCTGAGATACTGTACTTAGAATTGAATGGTTGTTTTAAGGCTAGACTGAACCTTTAGCAGCCGAATGGGCAAATTTTTTAAAAAAATTCCTCTCCAACAGAAAAACCGCTGTGATATTTCAAAATAAGAAAAAAATACATACGAGGGTCACTATTTATATTTTGAGCCTTGGCAACACTGATTGAAGTTAGGCGCGATTTGACGTTTGCACGGAATCGTCTGGCATTATTGACCATAACGTACTTCAAATGTTTTGTCAATAGCTTTATTTGTGTTGTTTATGTTGCCTTGGAGATTGCGCGACAACAATAAAATGGAATTAACTCGTGAACATTTTCGTGCGATGATTTTTTACGATTTTCGACGTGGATTATCGATTTTCGACGTGGATTATCAAGACAAGAGTGCATCGATCAACTTACTTCCACATTTGGCGATGAAGCCCCATCCTTTGCCACTGTGAAACGCTGGTATAACGAATTTAATCGTGGCCGCCATTCGCTCACCGACGAGATTCGCGAAGGTCGTCCAAAATCAGTTGTTGTTCAAGAAAACATTGATGCTGTGCAAAACCTAATACTGCAAGATCGTCATGTGACATACTGTGAGATTGAGGCAACCTTAGGCATTAGTTCCACCAGCATATATAAAATATTACATGATCATTTATCTGTGAGAAAGGTATGTTCTCGTTGGATGCCACACAATTTCACAAAAACTCAAAAAGACGCTCGCGTCAATTGGTGCAAACAAATTCTCAATAAATACAATCGTGGTGCTTCAAAAGACGTATATAAGATTGTAACAGGTGACGAATCATGGATATATGCATATGAGCCGGAACGTAAACAGCAGTCGACTCTATGGGTGTTTCAAGATGAACCCAATCCAACAAAAGTTGTTCGCGCTCGAAGCACATCGAAACAAATGGTCGCCTGTTTTTTCGGGAAAACTGGTCATGTGGCAACTGTGCCTTTAGAGGAACGTAGAATGGTCAACTCTGAATGGTACACAACAGTTTGTTTGCCAGAGGTCTTCGGTCAAATACGGAAAACAAACAAACACCGTCGGATCATTCTTCAAGACAATGCCAGCTGTCGCACATCTTGTCTAACAACCGACTTTATGAACAGTCAAAAAAATCGAATTGATGGGTCATCCGCCATACAGTCCTGATTTGGCACCCAATGACTTCTTCTTGTTCCCGAATGTCAAGAATAAATTGCGTGGACAACGATTTTCGTCGGCGGAAGACACCGTTGATACGTTCAAAAACCACATTATGGAGGTGTCTCAAGAAGATTGGAAAAACTGCTTTGACAAATGGTTCGAACGAATGCAAAAGTGTATTGACCATAAAGGCGAATACTTCGAAAAACAATAAAGCAGTTATCAATGCCAAATTCCTGTTTTTTCATTGTTAGGCTCAACATATAAATAGTGACCCTCATATGCTTAGAATTTTTTCTAGAGCATTGACATGAATTTTTGTGTAGTTTTCTTTCACTGTTGTCTAGATATTGTCAATAGTTTTGCGATTACATAAGTCTATTAAACTATTGATAATATCTAGACAACAGTGAAAGAAAACTACGTAAAAAATCACGTCAATGCTCTAGAATCGGGACTGGATCAGGTGACTGACACAAAGATTCACATTTATTTAATTTATTATTTATTGCTTAATTTTGTGTTTAATATGCATAATGATCTATTTATGTTGTTATGTTCGTAAAACGTTATTGAATTAATATGATGTATAATCACATTATTGATAATGTAAATTTACGCTGTATAAATTTCTATATATATTTTGAGCATTCGAACGGAAAAGAAACAAAAGAATGTAGATCAATAAGTAATTAATATATGGAAAATTTAAATAGTGACATCAGAGTTTGCTTTCAATTTATCAAACAGTAAGCAGATTTGGATAAAGGGAAATTCTAGGATGTTTCTTTGAAGATTAAGCAAAGGGCTTGCTTCAATCACCAGTTTAAAGTGGGATCCGAACCACTGTGCAATGTGCCTCCACTGGGTATCAAACCTGGGACCCCTTGATTACAAGGTAACAGTAACCCACTGTATGGAGAAAAACCTATGGTGGGGGTAGATTAGATGTATAGTTACATCTAATGAGAAAAAAGTTTGAAAACCACTGAGCTAGAGTCTGCATCGGATGAGAGTGCGGCCCGGAACAGCTACCTCTGTACCCATGACATCACTCTCATCCTAAACCACCAGGATGCCCTCTCTATTTACTCATGGGAAATGAAGTTCCTCGAGGAACTTATCTTTATGTCATACAAGCGGCTACAAGATGAATTTTGGTCTTTTGTGAAACGTATTCATATATCTAGGAAGCATAATTGAGAGAAGTGGAAGCATAGATAAGGAGGTGGGTGGTGAACTCTATCAAAGCATTCCAAGATTAATATTGGAAAGGGATGTACCTATGAAATGCAAGAAGGTAATATACAACACATACTATGTGCCAGAAGCATCTCGTGAACGCATGCGTCAATTGTGGGAAAAAGGACAGCTTGCTCTGCAACTACATTCATGAGCATTTCTACATTCTAATCTCTTCATATAGGAGAAGTATTTATTTTACATGAGAGCACTG
This sequence comes from Lepisma saccharinum, assembly GCF_977018435.1. Lineage (NCBI taxonomy): Eukaryota > Metazoa > Arthropoda > Insecta > Zygentoma > Lepismatidae > Lepisma > Lepisma saccharinum. Next base: position 42,418,771 of record NC_139255.1, on the reverse strand, counting down.
AACTAAGCTTATATTACATTTCTTGGATCTGATGTGAAAGAAAGTAATAATTATTTTCCCACAATTGATGCATGCGTCACTTCAGATCCAAGAAATGTAATATAAGCTTAGTTCAGCGCTCTCGTGTAAAATAAATATTTCTCCTATATGAAGTAATTAGAATGTAGAAATGACAAATGAATGTCGTCGTAGAGCAAGCTGTTCTTTTTCCCACAATTGACGCATGCGTTCACAAGATGCCTCTGCTATGTGCCAATAATTACATGGAGCAGAGACTTGGATTTAATTTGACTGATTCGATTTATTTTACTTCACTGTTTGTGCAATTTTCGGCTAATTTGCGAAGATCGGAATGACTGAAGACATGAGAAAATTGATGAATGAACACTCACAAACATCCATGCCCAGGCCAGGATTCAAACCTGGGAACCCAAGCATCGTAGCACGATGTGCTAACCATTCTGCCACGGGCGGGGTCCAGAAACTTGGACAATGACAAGGAAAGACAAAAGTAAGAAGTAGGCAGTGGAGCTGAAATTTTAAGGAGTGTATTGGGGAAGACTAGAAGGGATAGAATAAGGAATGACGAGATCCGACAGACAAGAGGGGTGGTGAAGCTTCAGGACAGAATAGATCAGGTACAGACGAGATGGTTCGGACACATGAAGAGGATGGATGCAGAAAGACTACCAGCAAGAGCTTACAATGCTCGAGGAGTGGGATTAATAAGGGGGAGACAAAGATGACTGAGGAAAGAGCAGATAGTGGAGAGTGTTAGGAGAAGAGGACAAGATTGGAACGCAGTGGAAAGATAGGAATGGTGGAAGACCAGAAAGCAAGGACAGGCTTGACTTTGATGTCAACCCAGCCAGAGGTAGAAAATTGCGAAGGATGATTATGTGAAACGTATTAAAAGACTTATGCACGGACATCATTTAACCCTTCACACAAGCTACTTGTTACTTACAGCATTGTAAGGCCTCTTGCAGAGCCGTTTTCTCAAGCTGAGAGACAAATACTTTTACACTAAGCTTCAAATCTTTCCTCTCGCTGTCCGGGGAGCTCCATCGTGCATGTGACGTTTCCTCCTTCCTGAATACCTGCAAAGAAAGCACTCAATAGAACCAATACAAATTACATTTAACAATAAAAATATATGAAAAAATAACAATATTGCATAGATTATCCAAACACGAAACTGAATAGTGGGTAACGTTACACTAGGTACGGAATAATTGCGAATGTTAAAAAAAAACTGCTTATGTGAATACTAATAAAAAGATATGGACCTAGATCTAAAATTTTAACTACACCGATTTGATATCAAAATGACAAATGTTATGTGAATGAGTTTTGTTATTTAGCATTACATTTCTGCGACTTTTGGCTAATCATGGCAATGAGGATGAGTGATTAATATTGATGAAGGATATGCACAAAGATCACCCAAGACCAAGCTGGAATTCAAACACGGCACCCCTGGCCTCGCAGCGTGATGTGCTAAGCATATGTTATGTGAAGAACAGGAATGATTGAGTAAGTTACATAACCGACCAACTGCAAACATTTTGCCTCCACATTTGTGGATATATATCCTGTCCCAGCTTACTGTAGAGCAGGGCCGCGCATATCGGCAGAGGAGGAGGAAAATCGAGTGGTGAAAGCACAGCATTGCCAACTGTACCTTAGTCCGTACGCTAAATGCACAGCTTTTCAAAATCTGGTCTTCCAGTTTTATCCCTAATATTTCCCTAAGAAATTCTTAAACCAATCGTACGGACCTGAAGACAAAAATCGGTCCGTTTGCCATGTGCGTTCGGTATTTCCTTTTCAAAAGTTTACAACACTGCACAGCGAAGGAGGAAATCGGGTAACTCCCATTGCCCATTACACAATCCCATTTCTCTCTCTCTTCATTGCTGGAGCCGCCTTGCATCACTACTTCTTTAAATTCAACATTAAAAAAAAGTCAGTTTCTAAGGTACCTAGAGAATTTTAGTTTTTCTTGTATGTACGCATTGCTTGCATTGTAGAATTATTACAACATCCATTATATAATGGATTCTTTTTGTTTAAAAAATTGCTAACATTCGTTATAACTGTATCTTTAGTAAAAATGAAAATAAATGTCTGATGAAGGGAGCGCGTGTTCTCCTGAAACGTCACAACAAAAAACTTCTTATGCTTGTAAAAGTAAAGTGTTCCCCTGTGCTTAGCACCACGCCATGAAGGCGTATAGGGGGTGTGGGGGTAACGCCCCACACTTTCTTGATCTGGTCGTGAGTGGGGGTGATGTGATCAGCACCATGCCCCTGACCGCCTTTACCCCCCAGGGTTTCCCCCAGGTACCCATGTTATTCGACGCTGGGTGGGCGCCGGGGCCGCTTCCAACGTTAGAAAAGTTCCCGGGTTTGAACCGGCTGGGGATCGAACCCGGGACCTTCAGCATGGTAGTCAGATGCGTTACCGACTGAGCCACCACGGCCACTTCTTATGCTTGTAATAACCGTAAACTACAGGAAAATAATTCTTAGAGAATTTTTAATAAAATATCAGAATGGTAAAATAATGTGTACATAAATTTATTTGTAATATAGCTGAGTGGCTGAGCACCTGAAGCAGCCAACTTTTTATATCTCCACCAAAGTCCCTGGGTTCGATTCCTAGCCAGGGCGTGAGTGATCTTTATGATTGTTCCTTCGTCAATTTCATCTAATCATCACTAATCCACTTCGTCGTGATTAGTCCAAAGTGGCAAAAATGTGACACTGATTCATTTATTTAACTTCACTTTTCTGCGGCTATGGGCTAATTGTGAATACGATGCAATGGTTGAAGAGACAATCTCAAACATATATGGACGACACTACACAAGGCCCACAGAGGATTCTACTGGCTGCAAGTCCGGATGCCAGAGCCTCACTAGCCTGCAAAATGCAGTCAAGGGTGTACTATGTGGAAGTGAGGTTGACATATACAAGCAGAGCCAGGACATTTTTATCTTCTAGACAAGACATATGAACGAGTTGCTATCAAGAGAAATCATCACTGATAATCGTAACACAGACAATATTAAGACACTGAATATTTGTAGCACACTATTGTACTCCTTATGCTAATTTGGTTCATTGGGGGGGGGGGGGGGAACTGCTGTCCAACACAGCAACTGGTGTATTTCCAGGGCACTGAGTTCTATCGTTGTTACTTAGGTAGAGGTTCAGATCCTGAAATGATTTTCCTAATACGACAAATTGTACCAGGGTGTCTCCCGAAATAACAAATCCAATATTTTTTTTACTTTTTCTTGACCTTTCTCCTTCCTCTTGACCATTTTTTCCTTATTTCTTAATAATTATTTAATCGCCCCCTACTTTGAGATAGTTGGAAATTAAGAAGAGATATTTTTATTCAATGAAAAACTTCTACCAGACGTCCGCTTAAGATGAAAGCTGAAGTTGTACTTTAACAAGAGATTTAGACTTGCTTTAATTATTAATGCATGTAAAAAAACAACACTTCAGACTTCATCCTGGATGAGGAATGGCCACATTACTTTATTTAATATTTTTACAAAACTTCACGCATACAAGAATGTAATTCTTAAGAAACAAGGTGAACAAACCTTAACCACAACTCAAAACAATTTCAGATTTCTAAATATTCAATTTTATGAAATCCCAGTACAAGTATAGAACAATGTAAATTCAATGTACTGTAATATATAGCAAAAATTCTTGACCACAAGCATAATTTCTTGACTTACTTGACCTACCTGTTGATTTCTTGACTTTTTTCTTCACTTTCTTCGACTGGTAGATACCGTGTGTACTCCCTTTGGCCTGTCTTAAGATTTAGTATCCTATTTTTCACTAACTTCACTCTGCTTCATCACAAGCAATGTTAAAGTATTATATTCAAAAACCTTCCCCTTTTTTATGTAATACTAGCTGATTACCTGGCGTCGCCCAGGTATTTATTTATTCCAATCTTGTATTAGACAGTGTAAAATGTAACTAATTTTAAATGTGATCGTGAATGTCACCAATTAGCTTAAAGACTCTGAAAACTATGGATTCGACACTAATCTAGGGCATTTGTGGCATTTTATTTTTCAGTCCCTCTCACCCCCACGCGGATAGGTGATGAACTTGAAGTTTAACCGCATTGGGAGTGTCAGGAAAACTATGGATTCCATTCACAACACAGTCTGAATGTTAGACAACCATAGAAACACCATTGTTGTGTGAATTGCATAGAGTTACGAATGTCTGTTTGTGCGGAATTTAATATCGGTCATTCTTGATTATTTTTACGTCACCCCTTCCCTTCCCACCCCACCCCTAGGGGTGCCAGGGGTGTCTTACCCCAAAAATATTCTTTCTAGATTGCAAGTGACACACACACACCCACACACATACATCTATTTTTATATATATAAAGTATACGATTAAATACCTATGGACACCCATATTTACACTCTTTACCACATAAGTCCACAGCATGAAAGTGCTCCTGTTCCGTATGATCACTGCTGATGAAACAAAGTGAACTTATCAAAGTATACAAATGCCAATCTTATGATGATCCATGGTGAGTACTTCTTATTACTTTACGAGATCAGTGCATGGTATTTTCTAGACATTCTATTCCAAATTGTCATTCCAATTGCCATTGTGTTGCTGTGGGTAACACAGGGAATGCAGGACTAAACGCAGTACTGCTCGTACCAAATGCTATTTAAATAAAAGCACGGTCATGAAATTAGGCAGGTGACAGGAGTTCACGCTGTTGCCACGTCGGAGCACAACCCCGTGTGTTTGGAGGTTTAAGAGAATGAAGATCTTGTTGTAGAGTTGGTCATTGTAATGTGATACGAAATTACAGTATTTGCTTGAAAGGTCAGGGGTGACACAAAAGTGCCCTGGAGAGGTCGGTGTGATGCTCGAACTAGGCAACGGTGTGGGAACCAGTGACTTTTGGCCCACTCTCACCTTACCCATATGTGGCACCAGTGCAATTATGCCCAGCCACCTATTTTCATGACCATGTATTTAGACATGCTATTCCAAACTGTCATTGCAATTGCCATCGTGTTGCTCTGGGTAACACAGGGAATGTGGCATCTAACACATTAACTACGTAGAAACCATAGACATCTTCCGGAAACTGAACATGATCAAAATGTTTATTTATTTTCAATTTAGACCTGGCTCCAATTACAATCGGGCAATGTAGCCCAGAATGCGTTACTGTATCTTCCCTATTTTATATCACTCCTCAGCCACTTTTGGATAATTGTCATGATAATCCAATGATATTGTTGAAGGACTCTCTCAAAATCAATGCCTGGGCCAGGACTCAAACTGAAAACCTTTGATGGCAAGACTTTGCGTGTCTGGCCACCGAGTCATCTAGTAAATGATATTATACACATATTTGAGAAAAGGAAGGATCTACAATAACCTTACTCAAACATAGTGGAAAAGAATTGCATAATTAAACTAGCTTACCACCAATATAAACATAAAAAAATGGCCATACCTCTATTGAATCCTTCAAATTATTATTGCCCGGAACAGACTGGGATAAAGTAATTTTCAAACTTTCCACAAGCTGAAATTGACAAACATACAACATTAAATTATTGTTATTAATATCTACAATTCGGTAAGAATTTACAATACCGGACCCTTCCATAATTTCTATCCTATTTCTTATACTCACGAAATATGTAGTCCCGATGAAGTATCTGACGTTAACATGTGGGGGTGACATGTTGAAATTGTTAATTGACATGTAGAAGTTGTAAAATATGCTTTTCAATTACCGCAATCGTTCTCCGTATACAAGCATGGAAACCATGTTTGTTCAACGTAGCGTTCACTTGTTCAGTAATCTGCGTGGTGTGAGGAAGACGGCGACTTTGAAGGTAGGAAATAAAGTTCTTTCTTTCGTAAGTTTTTTTAGTAACTTTTAGTTGGGTACATATTAATAATACAGGGCATTCGTTCATATTTCACATAGTCAATAATTTAGGACAGTTGATCACGATTGTGTAGCTAAAATTTGTTGCTCGAGTGCTAGGAAACTGACATTTTTTACGGTTTCCCACAAACCATTCACGCATAGCCCCACAAATCATTGACAGTAAGGTAGGCAAACATAGTTAAAATTTCATTCTAAAACACAAAATATTGAAATAACCATTGTTTTCGTGGAGAAATGCAGGGTTTCTGTTCCGATCGATGACCACTCAATTTGCTTATTTTGCAATTTCTACAAGTGACCCCCCAAATTTTAACTTCGAATTAGTGATTAGGAGGCCTCAATTAGTGAGTATGCGAAATATTACAAAAATTGGGGAGGGGTCCGGTATTGCAAATTCGCTCCTACAATTCTAATGTAAAAGACAAAACTTTGAATTATGAAATAATAATAAAATACTGCTATCAATTCCTAAACAATACTTTACTCTTAGATAAATTTATCATGCAAGGAAAAAGTTACATGTACTCATTATGACAGTTTTCTATATAATTCATTGATTGATTGATTTTTCTTTGCTTCTGTGCCAATTATGACTAAACGTGAAGATGGCAATGAGTGATGATAAGATGACATAGATCAAGGTACAATCACAAAGAACACACATGCCCAAACCAGGATTCGAATCAGGGACCCTTGACATAGTAGCATGTTGTCATGGCCAGTCTGGCACACTTTTCTACATAAATTACATTTTATTTTTACATAAAGTTTGACAGCTATGGTGAGTTTTCAAATAAAACATAGGTAAAAATTTACTATAGTTCAAACACCTATAATTTCTTCGTTTCGTCAATTTTTGACATTCATACTTACCTATGTGCTTCACGGAACATTCCTTAACATGTATTGACTTTTTTTGATCAAAGTAATTGCAATTTTTCACATTACGAGTACTTCTTTCTCGTAGCCTTTTCGCTTGCCTCAGACACAATATGGTGCGTACCCCTTCCTACATAATTGCGTGTTGTGCTTGTCTTTTGTCGATTTTCATTCGTTATGCAATGTTTCAACCTTCGGAACCCAAGAAATACCCGTGAACAAAGCTCATCTGATGTATTTTTTTTAAAAAAAACCTTTTTCGCATTTTTTACGAAGGAAATTGTAATGTTTCATGGCACTATCCGTGAATGGTTTTTGGGGCTATCCATCCCGGAATCGCTGGGAAATTTAAAGTAAATTTTTTTTGTTTGAAATTTTTGAGACCAAATTTCACACAGATTCCGGGCTCCGCCCCTGGGGTAAATGACTACCGTCCTCAACCGCAACTGCAGCCCCACCTCCGCTCCGGCTATCTCTATAGAGTCCCTGTTAAAGACATGTTAGAAATTGGCCTGAGCCACCTGCCCCCAAATGAGCCCCAAAATTTTAAATTTGAAGAAAACCGTTTCCAGGATACTGAAAACTTACCTGAATTTCACCACACATCCACGACACGTCATGTTTCTAACTTTCGTTGCAAACACAGACAGTTCGAAACACTGGATACCCAATGAACATGAACAAAACACAATCACGACGTATGATGATGCACGAAGGTGTATGCGCCAAAGGCTATTCTCTGTCGGAGCATGAATTTTCAACGAAAGAACATGAATTTCCGCTATGATACATTCCCACATCACACAAAACACCTTCCCGATGTTAGACAATGCTACAGAAACTTATTACGGTAAGTAGTTTCTTCTGTAAAAATTAAGAAATCTGTTTGAACTATAGTAAATTAGTACCGAATGATTTTTGCAAGGTGTGTGGGAGAATGAGTGCTACAAAGTTTGAAAATGAGCATGATTTCATGTTTGAAGGTTGTCATGTTTTGGTCAAAGTAACAGGTTGCTCAAGTTGTAGTAGTCATTATAAATTTTAACTGCTGGGTACTTTTTGGCTTAAAAATGTTAGACATGAAAGAAACGTAGGAAAACGCTAATTAAATCTAACCTACTTAGCTCACTCATGTACTCAATTACTAGGTGAATATTTCACATACAAAATTTATTGCTAAATGATTTTTCGTTGTTAGGTTAGGTTGGTCAAGTTTGGGGCTCTAGGCATTAAAACAATACCCATAAATGCTTTACACACCTGATCACATAATATCTCGTCTCAAGCACACACCCCCCCCCCTGCCCCCTTTCCAATTTCGTGTCAGTGTCGACCAGAAGTTAAGAACATCTGCTTGCACAAGATAAATTTCAACTCATAATTTCTCCGGTAAAAAATACTTGGTGAAGTTCTTAACTGTGCTAACTAGTTTCGCCAAGCTTCAAATTTACTTCCAGTATACACAATTGTTTCCAGTATTCTAAAGCTTCCTTATACTCGCTTAGAACTTATGAAAAAATCATTCAACATTCGGAACTCTTACCGAAACATGTAATGCAAGAGACTAACAGAACACGTTTAAAAGATGGGAGGACTAAAGTCCCCGCCGCGGAAATTGTCCAGTCAAGGTCACGCCACCCACCTACAGTGCTGCCAAAAAGCAACAATTTCAACTTTCGATAATAATTCCGAAAAAATCTTAGAAAATAGTACTTAACGTAAAGAACATTACGATACATTTTTTAGACTGAAATACTTTCTCGGCCATTCAGAAAAAAATTAAAACATGTTTCTATGAAATTCACGAGGAAAAGAATTAAAGCAATGACACAAAGAGGGTTGGAAAAAATAGTTAAACATTCTTAAGGTTCATAGAAGCCCACAGTATATATTTTATACACAAAATGTATAAGCATGCGAAGTAAAAAAGTTAAATATTCCAAAATTTACAAAAATTTTCAGGTTATGTACTGTAAAATATCAATACTGGCTAACTCACATTTTATTTGATCATGTAAAAACTTTCAGCGAGAAAGTTTGTAATAAAACATTGAAATTAATTTCAAGAACATATACAGTGTCTTTAGAGTGACATTTCACCTATATTTTATGTTTCATTTGAATGAATTTTGTTGCACATCGATCTTCCGCTCATCTGAGCACTGCCTGTGACATGCACCCGGCTACATTTACTTCCTGGGGGAACAAAATATTTCCCGTTAAGTCCATGTATTTGTACTTGCTCCACAGTAAGAATCATCACAATCTCTCTCTAGGCTCTATAACAGTGGCGGCACCAGGATCAATCGTCTAGGGGTGTTGAGGGGAATGCAGAATCAAATTAAGGCATACTATATTATGTTTATACTTCAAGAAAATGGTTGTAAAATGTAAAACCAAAACGACAAACAGGCCAGCTGAATAAACAAAAGGGAATCAATTCTTAAAAACAATCCTGGCAAAAGAGAGACAGCAGCCGCTGATCTTTGTATGTAGAGATCAAAGCAAATGTTAAAATCGTCCAGTTCAGTGCTTTTGCATTCCAGTTTGTAACTCTTTCTTAGTGACTCGAAGACAACATTCACGCCTCGAGCCTCTGCCGAAGTTAAAGTACTGCTGATATGTCGTACAGACTTTTCAGAAATACTACAAGCTTCCATCAGTTTTTGTACCGCTAGTAGGATGCTGCTCCTCAATGTCATTCAAAACCAAATAATCCATACACAATACACCAGCGAAGAAGTAATCGACCACATACATACAAAGTGAAAGTGTCGACTGAGCAGCTTGTGGCAACCCTGGAGAGCCAGGGGTGTGGAGGAGGCAAGGGGAAGCTCCAACCTTGACTGGACAGTTTTCATGGTGGGAACTCTAGTCCGCATTCCGGGCAACAGTGAAGAAATGGCCAAATGTAAATGAGTATTTGAAAATACATGTAAGAGGGAGGGAAACTGTTCTACAAGAAACATGGAGTAAGTAGCCATTCCACATCTTTTCAGACATGTAAATTCAAATGATACTGAATAGGAGCACATATGATGATGAGTTGTTTGCACTCTCATCCAACAGAACAAATACATACAATATTGCCAAAGTACAAGGTTCATGCTTTCAAGGGGTGTCCCACTTTTCTCGCACACTTGGTATAAAAAAGAATCGAAATATCACAATTAAGAATGACTCTTGTATATGGCATGCATGCCATCATTGTAACAGTTCATAGTAATTAAAACTTTGGTAACTGTCTGATATCGCCCAAACGGATTTCTTCAAATTTACAGGAGCAACTACTTACTGAAATCACTTTCTGATCATTGTCGAGGTTCTTCGAGGTATTTTCTTTCGCGGAAACTAAAAACTTCACCATAGAATGCTGCAGAATAATAAATAATCAGTTTTTACGTAAGGAACTTGCATCTTCTGCAACATTAGGCCGTTGTTTCCATTATGTACGTGCAGATGGCGCGAGCGTCGAAAGTCATCGGCAGTGTTTCCAAACGTGCCATTTTTTATGAGATTTCTTTTTAATTTTTTTTAACTATCCTTACCTAACCTACCCAAACCTAACCTTGCCGGAAATGGTCCGTGGGGCTATCATGAATGGTTTTTGGGGCTATCCATCAATGTTTATGATGACATAATAAACACGAAAGTAGGTATTTTTCGGTTAAGAAGGTTGAAACACTGCATACCCACTTCAAATCGACAAAACACAAGCACGACTGCACACCATATTGTCTGTTACCCAAGCATAACAAGGAAGACAAATAATGACTTGTAATATGAAAAGTTGACACTATTTTATGGAAAAAGGCATAACTTCACCTTAAAGAATCTTCCGCAATGCAGAATATGTAAGTATCAATGCAAAAATTAAGGAAATAAACGAGTGAGAGGTGTTTGGGCCTTATCAGACAAGTACCAAAAATTCACCAACTCATGTGGTGAAAGAAAGCGAGATAAAATTAACCATAGTTATTAATCACAAAATTCACGTTGTTCACCACAGGGTACTATTATAGTATGGGGGTGACACCTAAAAATATCATATATTTCACACTTTTTTACATTGCTAACGTACTATTTTGGAATGCGGAACATTTCCTAAGCTGAAATAATGCATTTCAGAGTGAATTTACAATATAGAGAAAGTCTCCAATTTTCTTAATTTTCGGTATACTAACTAATTTTGACCTCCTAATCACGAATCTGTTGAAAAAAAACCAGGGGTCACGTCTGAAAATTTGGAAAAAAGCCGATTAAATTGTTTATATATATAGGCGTATATGCGTAGTTTTACGAACAAAAATGTAATCTCCTGTCATTGATTCCAACCATGCCTTTGTTTTACAAGAAAATGATTTAAGATGTTCAATTTTAGTACGAACCCTATTTTTTCGATCACTTTAGGGGTGAAATGAATGCTAATGGAACCGAACCTAACCTAACCTCGTGTGAATGGTTCGTGGGGCTACCTGTGGATATTTTTTGGGGCTAACGTCAATGGTTTGTGGGGCTACCCGTGGATGGTTTTTGGGGATAACGTCAATGATTTGTGTGGCTACCCATGGATGGTTTTTGGGGCTAACGAACAATGTTTCATCAAAATGTACAATTTCCAGACGTGACCCCCAGTTTTTTACAACAGATTCGTGATTAGGAGGCCAAAATTAGTTATTATACCAAAAATTATCAAAATTGGAGACTTTCTCTACATTGTCAATTCGGTAAAAATTTACTATCCTTCGGACACCTCTAATTTTTTCGTTTAGTCAATTTTTGACATTCGCGGAACACTCCTGAAGGTGTATCAACGTTGTTTTGATGAAATTAATTGCAATTTTTCACATTACCAGTAATTCTTTCTGATAGGCCTTTTCGCTTGCCTGAGATGAACTAACCTAACCACGTGCCAATGGTTCGTGGGGCTAGCGCCAATGGTTCGCAATTATTTCCAATTTCTAGATCCTGATACTAACACGACACCAAATTTTAACTATGTTTCCTAACCTAACAGAACTAACCTATCCACGCGCCAATGGTTCGTGGGGCTAGCTATTCTCCGTCGGAGAATTAATTTTCAACAAACAACATGAATTTCAGCTATGAAACATTCCCACATCTCACAAAACACCTTCCCAATGTTCGACAATGCTACAGGAACTTATTACGGTAAGTAGTTTCTTCTGTAAAAATAAATAAATATGTCCGAAGGATAGTAAACAAGTACCGTCAATTCTTACCTGCATTTCTAAGATACTGTCTATTTCTTACATGGCATGTTGTGAGTGTGTTTTGTCGATTTATGCAGTGTTACAACCTCGTTCACCGGAAAACACCTACTTGAAATAATGCTAATACCTCGCAAACCATTGTCGTTAGCCTCACAAACCATTGAGACGTTAACCCCACAAACCATTCACGTTAGCCCCCAAAAACCATTCACTTTAGACCCCAAAAACCATCCACGTTAGCCCCAAAAACAATTTTCCGTAAGGTTAGGTTAGGCAAGCATAGTAAAAAAAAATACTCGACACGTAATGTTCTAGTGAAAACACGGCGAGTTTGAAACAATGACCATGGGGTTACGTCATCTGATACAAGGAACATTGTGCTCTCGTGGAGAAAGCAAATGGAGGCAGCAGAAACAGCGTGTCTGACAGAGATTTTCGCAGAAAACAACATGTATTCGCATTAAAATGGATCAAAACTACATTCACGAACTTCCACAACGCTACCGAAAATGATTTCCGTAAGTAATTTCTCCTGTAAATTTGAAGAAATCTGTCACCCCTATACTATAATGTTACCAAAAAATGAACTGTCATTTTACATCTACGGGTACTTACACAAGATAAAATTCCTAAAGTGACTGGCAATTTTTTTAAGGTGTATCAAAACGCAAATTCAGCTTGTTGGTACAGAATTATTATTATATATAATAACATGTCCGTACTATGTGCAAAGCGATATAAAGGCACGTTATTTGTTTTCCTTACTGCACATACTGACAGCATTGCAACACATAAAATAACTTACCTCATCTGTTGGATTTTGACTAGCTTTCCTTTTAACCTCACTTAAATCAAGTATATTTCTCGTATGAACAAATATTTTCTTCACATTTGGAGGTAGCGTGCTCAACATCCCGATCTTCTGCAAAAGTACGTCCAAAAAGATTTACCAGAGGAAAACAAACTCCACAATAACCCGTCGCCCACTCGTACACAAACTTAAATACTCACTTCCGTGGCTTCATTAGGTGACGTAATGGCATACACCACCCACTAGATTCTTCCATGTGTAAGATCATTAGTTACGCAACATTCCCAACATTCTACTGATGTATTAACGTAAATAAAACACGTTTTGCAATAATGCAAGCCGGGTCGACTCGCGATTGACCAAACAAAAGACATTTTTCATTTGTTCTATGAAACAGAATAAACAAATATTCGATTGCAGTTTCGGCTCACGTGACCACAGTTTGTATGTTTAGACTGCATCTAATCCACGTAACAGTTGCTCAACTGTTGACGTGTTTTCTTTTGTTTTGCAACTAAACAGATGATAGGTTGTATGAACAGCTCGTAAGTTTCAAATAATTTTTCCCACTGGAATTAGCAGCCTCTTGCAAAAATCGGGATTTTAAAATATTTAATGATATTCTAACTTGTCGATCACCATATCTTAAATTGTTTCTTCTTGATACGATATTCAACTGTTATTTTCAAGATCTCAACTGTTCATTCAAGAAGCAGAAACCTTTTGTTATGTAGCACTAAACTTGATTATGATAGTTGTGTTGCATTGGACTTGGCCAGGCGACGCAAACTGTTTGTGTTTATTCTGTCAAGCTCCGCCCTATATTGGAATGAGGAAGTAACGGCAACATGAGATTCAGCTCCGGTTCTCTGAAGAATTCGCAGATCTTGGATGATCGAGGAATTTGCTCCGTTGCTTTCGCTGGAGCCACGAAGCCACAAACATTTTTTCGATATCAAGTTTGAGAAATCAATTACCAAGCGTAATGAACTTTTCTCGAGGCATTTCTTCGCAAAGCAAATAAAGTTGATTGTTGTGTTGAGTTGATTTAGTTTATTTTACTTCGCGTTTTGTGCCTCTTGGCTAATTTGCGAAGATGGGGATGAGTGATGAAATGATGAAATTGATGAATGGACATTCACAAACAACCAAGCCCGACCGGGATTCGAACCCGGGACCCTTGACATCGCAGCGCGATATGCTAACCACTCGGCCACAGGGTTGGGCATGCAAAGCAAATAAAGTTGATAAAATTGTGTTACAGTTTGTTTTAATATTAGCATAACTATTCTATGATATTAGTCCACCACATTGTTCCCAGGAGGCTAACCGGGAATCACTCCATGATTCAATGCTGCAAAACCTTGTAAATATTGATGTCAGTAAAATATACTATAACGTAAATAGGCCTCCCCGATGGCGCAGTGGTAGCGTCGTCGGCTTGTAATCAAGGGGTCCCGGGTTCGATAGCTGGTGGAGGCACATAGTGATTCGGATCCCACTTTAAACTGTATGTCCAGTCCCGATTGGCCTTATATTAGCTATACCGTCCATAGGCGTGAGCACGGTGGTGGGTGCGCACCCGCTAGTATCCACAGACAGTGGCGGATACAGAAATTACTGTGAGGGGGGGGCGAATTGCAGAGTCCGGTACCTCACCGAAGCTACAATTACACTGTTTTATATGAACAATAGCTATATGGATCATTTAGCAGGAGACAACCATGCTCTATGGATTAGCTCTTTTAAGGGGTCCAGGGCGAAATAGATGGTTATTATTGTACATTGTTAATTGTTTTCTCGGGTCCTTGATATTGAAAATTTAGGTGAACCTTGGATTCGATGGCGTATTGATCAGAGCAGAGACGTCGACTCCATGGGGCTTGGGGATTGTTAACTATGTGGGGGCAGAGCCCCCAAAATAATTCTGCTTAAGATAGGGTGACCATCCGTACTGATTTTCGCAGTACAGTACTTTTTTTTTTTGATGGGCTGTCCTGCAGAATGCGAAACCATGTATAAAATTAAGATATGTCCTTTCTTTCACACATGTCCTGCGAAATGTCCTGATTTCTACTCCGGTCTCCGAAGTCCAAATATTTATTTTCTATTTATATTTTATTTTGTTTTTTTTTCCATGTCAACAGTTTATGCAGTACATACTTTTCTGTTGTGATCGGGCTGGAGAGAATGAACATCCGGTTAGAACAATGCGTAGTCACCACCGCAGAGAGCGGGTTGTAGACAGTTGCGAACAAAAGTGTCAGGTGGCGCCGATCTGTCCAGTTATTGTGGGGTGCGTAAAGTGGAAGTCTCGTTCCTGAAGTGCAAGTCTAGTATTTCAACACTGTCGGGTGAAGATGCCTCCTAGGAGGAAATGTGCATTTAATTCAGAACTGAAATCTCTTTATCCATTTCTTAAGAGAGGCAAGAGCGATAGTGATGTTCACTGTGAAAAATGTTCAGGTGAGTTTTCAATTGCAAACAGTGGAAGGACTGAAATAACACGACATCTGCAAACGGCTAGACACAAATCTGCCGACGCTGCTGCTGCGTCTAGTGCTACTCTTTCTACATTTTTTCGAAACAAGAATTTTGGGCCTAAGGAACAAAAATTGGCAGCAGCAGAGCGTGTTTTGCATTTCATACAGTGCAACATAATCAATCGTTTCGTTCTACAGACTGTAGTTCGAAACTTGTTAAGAAGTGCTTCGAACCACAATATGCTTGTGTAAGAACAAAATGTGAAGCGATCGTGACAAATGTGATAAGCCCCTATGCAATTGCAGAGCTTCAGAAAGAGTTGGATCAGGTAAATTACATTGCAGTTTACACAGATTCGTCGAACCATAAAGCTACGAAATTGTTTCCATCGTTGGTGCGCTACTTCCTTTGAGAGGAGTGCACGTTCAAGTTCTGGATTTTCAAGATCAGTGTGGTGAAACGTCTGATATTGTGTCTTCGTATATCCTGAAGACATTAAATGAATACAACATTGAAACTAAAGTTGTTGGATTATGTGCTGACAACACCAACTGTAACTTTGGAGGGGCAGCAAGGAAAGGTAAAAAAAAATGTTTACAGTATTGTTCAGGAATGCTTAAACAAACCAATTGTAGGTGTAGGTTGTTCTGCACATATAGTGAATAATTGTGTACAAACTGCGATGGACTGTTTACCGATTTGCATAGAAAGTGTGGTGCACAAAATATACTCATATTTTTACATATATACAGTACGTGAACATGCTTTACGTGAATTTTGTGACTTCTTGGAGATAGAGTTCTCAAAGCTTCTTTCTTATAGCAAAACTAGGTGGCTCTCTTTGTTGCCAGCCGTAGAGCGCATACTTAAACTCTATCCAGCATTGAAATCATACCTTCTCTCACAGGACAAGTGTCCCACAATCATTAAAATGTTCCTTGAGGACCTCCTATCTGAAATATGGCTTTATTTTATCCATTCCAATGCAGCACTTTTTAATGACTTTGTTCACTTTCTAGAGAGTCAATATGTTTCTATGATAGAAGGTTCTGCATTGATTGCAGAACTTAAACAAAAATTAGTTAATAGATATAACTGCCTTTTTTTGCATCTTGCAGTCGAAACTGAAAAGTCTGGAGGAAAATGGGTTTGTTTGTATGTCAAGTTCTAAGGAACATGTGCGTTCATTTTATTCAACTTGTATTGAATATATTAAGCAGTGGTCCTCTCCCTTTTCTGAAATGATTGTGTTGGATTGGGTAAAACTGGATTCGGTGATCGAATGGGACAGGGTGCAAAATAGCGTACAATTTTTCAACAAATGGTCAGGAAAGCAACTTAATGATTCTTATCTCTTTGATGAAATTTCAAATGTAAGAGCGTATGCTACTCTTGCAAAACTGAAAGCATGGAACACTGCTCAAATGAGAGTAGATTTAAGATGGGGTGAGATATTCAAATATTTTCAGGAAAAATGTATTTCCTTTTATCAGGTATTTGATATTGTAGAGTTCAGTGTGTGCCTTCCAGCCACAAATGCAACCACTGAGAGAGTTTTCTCATTAATGAATAACATGTGGACTGCTGAGAAATCTCAATTGAAAACTGAAACTCTGAAACACCTAATAATAACTAAATATAATTTCAGTTGTACCTGTAGTGAATTCCATGATATGGTTATGGAAAATACAAAGTTTTTACATGCTATTCACTCGAAGCAAAAGTACAGAACCATTAAGGATGATACTTAAATATTGGTACATTTGATTATGAAATATTTGTTAATTTGAAGTTATTGGAATTGTTTTAAAGACTTAAAGTGTAAGTGACATGTTCTCAACAAACGTTTGCTCACAACTGTAGTTTGTTTAATATGTCAAATTTTAAATACATTTACTTTTCATGGGGATTTATCAAATAAAAGAATAATTACTTTTAAAACTTTTGTCCTTTATGTCTTTCCTTTTTTTAAGAAAGTTTGTCATGGTATGTGTGTGTACTGTTTTTTGCTGGTAAGGATCTGGTCACCCTAGCTTAAGAGGATCTAATGTATTATTTTGCTTCTCTTGTAAAGTTTACTCTGAATTGTGCCACATGAACTTAACTTTAAATACACATTTGAAATGTTCTAGACCATCAACTTTAGGGGGCTGAGATCGTTAAACATAGGCGGAGTTCTGGAGGGGCCAGCCCCCAACTTAAGAAATACTAAAAAATAACACATGATAACAAACTATCCTGGGCTTGTTGCTGTACTCACTTCGACAGCGTCTGATTTAAGACATTCTAGAAATCCTGAAGCAAAAGGCCTGCTTTCAGCTATAAAATCGTTGGATTTCATTGTACATCAGTATTTTCTGAATATTTCCCCCCTCATATATCTTTTATCCAAGTCCCTTCCGAAAGCTGACACCTCAAAAGCTCAAAGTTCCAGTGTAGCCAACGGAGTGATTAAGGAGCTTGAGTCCCAGCGAAACGAAAACGCTTGGAACAGAAAATAGAATGGAATAAATGGCGTTGACAAAGAATTAGGTCTAAACATTTTTTAAGGTGGAGGTCAGATGACAGAAGGTACAAATCCAAAACGGCCTAGACTGATTACAAACAAATTTGATGCTTAGCTGGTCTGTTCTTCAGTTGGCCAGAGAACCAGAGAAGAGACATCTGCTGAAACACTTTCTACATTTCAAAGTGAAGAAAAAATACAAGTGTGATTTTTTTATCCATTGCTGCATATTTTGATTGGCGAACTGAAAAGAAGATTTAGTGGTAAAACTTTAGAAGTTTCTGAAGCCAGTGAAAGATTTATTCGTCTGGATGAAGAAGGAGCTGCACGTTTCATTGAGATTTACTCCATTCCTGGCAGAAATTACCATTTTAAGAAATGTAATGGAAAGTTCAGGTTTGAGTTTGAGACTGCGCCTTTGAAGAATGTTTTTTCCAAATATGTGAGAGAACATTTTCTGCTATGAGGCGAATCCACAACTGGTTGCGTTTCAAAATGGGTCAAGAGAGATTGAAGAATTTAATGATCTTATACTCTGAATCAGATGTTGTTAAAAAATTTAACTTAGACGATTTGATTGATGTGTACAGTTTGAAGAAAGAAAAACGTAAAATGACTTTGTGTTGAGTCAACAGTTACAGTTGAGGCATCAAAAGAACTTTTCAATTTAATTTTTCTGAAGCTTACTATTGTACCATAACTTTTTTTAAAGTGATATGAGTAGTGTATCAATAAAAAAATAATTAAATGAAAAACGCAATAATCGTACTGTTTTGCTTCTTTTAAAACTAACAACCAATATACTAATTAATATTTGTTTACTTAAGCGAGGAAATTTAACATTTTCAAATCTAAAAGGAAAACTCATGTTTTTTTAAGTTTTTTTTTTTTTTTTTTTTTTTGTTGTTGTTTGTTTTAATATCCCGGGGAAGGCCTCCGGACCCCTTATAAACTAGGGGATATTCAATAACCCTCAGGTACATCATATTCTTCTCCCAGAGTGTGCCCCCCCAAAGCAAAAGCTCAAACTCCGCCCATGCTGTTAAACCATCAACTTTGGGGGGCTATGACCAGATACAGCAAAACACATGACTTATTACTATGTATGTAATTATGAGTATTGTTAAAATTTTTACTAACAAGAGTTTCAAAAGGCTATGTGCGTGAACTAGGGTAGTGGATGGGGACGTTCGGGCTACAAATGGCTCTTACATGACATTCAGAACGAGATCATTGATATATAAGGGAGATCTGTAGCAGATATTGAAAGTCGGGAATATTTTGCTATCATGGTTGACGAAACTTGTGACATATCCATCCGTTGTCAATTAATATTATACTTCAAACTGTGAATAAAAATTTTGATATTTTTGAGGATTTCATGGGCTTTTATGAGATTCCGAACACTGAGGCCAGAACTTTAAAAAGGGAGAGAGTGAGTAGTCATTCATTAACTTATTTCAGTGATCAGAGCCACCCCCCACCCAATAATTTTGACAAGTCGGCGCCCCTGGATCAGAGTATGTATGCATAAATAGGGATAGAAAAATACAGCGCGTCTGAAAATTTTCTCCTGCTGCTTGAATTTTCAAATTCAGTGCTAAATAATGTTTTGTTAAAAATATATTTCTAGTTCGCTTATGGAAATTTTTTGGGTCGGGACGGGAAATGTTCAAAATTTCCCGAAGCTCTGGAAATCTCGAATTCTACACGTCGTTTTCACTTGTTTTTGCATTTCTGGTAGAAAAACTAACATTTCCGATAAGTTCCAGACATTTACAATGCAGAAAACGTCGAGAATTAACGACTTTTAAAAATGGCCATTCGGTATTTCCCCGACTGCTCGGGATTCCGAAAAGTCGGGAATTCATTTCCCGAAGTCGGGATCGGGACGGGAAATTTCTTTCCCGATCCAGGTCCCGACTTTTCGGGATCCCTCACACCCCTATAAATTTCCATAACTATTTTTTTATATGTTTGTGGGTTTTATGTATCACATGTAACATTACATCATAATAAACATGCCATTATATTTTTTTCACTGTTGCTCGCCGAATTTTAAAATCTGTGGAGATATGGTAGAATTAGAATTATTAGAATTATTGCGTAGTTTTTCATGTTGTTACCAGTTGACCCTTCTTGAGGAAGGCCGCTCTGGCGCAAGAGTTAATTGCTTTTAATCCAATCCAATAAGCAAATTAAATGTTTTAAGATCATATTTCAAAATTTGTATCTTTATCTTAGTTGAATTCATGGCATTCTTAGACCATGTTTGCAAATAATAAAAAAGAGCTGGCTCCTGAGCACTGGCGTACGCAGAGGAGGGGGGGGGGGCTGAAGGGTCTTCAATTCCCTCCGAAATTTTGAGAAAATCAACATTTTCAAATAAAAGCAGTGAAGAACTCGGGGAAGACCCAAAGTGGCAAATGCAAAGCCTCTTTAAAATACCCTCCATTTTGAGAGAGGAAAATTCTAAAAATATGAAATATCGTATTGTGAATGCAGCCTCCCCAGAAAGCACCTCCACTGTTACATTTCCAGCCCCTACCGAAAAGAAATCCTCCGTACGACAGTGCTCCTGAGGAAAAGGGACTGACACCTGAATTCTAACCCCGTGCATAAAAATACCATGGTATTATTGTAATATAGAAGGAAGTATTTCCAAATTTCAGTAATCAAGTCTTCTCCTCGATGTTTTACCGAAGTATTGGTTAAAATTTAAAAAAATCACCCTTAACGAAATTTTCATTCCTTTGAATTTGTTGTGTTAAAACAATTAACATTTCACAACAGAGAGTCATTCTATTTTTAGTAGAGCTCCGTGGCCGTGTCCGAAAGGTGCAAGACCGTACTTGAAGCGAGCATCCTCCGAGTATGGTCTTGTCAAGTCGTGGACTGGAAATGTTGTCTTTCGAATTGCACTTCGACTGCAGCGCCAAATACGATCAGTAGATAAAACAGAGTACTCGTTGTTTCCCTCGTGTTTTAAACACTTATTTTTCACCATAGAAATCACACAGCATTTTCAAATGTTTGTACACATACATTTCCACACATTAGAAGAACTATAACCATCAACTTGCTGGTCCATAACGAATATCTCGTATCTACCTGTGTCGCTGGCTTTGTACCTCCGTGATTTTAAACAAATGAACAACGAGTGCGGAAACCACGTGACCTAGTCACCAACCATCTGCACTGCGAGTGGTGCACTTCCGTGCTTCTGTTCTTGGCGCTTTCGAACTGTACTACAGTGACGTCACTTTCGCCAAGACCTATGCTTCAAGTCTGTACTTTGTACCTTTCGGACTGAGCCTGTAATTTGTTATTGTGCTTGTGTTCCTGTAAATAGGTGGTCAGTGAACCAGCTTTTGCAAAGTGCACATCAAACGGACATTAAAAATGGAGATACAGAAGCATCACTCATGCAGTACTTACACATAAAATTATTTTGTGTACTGAGGAATTTGGAAACCGTGAATCCGGTCGACCATTTGCCGTAAGTGAAGTGTCCGTTCGTCGTTGGAGACGTCACCGACAGCAATCTGTCATTATCAGCCTCTCTCTTATGGGTGTTATTCCTGAGTAAACAAAAAATGATCGATCAGACAATTCGATTATTGATGGCGGGGAAAGAACTTCCGGTTTGGCGAATTTTCCAATGTAAACGAGCAGTGGCGTACGCAAGGGGGGGTTACCGGGTTTAAACCCCCCCCCCTTGAGCTCTTGAAATATTATGGAAAATGCTGTAGAAAAAAATAAAAATGGCTAATTTATCACAGTCAAAGATCTGCGACAGTAATAATAATAATAATAATAATAATATTAATAATAATAATATTAATAATAATAATATTAATAATAATAATTTGGATTATTATTCCCATGCAGCATGAAGAAAAACACAACATTCCAAACACAATCTAAGCGGCCGCAAAGTTCAATTTTGCAATTTTCTTTTGCAAAACGTCGCGCAGTGACTCTTGCGAGAATTGTGAAAATTCCTTGCTTCGTCCTTATTGCAAACGTTCTTCCCGGTACTGATTTCACATCCCCTTGTGAACTCTCAAGTGATGCTGAGTCTACATCCACATCATTAAATAATGTCGAAGAAGTCTTTTGTAAATCACCTAGAAGGGATAAATGTGTTGGAATGTCTATAAACTTACTTTACAACGAAAACATAGACTCAGTGGAATTTAGCAACATGTATTCTCGCGCTTCATCATCACCCTGGGTGAGTTCCATAGGTAAAGGTAATGTAAATTCCCCCGTGTATATAGCACCGTGCCATGAAGTCACACATAGTGGTGTGGTGGTCCCCAAAGATTCTTGATTTCGAACTATTTTGCAGGTGATGTGATCAGCACCATGCTCCGGCAGCCTTCATCCCCCAAGGTTGCTCTCAGATACCCATAGGCTGGGTGCGGAGACAAGGCTGGATAAATTCCAACCAATTCCGGGAATCGAACCCGGATATCCCACGAAGTTGTCAGACTAGACCAGCGCGGCTCCTTGAATGAGTTTCAAATTTCGATTATTTCAATAAATTTAATATATTTGCTTGTTTTTATGGATTTTCTTCACACTTAAAATGTCTCACTTATCATATACAAATAACCGTTGACTAGACAATTATTTTGAAACAAAAGAATTGTAATTTTGTTCTATTTCTTTCATAAATAGCAGCTGCATTAGTAGTAATTAAACTAATTAATTAATTATAAGAATTATTAATTAATTTATTATTATTATTAATTAATTAAAGTATAATAAAACAATGGTAATGTAAATTTGTAGAACGTTTTCGAGATAACACCCCCCTTGATGAAATCCTGCGAACGCTACTGTAAACGAGCGTAATACAGATCGTCACCGAGCTTATTTTCTTATAAAAGATCCGAAACAAAATGGATCACTTGAAATTTTTGCGTGATGTATAGAAACAAAGGTACCTAGAAAAGATTGGCAATTTCCCGGATCGTTTTCATGCAGATATAAGGGACAATACTAATATTTTCCAAGGCAATGTTGATCTTCTACCATCAGTTTTGTTTTTGAAAAGACTTCTCCAGGTTGAAATGAAGCTTACATTAATTATAAACATTGAAATACTTCGATCACAACAGTAAAATAAATAATAGTAATTACTAGGGTATTGTTATACACTAATACCTAATTAAATACATTTTATTCGAATTTAATTATTATATTATTCTTGTTGTTTGTTTATTATTATCATCATGCTATTCGATCCCGAGTGAATATCCAGCACAACTATTTTCCATTAATACTTTTATATTTCATAGTTACTATACTATATTGTAGTTTGTTATTAACTTTTGCAAGGGTCGTTCCAGAAAGGACTTCAGAAATACTCAAAGAGTTTATATTGTGTGACCTCATCTAAAATTATAATTTTTCGAATTCTGAAAACTGTGGAACCATTTATTCTTTGAATTAAATGGTGGAATATGAAAAGATATCCTGGTTCCTGTATTTTTCACTCATTTTTTCGATCTAATGCATATTTTACATTGATTACTCTGTTCGAATACTAACCAAGTTAACTTTATTTCTACTCAAAATAACATAGTTTCTGCTTTTTTGCAACTTGAAATGAAGGATGCCAATTTCCAGAGGGGGCGAAGGGGTCGACTGACCTACCGACGCCCATGCAGAGAGCACTTATCAACACCCAAAAGCCAAATGCGTTATAATATGATTATAAATAGTTCCAACATTTAAATTTAATCAACACATGTGCGTTAGGCAATTGTAATTTTCGAAACATGTAAAATATCTTCATTTGATTTGATGAAGTGCCGACTGCAGAGCCTACTCCCACGTGTTTGTGTCCAATCTTTTCGCTTTACTGCCTAAATCCACTGATCTTTCAATATCGGGCTTGTCTGAAAACGATGCGTAGATACCTGAGAAAGATTGTTTGTTCCCTATCTCATGTTGAAACCAAAATCCCCACACAAATATTGTCGCCTTTTCCGAAGACACTGCCTTTACACCATTGAATTCTGTTATTCTTTTCAAAACCGGAAGTGCAGTCCCCGCCAGCGCCAAGGAAGCACAGAAATGTAAACATCCGGTGAATAGCGTCCATGCATGGGAAGAATTGGTCTCCTGCCGTGGAGGCTGTTAGTCCATTCTTCCTTCCACTCCTAGATGATCTGGGAGTCAATTCTGCAATGGTACTGGCATATCTGCCAAGTACTTTGTAAATTCTATCTTCTTGGCCTTCCTTGCACCAGTATATCGCGGTTCTGTGTTTGATTATTTGGTCTTCATTTCTGATGATGTCATTTCCGTTGCATATGTTGTATAATTTAGGTAGTCCTCTCAGATTGGTCCGTCGAAGGAAACTATCGCGTTGCAAATTGTGAATATGCATGGGTTTATAAGTGACTTAGGGTGTCTGAATGTGTTAGAACCTATTGCTACCAATTTAATTATTTCAGGTTCAGTTATGTAATCCATTTCATCCTTGCATTTCTCATAATTTCACGCCTAGATATTTAGCTTCCTTTACTCTAAGATTTTTTCCGAGTTTTATCTGTGGGTATTTATTAGCATTCAGTTTCCCCTTTAGGCAGTGGCGCCTCGTGGATTTTGCGGAGTGTAGGAAGAAGTTATGGTAAACCGAGGTAGGTTTGAAAATGCGTGCACATGGACGTCCGCAGGATTTTTTCCAGGGAGGGGCAAACAAGGCACATTTTCTCCAAAAAGTGTTGTTCTTTAAAAAAACCATTGCTTAAATTTGAATTTATCATGTTCATGCAATAATTAACACATATTATTGTGGCTAAAATGAAATTATATGTGTGAAATACATCATTTTTGTTTGACTTTCATTTTCCAGGGGGGGGGGGCACGGCCCCCCTTGCCCCCCTTCCGTAAGCCCATGTGCGTGCAATTACATTCACACGTCTTGCTTGTAGCTACTACCTATTGCATTTAACATATTAGCTACAGGTCCATGCTCAAGGTGTGGCAAGGGGCCCTTGCTCCTCACTTTGAACTACGAAATATTTAAATGTGTACCTATAAAAACCGACGAAAATAGCATTGACTATATTTCAGATTTTGCAAGAATTTATATTTTCTTCCCCCTCCCTGTCGTGTGGATTGACGATAATAAAATGTTTTGCTTAAACTTCGAAATTATGCTAAATGCTTCTAAATTGTGGTAGGATTTATTATTAATTATTATTTTTTTTCGGATAATTGTAATTCTGCATCTGCTTTTCTAGAGTTTTGAACTTGCGTTACTTAGGGTGACCAGACATACTCTTTTTAAGAGTATTATACTCTTTTAGAGATTCATATACTCTATACTCTTTCCAATTTGCAAAAATCCCCAAATATACTCTTTTCCTTGCTATTTAATTTCATTCATTATTTTACGCGTAAAAATGCCTTAAAATCCACAGAACGGAAAACGTCAAGATGTCAACAAACTGAAGTATTTACTCCTTGACTCAAGAATTTCCTATGAACAATTTCAAGAGTCATTTTCATATTTCATCAACAAGCAGGGACGTAGTTAGGTTGATCAGTTTGGGGGGGCCCAAATCCAAAATGTAAGATTTTTCTATCAAACCATTAACAATTAACAAGCTATTAATATAATGTACCATTTTTCTAGCTCTTGGGTTAAATGCAATGATGAGATTGAATGATGACACGATGAAATGGCGATGGGACAGACATGATGCAACAACCATAACTGTCCAAAGTCCGAACCTGGGACCTCTGGTTTCGTAGCGGTTTATGATCACGCCAGGGGTGCGGTTCGAATCCCGGCCTGGACATGGGTAATTGTAAGTGTCCCTTCATCAATTTAACCATTAAACACGGTGAAACACAAGGACTCTTTCTCATCGACACGGAGACAGGTCAGGCCATAAACATTTTTGGGATCCAATGATCAGATGGTCACACTTTGAGGTCCCTCCCCCAGCACAAACCGCTCTGTCCGCCAATTGTTTCAGTTGAGCGGCAATAGTGACCGTGTTACGTAATTTTCTTTTAGATAAAATGTCAATTGATATTGGTAGTGAATATTAAGATTAGCTTGCCATTAGTTTCGAATATTTGTGTAATTTCGTGTGAATAAACTTTCAAGAAAAAATAAAATATGCAGAATGAACATCTTGAAACCCCCTTACTCCTCTGCATTTGCATAAATTCGACACTGCTAAGATGCCAAGATGCCTAAAACTAAAAGTAAATTATCAATTACGAAGCTTAGGAGTAAAATGTGATCGCCCGACTCCGCTCCCCCACCCACTTAAATATAAGCAGCCTACTATTTGATAGTCTCATTGTAGAAAGTAAAATTGTTCACGTAAAAATACGTAGCACAATATATTGCATGTGGCGCGAGCGAATCGAGTAATAATAGTGGTTGAATGATTTGGTTTATTTTACTTCGTTTTTCTGTCACCTTCGGCTAATCGTGATGATAAAGACAATTGACGATACGAAATTGATGGAGGGACACACACAAAAAACATTCATGCCCTTGCCCGGATTCGAACCCGGAATCCCTGGTGTTGTGGTGCTCTGGGCTAACCACTAACCACTACGCCACGAATTACTGTAAATAATTCTATTTGGATGGAATAACAATGGGTCTACAAATACATACAGTGTTGCTAATGCGAGTAGTATGGAATTATATTATTATTAATATTTTTACTCTTAATTTAAATATTTCATGTGGTGTAAGGCTTGATGTGTAAATAAATAAAACTAGTATTCCACCTGAGAGTACCACAAATTGATTTAAAAGTTACACATTCTTCTGTGACACATATGGGTCTTATACTAATGGAGCCATTATGGTGGTGATTACGAGAGTAATGTATATTTCCGTGGCTGAGTGGTTAGCACGCGCTACGATACCACGAGTCCAAGTATTACTTGTGAGTGCCCCTTCATCAATTACATCTAACCATCACTCAACTTCTTCGTCGCCATTAGCCAAAGTGGCAGGAAAGGGACGTCGAATATCTAAAAATAGAGACACAGTTAAAATGATTAATTAGGAATATTGTTGGGATATATCGGTCTCTATGAATCTTTTCATATATCCGTAAAAAAGGGCGCTTAAACATTTTCTTTGCCGATCTATGGAGCTACGTGCTTCCAACATTTGCAAGACGGTATTTAATGCAATTTGCCGGGCCCCGTGGCAGAGTGGTTAACATATCACGCTACGACGTCAGGGGCCCCGGATCCGAATCCCGGCCTAGGCATGGATGTTCGTGAGTGTCCATTCATCAATTTCATGCTATCATCACTCATCCCTATCTTCGCAAATTAGCCAAAAGTAGCAGAAAAAGCAAAATAAAATAAAGCGAATCAATCAATCATTCAATCAAAATTTCATGCAATTTATTGCATATCGCAGGTTTATCTCTATTTACCGTGACGAATTGAGCTTTCGTTTCATTCATATTAAAACATTTACAGTCCCTATTTATGTCACAGTAGCACGTGAAAAGGACAGGAAAGGGTTACTTCGAGGGAGGGGGAGTAAGTAACCTTGAGTGGGCCAATCACAGAGCTGCCACTTGGAAAAAGGGACCCAAGATCAAACCTTGTTTGTTCTTGGGAACCTCTCGCCAGGAGCGGGGCTCTACTATGCTGTTCTCCATTTAACTCCATGGGTTTGAATTGCCTGAAACTTCTCCTCGCGAGTTTCTGGCAATGTGAGACTTGTTCAGTGCTTCACTGTATTTTTATACTTAGGCTTCGCCGCGCTTGGCCTTGTTGAGGGTGCCACCTATTTCGGAAACGACTCGAAACTAAAAATTTGGCAACGCAGAGTACCACGAGAATTTCCCCTCACCACGGCAACTGGACAAAGTCGATTGGTTCAGCCGTTCGTGTGACCCTCCTTGGCTTTCGACGGAAAAGATAAAAATATAATTTCCAAGTCCATTCTTTGGCCGGAACCACTGTAGCAGTCAAATGGGAAAGAAAGGTATTGCTTGGGGGTTCGTGAAACTCAAATTGAAGAACAGTGTTTCAAACTGAAAGCAAAATTTATTAAAATCCTACTTTGCAATATTTGTCATCAAAGTAAAATTTTCAGCAAATGTAGAACAGTTTGCCGGGGCCACATGAACGTTTCGGGGGGCCGGTGCCCCCGCAGGCCCCCCCCTAACGACGTCCCTGTCAACAAGCAAAACAAATTTCAAATCCATTGGAATTTAATGATAAGGGCTGAGCCGATACCACTTTGAACCGATACAGATACTCTTACCGATTACAATAAATAAAATTTGTTCAAAATATTGATCAATATTGGTGTGTAAATATTCTCCTCCAATTATATGCATCAACATACTAAGAAATTTGCTTTACAATATTCAAGAATTGTATCAGAATATTAAAATAGATATTATGTAGTCACAAAATATAGTTTTTCGTGCAAAATTAGTGTAACTTCCTATTTGGAAGTTTTAATTTTGCATAATTTCCAGGATAATTAGATTGTCAAGAAGTCGCCCGGGATTTTTGCGGACCCCGTGAAAGACCAAAATGCCGGAAAGTATCGGCTGGTATCGGTAGCTGAATTCCAACCGATACTTTCCGATACCAATACCGATACATCGGCATCGGTATCGGCTCAGCCCTAATAATGATATTTTTTAAACTTACTGTGCAATTTCAAAAGCCGTTGAAAAACATCTTGAAGATTGGGGAAAGAAATAATCAATGATGGGTAAGTGGAGGTCAGTGTGCAAAGATTTAGTACAGGCTGGGTCAAATTTAAAAGTGATTGTGCCTTTCATAAAATTCTTGTTTACCGTGCCTGATACAAATGTTCGTTGTGAAAGACTCTTCAATGTTATTAAAACTTATTGGCGAGAGGAAAAACGTACACTCTTGCTGTCAACACTCGAACAAGTAATGAAAGTGAAATTCAATGTGGACATGACCTGTGAAGAGTTTGGGCTGGCAATAAAGTACGATTTAAACATATTCAAGAAAGCAAAATCATCCCAGAAGTATGAACGATGGTGCCCATTGGTGAGTAAGTATTTGTAATTAGCTGATTACATTAGACCCATAAGTAATTTGAATAATAGAAGCAATAACAAATAGCCACCCTTATTTTCGTTTTATTTTTATGTATTGTGCATGCGAACCTTCAACCTATAGACTATACTCTTTTTGGTCAACAAATATCTGGTCACCCTACGTTACTTATTATTTTTAACAGTTATGTAATAGTGTAAATCTCCCCCCCCCAATTGTTTAAAATAGTGAAACTAACGACATGGGTTCAACATCGAAGTTAAAAAGGTTTGAGAAAATTGTTTACCCTCAACTTTCTACCGATTTCCAACCATAAAATCTCCTGACGAACTAAATCGGGCAGGATGAAGAAGAGACAGAGGATGAATCGTAGCATGGATCGGCATACTCCCTTTCGTTTGAAACTTGCCCCCTGGTGAAGTAGAAATAAGATTTGGACATAATTTTATTTTTATTTCCTGAAAACATATCCCTTTCCATCTATTTTTCTTACCTATATTTATAACATTTTTCTTTAAAATTATAAGCCCATGAGACGCAAGGCCCCTTCGCCCACCCTTTGCTACGCCTCTGTTGTTATCAAAATTCCTCCCATTGTCACTGAAGGTCAGATATGAGAAGTAAAAAGAATAAACAATGAAATAAATACACATTCTCTGCAGTGATTCCCTTTTAAGGCACTTTGTAGACTCGTTCTAATCCAAATTTAAACTGTAGGTCCAGTTCCGATTACCCTATCATGAGTATGCGGTCTCAGGTTCGATCCTCACTACGAGATGTTCTATTTTTTTAAAAATATATCTCCTTTTTTAATGAAGAGCATTAAAAATATATATAATAATAGCAGTGTAAAATGGCCAGCACGTTCTGCATCTGGAAATTCCTAAAAAAATGAATGAATGAATACGTTCAAAAGGGCATTTCACGTGGCCAAGAGAACTGTCATGGATGGAGGGAGGGGGGGCTACATCTTCAAGCAAAATGAATTTTAAAATTAATATTGTTAATATAGAATGTAAACAATTAAGATTCCCACCCTTAACCACAACACCTATTTCTTACATCGAGGTTTTGAATAATTTCAGGAGAACGCAGAAAACGTCGCATTTCTGGTGGCGGTTAGGTCACCCCTGCATTCTGGCCAGGGAAAGATGCTATGTTTGGGGGGGGGGGTGTCCAGCGGGTATGACCGATTCATTTTGGTCACGTAAAAGATTGTGCGTAGGACGGAAGGGTGTTTGATTTCGATGAACAGAAATTAGGCGTAGGACGGAAGGGTGTTTGGTTTCAAGGAGCGTATCTGAGTATTAAGTTTCGACTGTTGACCAATGCTCCTAGGAACATTGGGTTCGGCATTCCTTCGTGTCGAACCAGGAGCTTTTGCTAGGCCGTTGCCGTTAGTGGACATACAGTGTTGTGATTTTTTAACTCCAATTACAGGCTTGTGGGTGCAATGACGTTAGTGATGGGAAAGTAAGTGGATGGGGCCAGGATATTTTAAGGGAGGGGCAAGATCCGAAAATATGTTTATATATACGTGTGTGTGTGTGTGTGTATCAGGGTCGCCGACTTGTCAAAATTATTGGGGGGGGGCCTTTGATCCCTCCCTTTTTGAAAAATAAAAATTACGTCTTCGTATAGCAGTTTTTGAGCAGCTATTATATTCCTCATGCAAATGAAATGTAACATGATAAACGTGTGTCTGCTCATTTGTTTTTTAGATAACAATTAACATTTTTATTTAAAAGTAGGATATGTATTTACATTAAGAGGCCAACATAAGTTTTATGCCGGCCTCGGTAGCCGAGCGTGTTGGGTGGTCGGCTCAACTCGCTTTGATCGGGAGGTCTCGGGTTCGAGTCCCGGCGAGGGCATGGGTGTGTTTTAATGTCCGCAACAGACTTGTAAACGAAGGACATGTGACGGGTGCAAAGAGCCTTAGTGTTGTTGTACCCATAAAAATAGCGAATATTTACAATATTTAACAGTTTTATTTAATTATTTACATAAATGCTAACACAAATCGCAGGCAAATAGTTTTACTTCTTTGTTCTTGCTACAATATTTTACATTTTAAATTTAATTTTGCAGTAATAAATAAGCACGCCATGCTTTAGCAATAATGCCTTTGATCATAGCCGTTCCCGCTTTCGCAATACAGACTTTTCCTAATCTTTCCTTGCGTACTTTACTGCAAGCCAGTGTTTAATAAACTCAAAGACTTTAGAATTATTTCCCGCTTATTCTTTGGAATAGAGGAAGAGATTTCGAGAATAACTAAATATCGTACATACCATTATTTGAGGGGCTCTGCCCCCACATCATTAACATTAGGGGGTTCGAGCCCTCCAAAACCCATGGAGTCGACGCCTATGGTGTGTGTGTGTGTGTGTGTATGTATATATATATATATATATATATATATATATATATATATATATATATATATATATATAGAGAGAGAGAGAGAGAGAGAGAGAGAGAGAGATATTATTACAAAATAGTTCTGTGTGTTCAGCAAATTAACAATGTTTTCATATTAACTTTAATTTTAATATACCAGCACCATTGAAAATGGAAAGTTATGATAATTCTATGTTTAGAAAAGAATATATTTATAAATTAAATTTTGCGTATCAGCAATTATTATTACTACAAAGAACATGTCTAAATGTGAATTGATCAAAAAAGTAAATAATGAAGAGTCATTTTCGCGTCACGATTGCAGTTCAAACGAAATTAAAAGTAACGGACTGTCTTGACTAAGTCGGCGAATCGGACGTCTGGTAGCCTTGTATCAACGATTACAAAACTTAAACTACCCAATATTGCAGACTGCAGACTTCTGTTAGCCTTTCTCTCCTCACAACGAACACATTCGTTTCTTGCAAGAACAAAATTTTAATTTTTACATGTTTGAAAAATCGTTGATGTCATTTTCGTAGCTTTTTATAGGTTCATATGTAAATATTTCATGGTTCGGGGGGGGGGGGGGTATGGCCCTTACCTGGGGTCTTTGACCTGGGTACGGGCCTGACGTGAACAGTCCAGCGCCAGACTGAGAAGTGATCCTCGCGAAGGTTGATTTCCGAGGTTGAAAGAAGTGTTGAGATCGACTTTCAAGGCCCAGAAAGACATTTATTTAATGTCTAAATGGTGTCCTTATAAACTTATAAAATAATAAAAATAAACATCCCTTTATATCCATATAATGTCCAGATAATATCCAAACGTAGTATAAACAATGTACTTTTCGTATCCATACGATATCCAAAGTACGTACAAAAAATATCTAAATCAAAGCATATAATGTCCAAAAAACGCCCCACTTGATGTCCAAAACATGTCCAAAAGTGATCCGGAAACGTCCATAGCATATCCATGTTGGATATCACGTATGCGAACAAATGGATATCCAGGGGACAACCAATGGATATCTATCGGATCTTCCTGGATATCTATTGGATATCCAGAATTTTTGCAGGGGGTAAAGGCCAGTAATAAAAGTAATAATAATAATAATAATAATTACAACTGTTATAATTACTAAACTAATGAAATAAACAAATTTTATTCGAAATTTATTACATTCGAGTGCATATCCAGCAAAACATTTACAATACTGAAATGCACAGTTATTGTATTATCAACTTTTGCAAGTGTCGTTCAAGAAAATACAGGGTGATTTTTTTAAAACTCATGGTTTTCTTTGTTGTGTAAAATTTGTAAATGAAGTATTATTTCCATGCGGTTTGTGGCAAATGAATAAGGAAGGATGGGAGATTTATTGGAGTATGTTTACCGGTTTATATGCATCCCGGGTAATATCGCCCACGCCTCAACAAAAACAGCAAATATTCACCAGTGTACCTTTCGCGTCTATATGGTCTGGGGGTTTGGATGCAGTGCAGAGGTTTAACTTCACTTGACTTCTTTCTGTGGAGCATCCTAAAGGGACGCGTGTACACAAACAACCCTACATCCCTGGAAATGTTGAAGCAGAACATTATCACTGAAA
Source organism: Lepisma saccharinum (assembly GCF_977018435.1). Taxonomy (NCBI): domain Eukaryota; kingdom Metazoa; phylum Arthropoda; class Insecta; order Zygentoma; family Lepismatidae; genus Lepisma; species Lepisma saccharinum. Next base: position 42,385,784 of record NC_139255.1, on the reverse strand, counting down.
TTGCGAACATTAGCGCAGAAACACTATGTCAGACAGCCCTTAACATGGAACGGCATGTTCGACTTTGTTTACAGGAAGGAGGTCGACACTTTCAGCACCTTCTTTAAAGGTGAGATGTTATGTCATATGTCTGTGCCATAACTTTTGTTTTATTTATGTTTGAGTGAATACAAAAAAAAGAACTCATTTTCATTAATTCAGTTTAGCAAAAATCCAATACTTCAATGTTATTGTAGGGTACTCTGGTGAATATTTGCTGTTTTTGTTGAGGCGTGGGCGATATTACCCGGGATGCATATAAACCGGTAAACATACTCCAATTAATCTCCCATCCTTCCTTATTCATTTGCCACAAACTGCATGGAAATAATACTTCATTTATAAATTTTACACAACAAAGAAAACCATGAGTTTTAAAAAAATCACCCTTACTATATTAAATATTATATTTCACTAATAAAGTTTACATTGATTACATTAAATTATAAAATTATATTTTTTGGAATTCTGGATGATAATAAACAGTTTCAATTTTTAAATATAGTAAATACACGTGCGTTAGACAATTATAATTTTCGAAACACGTAAAACATTTTCATTTTAATTACTCCGGTGATGTAGTGTCGACTATAGAGCCTATTCCTTCGTGTTTGTGTCCAGTCTTTTCGCTTTACTGCCTGAATGCACTGATTTTTTCATATCGGATCTGTCTGAAAACTATGTATAGATACCCGAGAAAAAATATTTGTTCCCAGCCTCGTGTTGTAACCAAAAGTCACAGAATGATTGTCGGCTTTTCTTAAGACACTGTCTTTACACCTTTGAATTCCATGTTATTCTATTGAAAACCGGAAGTAAAGTTCCCGCCCGCGCCAAGGAAGCACATAAATGTAAACATCCGGTGAATAGCCCCCTATGGGGCAGCGCTTGAAACTTGAAGCCTATTAGAGCTTCCAGTTGTTTGACACAAGATGTTGCAATTGAATGGCGAAGTGGGAAAAAGTAAGTAAATTGCCAATAATTTCTTGTTTCCCCCTCAAATATCATTCCCCCCATTGATAACATTTATCAAGCAGCAGTGACGTGCGGTGACGTCGACACTTGGGGTAGCAGTCAGTGGCGTGCTCAGGGGGGGGGGGTTGGTGTGGGTCACACCCCTCCCCCCTTTAGGGCCCAGTATTCCTAAAAAAAAAACAATAACAGGAAAAGATTACAAAATGATGAATGAGTACTAAAAAAAGTACACGTAAACCCCACCCAGATTCGAAAATAAAAAACGATTTGATTTGCTTACTAAGCCAGAGATCCTGGGTTAGAATCTCAGCTTGGCCATGGGTATTCTTTGTGTGTGTCCCTTCATCAATTTGATCGTATCATCTTCGCGATTAGCCAAAAGTAGCGGAAAAACTAAGTAAAATAAACCAAATCGAGCAGTCAATCAATGATTTGATTTCATTTCTGTTACTTAGCGTCGCTTTTTTGTCACATTTGGTTAATTGCGAAGATGATACGATAAAATTAATGAAGGTACAAACACAAAGAACACCGATGCCCAGGACGGGGTTCGAACCCGGAACTCCTGGCGTCGTAGCGCGCTGTTATAACCACTCCCGCACACAGGGGTTTATCCAGGATTTTTCCCTTGGGGGGGTGCTGGAAAATTTTGGGGGGGTGTAAGTTTGGGGAAGTTAAGTGCATATTTTGGACCGTTTTAAAAATGTTCGCCCTAATTCAATTTCTTCAAGGATGTTTCTAGAGATTAATCACCCCCTCCCCCACCTCCCTTCCCTTCACGTAACATTTCAGAAGAAAAAAAGATGTCAAATACAGGAAAAAATGGAAAATAGATTAATGTTAACATTTCAGTTTAACGTTTCGAGTATTGCTTTCCTTCCGATAATGTTCAGTACTTGATTTAATCAATCGTTAGACAAAACACAAGGGATGACGTTAAAAAACACAAAATTTTAACATATTATTACCAGGAATCATTTCATGCAATTCTTAAGCTAGTTATAAAGAAATTAGGAACACTTGCGCAATATTTTAACTGTATTTGTATCGTTCTTGCCGTAGGTGTAACTCGGAGTTCAACTTGGGGGTGCCAAATTGAAATATCAGTAACAATGCATTGCATGGGTGTGCTTGCACTTGCCTGTCTGAAGTAGTAGTAATAAATGCAGATATAATATGACTTAAATAAATTATGACACTGCCAGCGAAGCGAGCAAGAAAATTTTTAGAACTATTTCTTTGCAAACTGAGTATGCATATTATTAGTTAAACATAGCGACAGTATCCCATGATGTTTACTCTTTACAATCTTGCTTTGCTCGTTCGTTGAAGACTTCAATATGAAATTCCTTGACCGATTTAATTCAAAAGCAATATCAGGTATCTATCAAACGTGCAGCCCAACTTCCCACTATATTTTAACGTCTTCATGGCCATGCTCTAAATATATAGAGTTTCATTACTTTATTTCAGTTTGTGAATCATCGTTTAAACAGAGATTTGAAAACACCAGCAGAATTTGGAACTCACTCGCTACATAGAACTATTAAAATTATACATGCATATTTTCTGTTAGAACAGTAGGGGGCAGGGTGCAGGGGGCATGTGGTGAGGTAAAGAGGAGCAAAGCAAGATTGTAAAGAGTAAACATCATGGGATAATGTCGCTATGTTTAATTAATAATATGCATTATACCCTTACAAAACTTTGGAAAATACGCTTGGCGCTTTTGAGAGTTTATCTTTCAAATACTAAATGAGAGACTCTAGGGAATTAGGAGTCACGTGCCTCTTTGCCTTAAAAGAAAACGAAATAGCATGTGCAAATAAACGCATGGCATGTTAACTGCAAAAGGAAGAAAATGAATTTTTACTTCAAAATTGAGGCAATGCTTAATTTTATTTTCAATTATTTAAAAATTGAATAGCATTTATTTCACTATCCAACACAAAGAGCACAATGAACCAAACAAATTTTCTCTCTCCACGTTTTCCAGCAGGCAGTGGCAACTGGCAAGTGCCGTCGTGCCCTCACTGGTGTGCCTATGGTCAGATATAAATTTGGGACATAATGTAAATTAAATTTCTTTTATGTTTAATTCCTTACACTCAGGCCCGTAGCCAGGAATTCTTTGTGGGGGGGGGGGGCAAAGTCAATTCTAGAGATGCAAATTTTTAATATATTGTGTCGGTCGCATTGACAGATATAGCAGGGTACACAGAGGTACTTGACCCCTCCCCCAAAAGAGATAAGTAACAGAAAAGGGATGATATCTTGAAACTGCAACGGACAAAAAAAAAAACTTCGAACAACATCAAATGGTATTTTTTCGATAATGACCTTTCCAGATTGCCAAAGAATATAAAGTTTAACATAAATAGGCTAATAGGGACTGTATCTACTTGATATTTACAGGTTGATAATGTTAATAGACGATTAATGGGCCTCTCTGAAGAACTGATTAAGGGAGCCCTTTATAAATCATGCTTCATAATGATTCCCTCTAGTTTCCAGTATGCAAGATTTTTCCACACAAAGGAATCAATGGAATCTAACGAGAATCCAACAACCCCATTGTGTTCTGTTATGCAAGAAAAATCGAATTAATTAAATAATAATGATTACATATTATCTACACTTTGATGAACTATGTAAAAATTTGTAATACTTTTTTTTTGTACTTGCCAAAATATGGGTGTCCAACACTGACTCTATTTCCTTCAAAGGGGAGACTCTTGCATCACTACAGACAATGTTTGGTTACTGGTTACGTTAACCATTTTGCAAAATATTATGTGAATTGTATTATATTATAGTTGAAATACATGTTTTGACACCTGACAAACAATTAGGAATCCCTTGATTGATCAATGACTTCTTGGATTACAGTGTCATCATTAATATTTCATATTAAGTTTCATAGAAAGAAATTGTTTTAATAGGGCGCTAATAATTTTACGGGGCACTATGGCATTCTCTTTAACATTTTTTTTCATATAGATCGTTTGGTTCCCAGGGCTGACTCCCACCGCCCCATAGCTATGGCTCTGAACTTGGACTATAAGAATAGAAGGCATTGCGAGCGAAGCGAGCAAGAACATTTTACGAAATGTACTTTTATTTGTATAAAATTTGAAATCGAGAGGGGGGTAATTGCCCCTTGCAAGTGCCCTTGGCCTTCTCGAAGAAAAATGCAAGAATCTCGTAAAACCTAATTCCATCATGAGTATCCAATTGTCCTGCTATTCTTACATTCTCCTAGCCTTGTTTTTTTTTTACTTCAATGTTTGCTTCCCCTAGAATGGACTTCCTTCCAAGGTCAGGAGGGTGGGGGGACAATGCCCCCTGCCGCCCTGTGGTTGCGGCACTGTTTATGAGTGTCTCTTCATCAATTTCACATCATCATTCATTGTTGCGATTAGCTAGAAGTGGCAGAAAAGCAACGCTAAGTAACAAAAATCAAATATCCACTCCCTCTCTCTACCACATGAATCACTATTACCAAAAAAGAAATTTTTCCCTCCCAATCCTGATAACGACTTTATACTGAATCCCCCACACGTTTATAAATCACAAAATCAATAAGTGTCTTTGTTATGTTGCTAGAGTAATTGTAAAGATTAGTGAGAATTCTAGGCGTTCTGTATTTTTCACAGGGGTGGCAAAGCAGGCTATCAGGGGGGCAGTTGTCCCCTGCCCCCTCTAGCTACCTACGGGCCTGCTTACACTTCCTTTGCTTCCTCTGAAAAGTTGAATAAACTTAAACATGTCATTATGTCAGTGAACGGACTAGATACAAAGAGAAAGACAATCTTTACTAAAGCTATATCTTTGCAAACTGACAATAACTTTAATTTAATAGGGTACCAGTAATTTCACAGGGCACCACGACGTTAACGTTTTTCTATTTTTATCTGTTTTGCTTGTTCGGCACCCCATTTGTACTTAGCACCCAGGCAATCACCACACGTGGACCCTCCCCCTTTTACAACTCTCTTTCTAATAGTATCGTAACGCAACTTTATTTTAATTTCTTTTACAAAGGTAAGAACTCTTGGAGCCACAAAAATGGTCATCAACTATAGACGTGAATGAATCACTTAGGTTCTTCATGAAATACTTGCCATTTTATATCGAATACTCGGTCAGAAAATTTTATATTGGTACTTTATGAATATCGGTTGGAAGAAATTATACCTACATATAGTGTCACTGATTTTCTACTCACCACTTTCGGTTTCTTTCTGTCTGGTTTTTCATTTTCTCTATCTTCTTCGACAGTTTTACAGTCTAGTTTCAGACATTGTTATACACTAAACAGAACGACAACACACGAACGGAGATGCTACACTGAGACTGACCTAAGGCCAAAGGCGTTTGACTGTTCTTTTCTCTACCGCTCCAAAATCATTCTTCTCGCCAAGTTACAGAAAATAGTGTTGCTAACCATAGTAACAGAATTCACTACAAGGAATCAAACCTGTATCTTTTAATTTCTTCCCTTACTTTTATCGTACATTTTTCACATGAAAGAATTGAAAGGAAAATGTAACAAAATGTAAATTTCATTGACTCAGGGGTTGAATAATTGAATTTACGAATCTTAACGTATTTAAGAAATATATAAAGTATTCAAACGCTGAACTGTCAACACTGTGCGCGGAATGTGCTCCCTGTAAGGAGGGCGAGAGGTGAGAGTTTGACATTTTCCAGATGGCAGTGTCCCTTCCCCAGAGCTGACCGAAGCCTTGTCAAGGGAGCTAGTGTTTCCAGAAAATGGCCATGCTGCACATTCCACCCTCCTTCCTTGACACTTTGGTTTCAGTTGACCGAAAGGTATATTGGACTATGCTCCTTTCTGTTAATGTTGAAGTATTGTTATTCTATTGTTGATATAAACATCCATATTTACACCCCCCCTGTAGGGGGGGTGTTCCACTTTTCTGCTTGGGGGGGTGTTCACTAAAATTTGGGAGGGTGTTGGGGGGGTGTTAGGGGGGTGTGGATAAATCACTGCCCGCACAGTTTGTGAAAGTCGTCGCCCCCCTATCCCTCGTTTCTATCCGGCCCTCTGGATTACTTCCTACTTTCATCCCTCAATCTCTCCTTTCACCTCACCCTGGGTGCCAAGCGAGCAGATTATATTTGCGCCGGAATTACAAAAGGGGGGTTTCACATAACAATTTATATTTGTATGTCCCTGGTTCGTTTACACATATACAGCAAGTGAATATACAACTGGTTAAATGGACAGTACCGTAGTTCTTGAAATTAAAGCATTCTCGTAGGATATATTGGTTTATTTTACGTAGTTATATATATACATATTTTACAGAGCGTTTCCATGAGTGTCTTGCATAGACCAAATTACCAATTCTCTAAATCAATATATTTTGCGTACCTATGGCATAACCATCGGCACTTCCCTTACCACCGAGTTAGCAAAACTATCTCGGTGGGCCTATCCTCAGCTTAAATGATATTCCGTTACAAATGCGTTTCCTTACGCCTTCTCTCTTTCTTTTGGGCATCAATTAATCAAATACGGAAATATCCACATAATCAAAGCTTTTTCTAAAAGGGGACTTGGGACAGCAACAGGGGCTGGCATAACCAGATGCTACAGTATTTTATCCAGTCTAGCCACCAAAAGTGGACTAAACTTGAGGAGACGTTCCTCTTTCGTCGATCAATGGGGAAACACTGTTTTTTTGCTAAAGCCCACTGGCTCTTTTTATAGCCGGGGTAAACGTCCGTGGACGTGGACCCCGTAGCGTTGGAAAATTCCACTACAACGGTCTCTTGAAAGACTGCTAGCTCCCCCAACCGGGGAGGTAAGAAACAGGGGAATCTAACATCCAGCAAAGCACAATTCAATAATATACACTTACATGAAATAATAACATAAAAGTACACTCATGGAAACATATTACTTAACCCTACCCTTGTAGCTGGCCAGCAATTAATTATTACAATATACCAAAACCAGTAATGGTCAATCCGACCGTTACATAGTTCCCCCCTTCAAGAGGAACAAGAAAAAACAATACACTCAAAAACAAAATCACCATATTTACAAAATCATCCAACACAATTACACAATACCCACTAAAGTATTCAACTGTTCTCAGAGTATCTGAAAAATGAAATAGTCACTAGTTCATTCACTTTATCACATTGTCCACAATGTTCACAGATTCACCAAGCTTCCTCTTCCTGGTGAAGTCCGCCACTGAAGTATCCTCTCTAGGATGAAGTCTTCCTGACAGCACCTTCTTTGAAGTTGGTTTTCTCTGGTTCCTGGTTCGACTCTCCACCGAGTCCTTGGCTTCGACTCCTGACCGAGTCCTTGGCTTCGACTCTCCACCGAGTCCTTTGTTTGACTCCCAACCAAGTCTTGGTTCGACTCCCAACTGAGTCTTGGTTCGACTCTCAACCAAGTCCTTGTTCGACTCTCAACCGAGTCCTGGTTCGACTCTCGAACCTAAATCCACAATGTGTATTTCTGTTTACAACTTGGAGACACTCAAGTAAATAAACAGTGTTGTGAAAATGAAGAAAATAGGGGTAAGTTATATACAAATGAAAACTAAATAAAAAAAATAACAAATAAAAGAAGATCCGCGGTCGGCTATTATGACAGCTGGGATTGCTGGCTAGGCGGCCCGACGGTAGTCTTCCAAAACCTCATTAGGAGTTGTCGCGTGGCTCCCCTTGGCTGTTTTCTGTCCCTCCACCTCACAGCAAAAGCTGTTGGTTTATGGCTGGACAACTGACCTGGTTCAGCTTACACAATCGGACAATCCTTCCCATTCTTTGCCCTGAAAGTATCTTCTTTAATCCTTCCAGACATTAAACATGGACCTGAGTGTTCCGTTTCAAGTTCACCATTAACGCCACGCAATCTACCAGATGTAGTGTGCTCTTTCAGCCACACCTTGTCTCCAATGCGAAATTTACATGGCTTACGTTTGATCTCGTTCTCTTCATCCGGGAACATCTGAAGTAAGGCTGGGCTCGTTTTCTTGTATTTCAGTCTCACTTCTTCTGTCTTCCTTTTGCTGGAAACAGTACAGGGAACGCAACTTCTGACGTAGCGAGCGATATCTCGTGTCATTCCAAGCCACGAATATTTCTCCTTGATTTTCGACAAAGTTTTCTGCTTCCCATTGTGTCCTGCAAATTCAGAATCGTGATGTGACGTCAATATTTGAGATTTCAAACTCAACGGGACCCATATCTTGGCTGTTCCCTTAAAATCTTCCTTGCAGTCTATCCTCCTGCACAAAACTCCCTCCTCATCCAAAAACGACTGATTGGCCAACTTAGCAACTTTCTCCTTATACTTCCTACTTCCAGAGAAATGCTTTCCCTTCAGTTGTTTCATTATATGAGATAACAAACTGTCTCTCATTTGCTCTGAAACAATCGATGAAGTTTTTTGTAGCCTCTCAGAAACCAGTAAGTCATCATTTTCATTGTCCTCTAAAGCAAAAGGCAAAAATGATAATGCATGGTTCTTCTTGTCCGTAGAAATGGAATTTTTTCGAGGAAATTTGCATTCCCTTTTTATTCCCTTCCTCCGTTTTCTCTTTACCTCTTTCGAGATTTTCAGAGAGCATAATGCACCAGCGTTTGCAGTCTTCTGAACTTCGAGTCCTTGGGAATCCACTAATTGGCCCGTATCCTCATTCGTAGACTTCCCGCTATTCTCTTGTGCATGTGTGTTGCATCCATCCAGGCTCGAGTGATCTGACGAGTTATTCCTTTCCTGTACCACGTTATTTCTCTGCATAACTGTAACAGCGAATTCTCGTTTACATGCACGCTTCGAGAACGTGTAAATCACGTCGCTATCTTTGAACGACCATCCGTTCTCCTCAATATGCAAAATTATCCCACTCTGCCTCAAAAAATCCCTTCCAACGATTATGTCTCGGAAACAATTCTCAAGGATGATAAATTTATGCTTAAATTTCATGTTATTAATACAAACAGTAGCATACATCTCGCCAACTGATATAACGCTGCCCACAGCTAACGAAATGTTCCATTTTCTCGTCTTCATGAATTTATTTCCATCCCTCTCTAACAACTTGGCTGTCTCCAAACTTAGCGTAGAAGCTGAAGCTCCCGTATCTGCAAATAATACAAAGCGTTTCTTGTTAATCTTACATTGAATGAGAGGTTCGAGGTCTTGCTGAAAACAGCTTTCTCCATTCAAAAAACGGCATTTGTTTCTGCGTTTTCTCCCGCCGGGTGACAGAAGGTTTATTTGGGGACGCTGCTGACCTCCCTTTCCAGCGGGTTGGTTCCTTTTATTGGTCTGTTGACATTCCTGAAGTTTATGGCCCTCACAACGGCAGCCCCAACAAATTATCTTTGCAGAATTTTTATTGGCCCCCGCTTGCCCAAAAGTTGCATCAAAAGAGGGTCTCTTGTGCCCTACGGTCGCATCACCGCCAATGCCCCTTCTTAGAAACGCGGTTGTTTCACAGCCCTTGATCCTTTTTCCTAAACCTGGATTGAGAGAGCATAAGGGTAGCTGGTCACTCTCGGTTCCCCCTTCGCTTGTCCTCGTGGACAAAGCCAAATGTTTTCCTCCTGTTCTTCGCGAGGTGTCCTCTTCAGTATTGCAAACTTCAGAAAAAGATAATTCCGTCTCACCGGCGAGCGGTGAAAAATAAAGCCTTTCTGAATACAACCTTCTCTGAACAATGGCTGCTTCAGATTCCAATTCCTTCAAAGTCTGAAATTGCATTCCATACAAATGCCTTCGGAAACTAGGGTGTGCATGAGATAGAATATGTTCTATTACTTCACATTCCTCTGTCTCTTTTTGCCTCATAGAAAACAGTTTTCTCATTCGACGGATAAACAAAACCAGAGATTCTTCGCTCATTTGGAAGCGATTCAGAATCAAACGGTCGATTTCATTCTTATAGTCTACAGAATAATATTCTTCTAAGAAAGCATTTTCAAAGCTCTTGAAATCTTCAAACGGGCGTGAAAATCTAAACCAATCCCCTGCAGCCCTCCTTAGCGAGAACGGAAGAATCTTGTCAAACAATGACTTCTCCGAAATGCTCATGACATCTTTATAATTCCGCAACTCCTGCAAATAATCATGCGGCGAAATCTTGTCATCGCTCCCCGTGAAGACTGGAATCGGTAAATTTGACTTATCGAGAATTTTCTGAACTTTTTTCTCCTCTTCCTTAGCACTCTGCTGTTCAGTGCACGATAAAGCTAGATTATTTAATTCCCTAATAATTTCCTCCTGAGATTTATCGCTTATATCCTGATTACCCAATAGCTGTCCAAGCAAATCTCTATCAATTTGTACTGCCATTTTTTCTACTTTACTTTTTCCACTTCGTAATAACATTCACTTCTGTACGATCTTCGTTGTAAAAATTAAAAAATCTATCCGTCCGTCAGTCCCGTCTATCTTTCAAACTTATAGACCTGACGACAATTTATACAACAAGATATATCCTGGACAATAGAGCCCCCATATGTGATAGTCGTCGCCCCCCTATCCCTCGTTTCTATCCGGCCCTCTGGATTACTTCCTACTTTCATCCCTCAATCTCTCCTTTCACCTCACCCTGGGTGCCAAGCGAGCAGATTATATTTGCGCCGGAATTACAAAAGGGGGGTTTCACATAACAATTTATATTTGTATGTCCCTGGTTCGTTTACACATATACAGCAAGTGAATATACAACTGGTTAAATGGACAGTACCGTAGTTCTTGAAATTAAAGCATTCTCGTAGGATATATTGGTTTATTTTACGTAGTTATATATATACATATTTTACAGAGCGTTTCCATGAGTGTCTTGCATAGACCAAATTACCAATTCTCTAAATCAATATATTTTGCGTACCTATGGCATAACCATCGGCACTTCCCTTACCACCGAGTTAGCAAAACTATCTCGGTGGGCCTATCCTCAGCTTAAATGATATTCCGTTACAAATGCGTTTCCTTACGCCTTCTCTCTTTCTTTTGGGCATCAATTAATCAAATACGGAAATATCCACATAATCAAAGCTTTTTCTAAAAGGGGACTTGGGACAGCAACAGGGGCTGGCATAACCAGATGCTACAGTATTTTATCCAGTCTAGCCACCAAAAGTGGACTAAACTTGAGGAGACGTTCCTCTTTCGTCGATCAATGGGGAAACACTGTTTTTTTGCTAAAGCCCACTGGCTCTTTTTATAGCCGGGGTAAACGTCCGTGGACGTGGACCCCGTAGCGTTGGAAAATTCCACTACAACGGTCTCTTGAAAGACTGCTAGCTCCCCCAACCGGGGAGGTAAGAAACAGGGGAATCTAACATCCAGCAAAGCACAATTCAATAATATACACTTACATGAAATAATAACATAAAAGTACACTCATGTTAATGTTGAAGTATTGTTATTCTATTGTTGATATAAACATCCATATTTACACCCCCCCTGTAGGGGGGGTGTTCCACTTTTCTGCTTGGGGGGGTGTTCACTAAAATTTGGGAGGGTGTTGGGGGGGTGTTAGGGGGGTGTGGATAAATCACTGCCCGCACAGTTGGTTGATTTGGTGTTTTAAGTCCACTTTATGCACAGAAACAAAACACACTTTTTTGTAGTTTCTTCAATAATATTCATTTGGCTTCTTGAGTTCTGAGATACATTTTTCATTCCAAATTATTTCATTAATCACTGCAGAGTACAACACATAGGACAAGAATGCGCACTCATCACGGGTTCGAATCCTGGCCTGGATTGTTCATATGAGGTCCCTTCATCAATTTCATCATATCATCACTCATCCTCATTTTCGCAATAACCAAATGTGGCAGAAAAGAGAAGTAAAATAAAGCAATCCAACAACAATATGAACGCGCGTTCTCTTGCCCAAATAAATACATCCGTATTTATGACTGTTAGAGGCCAAGAGTAGTATATCTAAATAAAACACTACTAAAACGAGAGAGAGAGAGAGCCCGAGCACATATTTGTAATTTAATCATTATATATATTTCATACTTGAAAAAAAAGATAGAAAGCATAACATTATCCCCGGCCGGTTCAAATCCGGGAACTTTTCTAACGGTGGAAGCGGCCCCGGCGCCTACCCAGCGTCGAATAACATGGGTACCTGGGGGAAACCCTGGGGGGTAAAGGCGGTCAGGGGCGTGATGCTGATCACATCACCCCCACTCACGACCGGATCAAGAAAGTGTGGGGCGTTACCCCCACACCCCCTATACGCCTTCATGGCGTGGTGCTATGCACAGGGGAACACTTTACCTTTTTTAGCATAACATTATTGTCATAACATAACGTGTTACAGTTCCCATTTCATAAATAATAAAACTACATCCCATATTATACAATATTGTACAACGTGTTGTGTAAATACAGAGAACTGCAGAAAATTTTACCCTGAGTTCTTTAGAGGATTTACAAAAAAATCTATGAGAAACCAATCCCCTATCTGTCCTATAGGAGATAGACTGGGGGACCTGAAAGCCTGCGCTTTCAACCATTGCAGCGGGGGGCTAGGGGGCAAGGGAGGTAGAGGAACAAATATTCATTTTTCCTTCGGGCGGCCGTTTCTACCTGGAAACTGGTCAGGCGGAGGAAGCGCGAGCTAGGGTATCCAGCCAGCTTTGCCCGAGAAGCTGGAAAGCGCGTGGAAAAGAGAGTGTTGCATATGAACTGTGTGATTTGAATATAATTCGAAGTGTGAGATTGATTGATCTATCTCTGCCAGACTAGCTACTCCTCAGTGCACGTCAATGTCAAGCAGGGAAGGGGACACAAGTATACAGAGGGGCGAATTCCCCCATCCCCCCTACAAATACCACACTGCCTAAGAGTAAGAAAAATAGAGAAATAGAAGCCAGTGAGGAAGAAAGAAAGAAAAGAAGTGACAGAGATTGATTTATTGATTTGCTCTATTTTACTTAGCTTTTGTGCCACTTTTAGCTAATTTGCGACGATGGGAATGATTGATGATATTATCATATGACACTCACACACATCAATGCCCATGCCGGGATTCAAAACTGGGACCCCTGGCGTCGTAGCGCAATGTGGTAACCATTCCGCCACGGGGGCAGAGAGAGAGAGAGAGAGAGAGAGAGAGAGAGAGAGAGAGAGTTAAATGAACGCTATACACAGCGTTCGAATAGAAGCTACACACCTGTCAGGCCACGAACACACAATGAACAGCAAAGAACCAGACACACCTTCTCGTCTCAAAGCACCAGCCTGTCTCGCGGAAGCAAACTGCACACAACGCAGGATTACCAACCTTTACAGAAAACATCACTCACTCAACATATAATCCTGTTTATATACGTGGATAGTTACTTTTCGAACGCACTGTAGTAAGAGTAATAAAAAGGTACAGAAATAAAAGCTAGTGAGAGAGAAAGAAAGAGAATAGAGGAAGAAACGGAAGAGAAAGATTAGTAAAATGAATGAACACGAGAAAGAGTGAAAGAGAAAAAGAAGACGAAACTAGAGAGAGAGAGAAAGAGAGAGAGAGAGAGAGAGAGAGAGAGAGAGAGAACCGAAACAAAGATAGAAGTGGGAAAATGAATTCTCATGAAAGGAAATATTATTAGGTAAGTAATTTTCCTGCAGTCCATCACGATAGATACACAACTAATCAGCAAATCCATGAAGATCTCGAAATTGACAAGATAGAAGATGTCATCAAAAGACTAACAACAAAGTTCTGGAACGAACTAAGAGGACACCACAATCCCGCAGTAAACCAAATCGGAACTGCGGTCTTAAGACGTCACACTCACCGCACCCCACGGCCAGAGTGAACTTCAAGTACAAAGAAGAAGAAGATAAAAACCTCGAGCGACAGTTGCAGAGGGAATCAAACTAAGATCGCATACACATGAACGAAAATGGGGAAAAATGGATATAGAAGTCAAGGCAACGGCACTTCGAAAAGAAAACGTCAAGAAAATGCAACGTGCAACGTGCAGTCCATGGAAATCTCCAGTGACCCTACCTGAACTTTTCTCAAGGTGCCTGTCAGGAGGACGGCTAAGTAATGCCAGAGCGTGTACTTACAAGAAACTGACAATTTGCCTATTTGGAACTCTGTTGACGGCTAGTGAAACACTAACGCCTTCATATCGATATCATGTTTCTTCATTTCCGACTTGCATACCTATCGAAAGCTTGCTGAAATTCTCCAACCTTTAGTGGTAAGAACAACAGGGCAGGAAACTGAGCAGTACCTAAATATAATATCTTTAATATAGTTGATTGATATGGTTAATTTTACTTCGCTTTTCTGCCACTAATCGCGAAGATGAGGATGAGTGATGACGTGAGGAAACTGATGAAGAGACCCTCACTACAGAACAGCCAAGCCCAGGACGGGATTCGAACCTGGACCACTGGTGTCGTAGAGCGCTGTGCTAACCACTCCGCCACGATGGTGGGGGTCTTTATTACAGGGCTCGCGGGAGAAGCTGATACCACTCTGACACCAATACCCAATTGGTGTACGCAGGATTTTTTTTGTTTTCTGGAGGGTGACCTTCCACATAGTACAGCCAACTGCAAAGATAATGGTGGACCAAATTGTCCACTACTATTTTCATTACTTTTTTATTCTACATCCTGTGTTGTTTTAAGGATTGAAACTATGTTGGTAAAAGCAGGCAATGCCCTCTGCTTATTGACGTCATTATTTCAATTCATTGTCGTCAAACTGTGTAATACAGACGGAATGAAAATGGTGGTGGACAATTCGCCTACTGTTTCTTTCGCCGTTGGGGTACACCCAATTATCAACGTCACCTCCACGTGGTACGCCCTGGACTGCATTTCGCAGACTAACGAGACTCTGGCGACTGGCCCTATGACCAGTATAATTCTGTGTGTTGTCCTGGTTTTTTTGTTCTTATGTGCGGTCAGTGCTCCTTTACAGCCTCAGCTTTTAACCTAAGTCCGAATGTTTTAAGATTTTACTTATTAGAAGTTACAGCTGCGGCGTATACTCTGGGTCATCTAGATAATCGGAGATGACCCGGCTATAATTTAAAAAAAATGTTTTTAATAGTTCTTCACAATATTCTTCCGAACCAATCTTTGATTCATATATCTCTTTGCTTAGAGCGCGAGAATGTTCAGTGTAAAATGGCCAAATAAGACTGTATCTGAAACTCTGAGTAAATAAATGTTTTCAACCGCTTGCCGCGGAATGTCCGATAGGCTTTCTTCAGCTGCTGGAATCTCGGCAGGGTGAGATTCAACCGGATCCCTTTAAATCCCTTGACGGGAGAGGGGAGAGGGGAGAGAAAACACTGCTTCTCAGGCGGATGATTCCGTGGCCAGGGTAACCTCTTTGTGGAGCGAGTCCACCAGTCGCACTCTCCACCCCCAGAGTCTTCAGAAGTACAACACACATATCGTTGCCGTTGCGTAGATACCAATTTTCGTTTCGTCTCCCTCTCTCTTAGCATCACGTGTTCTACCATGCTCGCCAACCTTCGCTATTGTTGCCATATTGTCATTCCATTCCTGGACACACTCGCGCAAACATCATTGAAAACAATTAAATATTGCTCCAGCTCGCGGTTCACACCGTTCGGCAGGGACGGTAATGTGGCAATATAGCACGGCGTAGTGGTTGCTTCTTTTATGAAGTGCATGTTCATTGGCTAGCTAGTAACTAGTGTTGCCAACTGTAATAATGAAGCACTATTTCTGTCACGGAAAGGGAAAGGCAGGTAAAGTGACGGTGAGTTTTGTTGGATTGGAAGCACCATATTTTTATTTTATACTAAGTATTTGACCGGTTTGACGTTGTGTGCGAGTGCTTCTGAACTGTAGACAATTTACCGAACCCATAGCTGTCTTCAATGTTATCTACTGGTTATAATCAGGGCTAGGATTTATAGGTAAATACATACTTTTAGTTTGACGAAATATCGCTGAAATTTTGTGATATCTTTCCGAATAGTAATGTTTGTAGTGATTTAAGGTACATTTTATTGTCAATATTTTTCCATATTTCTAACTTTAATAAATACTTACTTTTACATATTTAAGGAAAATATACTTAATTTTACATATTTCAACAGGTTTAATTCACAAATTGTTCATATTTCATAATATTGGAATTGTTCAAAATAAATAAATTATGTGGCTCCAACAGAATTTCAACTCTTGGCTTCGGCACGTGTTCTTGTAGAAATGGCATAGAGGAGGCTGTCATTTTTGCTGCTTAATGCGATGCATATTGTTTTCTGTGTTAAAATTGCCATGCTTTGATGGGTGACCAAGTTCATAGCAGGGCCGGCGGAAGGGGAGGGCGAACCGTGCCACCCCCTCCCCCCAGAGCGGCAAATTTTCAGGGCTGTAAAATTTGAAGAGAAGAAAAAAAATAAGCCTATTGAAAACTGTGGTCGAGCGAGATATTCTTTTGCGCTGAATAGTATTGAAATAGCATAAAAAGTCTCATTATTTATTTTATATTTTGATGTTTTACTTAGGAATATATTGATTTTCAATTTCCCGTTCCTGCGTAATGACGGGGGGTCGAAATGGAGCGGCATCTGCCGCCACCGATGCCGCCACCGCCCAGGGAGCCAAATGACTAGCGCCGGCCCTGGTTCATAGCAAAAGAAAAAGCCGCGCAGCTTATCTTCTAGTGGCAGTATATGTTGTTATTGTTTTGGAAGCCGGCATCGTTTGTAAATGTACAACAAAGGCAACCGACTGTCGCCGATCACAGAGAGGAAATAATAATACTGCTTTAGGCGGAATGTTGTGGTCCAATTGTCGCGGTTTAACACGTTGGCATGATATTATCTGCCGTTGCACTTCCGTACCAGTGTATACGGGTTTTGGAAGTGAACAGTTAGAACGCTACCAGTGCAATAATGCAATGGAAAATAATATTTTTAAAATTTTATTTGAAGTCACTAAAATAAGGAATCGTATGAAGAGGTCTTCTTTGCAGCATTTTTGGTAATTTTACGTATGTGTTAGTTCATATTTTGCGAATTTTTAGTCCATATGTATGTAGCTACATACAAAGCCACTTGTTAGTACATATTAATCCTAGTCCTGGTATAATGCATGACGTTTAAAACTCAACGTTAGATAGACCTGAATTCTCTAATTTTCTTGTTGTACGTAACAGCTGTGCATCGTCGCACTGCAGCGATTTTTCTATCTGCTCCATTAGCAACACTGCTTCTTGAGTTGTGTTGCACATCGCACGGCAGAAATATCTGTGCTGGACTCTACCGTTCCCTCGGCTGGCGCCCTCTTCTGCCATTCTTCCCCGATGGCCTTTGTATCGTAGGAACTGCGTTGTTTACGACAGGGAAATTTCTCAGCAACGGGAATTCTTGGTTCACAAATTACGTACTGAAAAGGACAAATTACGTACTGAAAAGGGAAGTAGGGAAAATACAGCTGAAAGTGCGCGAAAAACTGAAATTTGAATAACATTTGTAAACCAATTCCATGTTAATTCTCATTTTACATTGTTTGTGTCTTCCTCGTCTCAGCTATTTCAACAGAATTTGTCAAAGGGAGAAAGCTTAAATGTTGAAGATGAAGATAATTAAATATATTAAAATTTAAACTAAAAATTCAAGAAATTGCTCCGACTTCCGTTGCGGAGCGTTAGCGCAGCTCCCTACGACGCCAGAGGTCCAGGGTTCGAATCCCGACCTTGGCATGGAAGTTCTTTGTAAATGTCCCTTCATCAATTTCATCATCTCATCGCGATTAGCCAAAAGGGGCAGAACAGCGACGTAAAATAACCTAATTAATTTAATCCAACAACATGGATTATTTCACTAGCACATTCCTTTCATATTCTATATTACAGGTTTTATTTATAGGTTTATTATACTTTCTTGTTTTGTTATTTGAAATTCTAAACGTAGATTAACTGCAATCACAACAATTAATCGATAGTGGTCCCAACAATAAGGTAAAATTTTCCACATATATGATATTATATCAGTGGCGGCTGGCCAAGTGCAGATGTTTTCACCTAATTTTCAAATTAATATTGACATTTTTCATTTGTTTGTTAAATTAAACTATTTCCCAGCAGAACGCACACGATAATACTCAAATAACACGCCGCTCGGCGCTACGCACGTGAAGAGTTCGTTGTAGCATAAACAAACCAAGAGCAGACGCCGCCAGGTTGCGGAAGACTTTAGCCGGTTGTCATGGCAACGGTGACGTCTCCTAGTTTTGGAATTGAACGGGTGTCGCCATCTAGGTTCAGCAGTTCTCTCGTCGACAGAAAACTGCATCCAGTGGTTGTGGCAAAATCGTTGCGTTCTCGCGAGATCTTGTTCCGCGTGTGTTTTTCACGTTTCCTATCGTGTGTTGTGTTCATGTGTTGAGCTGTGGTTTGTACAATGAACTCAGTAAATGACTCAGTGTGTAATTTGTTGCAGACACCATTTTCCAGATGGATGGATGAAGACAAAAAAGACGTTTTAAATGGGGGGGAGGGCACTGACACTTACTATTTGTTTTTCATTGCCTATAAATGTACTTCTTCACCTGTTATTTTAGGCACGAGCCGCTACTGTATTATATTCATAAATCCTGTGTGGATGCTGAGATAAATTTGCAGAGAGACTTCAGGAGTGGTTGGATGAATCAAGGGACGAGAATTGCCCACTCGTTATAACCAGCATACGCCACTGAGCTATGTTATTTGTTATTGTAAGGAGCTGGACCCCGTATAACGTGACGGCTGCATAATAGCCTCAGTGCTGAAGCACCCAAAATTTTAAATTCAAATTGAAATTGAAATAATTTTTTTCGGGAGGAGCTGGAATTGTAAAGGTGGATAGTACACAGCTGCTTTCTAGCATACGTTATAAGATATTTCGTATATTTAGCACTTTCTTCTCTACTCTCAAAGATGGCATCTGCGGTCACTTTAACGGGGGGTTGCATATATCCGTCTGGTTTTCGCTGTTTTTATTTGAAAATGTTCATTTTCTCAAAATTTCGGAGAAGGCTGTAGCCCCATCAGCTGTGCCAATACCGATGCCGATCCTTAAAAATTGTAATAACTAAAAGATGTTCAAAATATTGATTAAAATTAGTGGCTGAATATTCAACTCCAATTAAATTGTAAGCATCAATTTTCCAAGGTTTTGCTTTAAAGTATTCAAAAATTTTCATTACAATATTATAATATCTGTTACGTAGTCACAAAATACAGTTTTTATAGAATTTTGGTGCAAAATAAATGTAAACTTCAAATTTTGCATAATTACTAGGATACCGGTAATTGGACTACATGAAAGTTTCGGGCACCATTTCTACGGACCCCGCGATGGATTTGGTGTTTTAAGTCCACAGTAAGGCCAATCGGGAATGGATCTACAGTTTATAGTGGAATCCGACCCACTATGTGCCTCCACCAGGTATCGAACCCGAGATCCCTTGATTACAAGGCAACGACGCTACAACTGCGCCATCGGGGAGGCCCTCGGGCCCCACGAAAGATCAAAATGCAGGGAAAGTATCGAACGGCATCAAATCTAATCGATACTTTCCGATACCGATACAGGCCCGTAGCTAGAGGGGTGGCAGGGGGGGCAACTGCCCCCCTGAGAACCTGCTTTGCCCCCCCTGTGAAAAATACAGAACATACTCCTACCTGGAATTCTCACTAATCTTTACAATTATATCCTCTATTACTCTAGCAACATAACAAAAACACTTATTGATTTTGTGATTTATTAAGGTGTGTGGGATTCCGAATAATGTCCTACTAGGATTAGGGGGAGAAAATCCCTTCCTGATTCAGACTTCGGGAAATGATTTCGTAATTTTCAGTATCTAGAACAATTGTGACATTTTGAGAAGTCTTGTATGAAAGGTGCCTAATGTTTTTGGATGTTTTCTTGTATGTGTTGCTATGAAGTTTGAACTGCTTAATCTTTAGTTTCCGAAGTCTACCTATTGGTAATAGTGGTTCATGTGGTAGAGAGTGGGAGTGGATATTTGATTTCTGTTACTTAGCGTTGCCTTTCTGCCACTTCGAGCTAATCGTGACAATGAGTGATGACGTGAAATTTATGAAGAGAGACTCACAAACAGTGCTGCAACCACAGCAGGGGGCAGGGGCATTATCCCCCCACCCCCCAATTTTGGTCGGAAGTCCAATCTGGGGGGCAAACATTGAAGTAAAGAAACATGACTAGCAGAATCTAAGAATAGCAGTACAAATGGATACTCAAGATGGAATTAGTTTTCATGTTTTTCTTTAATTTTTCTTCCAGACGGCCAAGGGCAGTTGCAGAGAGCACAGAGGGGTAATTGCCCCCTCGCTTTCAAATTTGATACAAATAAAAGTACATTTCGTAAAATTCTGCTATTCTTATTGTCCAAAGCCCTGGGAGCCAAAACGATCTAAATGAAAAAAAAATGTTAAAGAGAATGCCATGGCACCCCGTGAAATTATTTGCGCCCTATTAAATCAATATTGTTTTCAGTTTGCAAATATTTGGATCTAAAGATTTTCCTGCTAGCTTCGATCCCAATATGATTCTTCTCTGTAATGCATTCTAAATTACCAGAGAGAGAAGTGAGGCCAAATATATACTTCAGATTGTTGCTGCTTAAATGCACGAACAATTCTTTTGAGGAAAAGGAGCGCGCACATTTGAGAGACAATTTGGCGTATGAATTGATCATGCCCCTCTGTACCCTGCTTTTTCTGCCAATGCAACACAATATATTAAAAATTTGCCCCCTCTAGGATTGACTTTGCCCCCCCCCCCTAATAAGAATTCCTGGCTACGGGCCTGTACCGATACATCGGCAACTTCATTATTCTTATACTTTATTAATAATCCTCAATATTTGGATAAATATGCTGCAAGAACGGAGCTGTTTCAATTCTTGCGGATACACTTTGTTTTGTATTTGTTATTTACCGTCACTTTTCTGCCACTTTTGGTTTTGGGTAATCGTGACGATGAGGATGATTGCATGAAATTGATGAACGACACTCGCAAGGAACAATCATGCTCTGTCCGGAACTCGAATCCGGAACTTCGGCGGCGAGATCGAAAGTAATATTATTGTGCTCTTATATCAAAACTGATAAAAGCACGCAAGCACATATGTCCAGGACGGTACGTGACAACCAGACACCTCATCCATCATTATTATTGTACGAGTAACATAATTTTTTACACATCAAACTAAATTGAAAATATAAAATTTCTCAGTAAGCAGAAAATGTAAAAATTGAAACCTGGGAAAATACTTTTTTGGTGAAACTAAAAATATTGCTTACTTTCCCAAATTTTTTAGACGCTAACCCTCAATTGTATTTTCTAAACTGACGTAGAGGAAATAAGCATAAATAAATAAATAATAATGAAAGGGAGAGAGAAGTTCACAATGACGAGGAGGGGAAGCTAAATCATCTGGAAAGTTAATGACGAAACGGATGAAATTGTCAATATGTATTTTGCCGCTTCAAACTCAGGAAGCACGAAATACGAGCGAGTTATCTGAATCAAAAACCCTTATAGGTGCCTCTCTGCGTCAGTGAATTGCATCAGAAGCTAATTACATTCAGCGCTGCGTTTGTTGACGTATTGTGTGTGGCCAAAATTTCGAGAGAAACATGTACCAAATTACTTAATACACAATTACACACTCTCGCTCAATGCTTCATTGGTCTCCCATTGCTTTTAGAGTAAACTACACTGCTGCCAAGTTCTCCTCTAGCGTCCGAGATCGGAAACGTGAGCTAATATCTGTATTCATTTTCCTTTCTTCGCCTCAAGCAGAGTGTAGAAGATAAGGGTCAATGGTTGACAAGAAGTAGTTGCGTCATAAAGTGAACTTGTAATGCGTAGTGCGTGTTTCAGATTGCGTGAAATTTGTAAGATGAAGTACTTAAGAGCAAGTCGCCAGTGAAATATGTAGTGTAAACACTGTTCATAGAATGGTAAGAATACTGTGTGCTATAAAGTGTTTTGTGTTTTTACATCAATGCGGTAGTTTGCTATAAGTAGGCTATATTGCCACTGTTAAGTTCGGAATGTGGGAATTCAGAACATCGTTATGAGTAAAAAGGATGCTCGGTGTGACGATTATGTGGGATGTAACAGGTCATAAGGTAAATGACGTCTTATGTAAAGAAATGTAAACACGCGAAATGAAGTTCGTAGTGGTGGCTATTCCCGAGCCGAAGCAATGGAAGAAGCGAGGTGTCATGAAACTTAAGGACAACAACAACCTTGTTCATCTGTTATTGCGAAAGAAACCGCGGGATTGACCTTGAGATTTATAAAGTAGGATGTTCATAGTTGCTTCGTAGAAAACAAGTTAGCGTGTTTGTTGCGTGGGTTTTTACAGGTATAATATATAGTTTATCCATACATGAATGCAGTGTCGTAGTTGAATCGTATGAACTGTAAAGGTTCATGATAATATTGTTTACTTTCATAACACGTGTGGGCAGAACCTTATTTTACTTCGAATTCGCATTATTTACAGTATTTTTTTATGCAAGTTCTGAAGGTTACCGTGTGACAAGAAATGCTGAAAACATGCAAAATGCATGATATCCAAGAATATTGAAAGCCGAACTACAGTAGAACCAGCCCAATATTATGAAAAAATGAATGGTTTTGGTACAGCAGTAAATGATGACATTGTTCAAAATTGTTTTGCCACATTTGGAAATTCTGTTATGAGTTATCAGTTTGTAAATCGATTGAATCGTGTAAATAAAATAATATTCGCATTATACATTGGTATATTTGTAACATTGTTTTTTTTGTTGATTTCAGGAGGCGAATGTCAGTACAAATAAAGTATTCTATGGTGAAAGAGGAGCAGCGATTCACTGTAAGTAAGGCTAACATCGTGTAGTGTTAGCTATATACAGTTAAACAATTTAAATTGTTTTGTTGTAATTTGTGTGCTTAATTATTATTGATTCATGCTGTTGCTACAAAAATACTAATAATTGCAAGAGTAGAGACCACTTTTCTCCCTTTTTACAAGAAGTAAATATGTACACTCCTGTTCATCAGTTTATGTGAAGAGTTTCCATCGTGTAATAAGAGTTACCATTTTTCCATATTTCATTGATATTTCACACAAGTACATGGTGAAAGTGTAAATATGCACATGTAATTGAATTTGCGTAGTGAACATTTATCATTATTGATTGCTATTGTCAAAGAAATCTTACATAAAGGATATTGTGTTTCATAAATGAAATAAATATCCACAATATGGTACAAACCATAAATCTGATGGAGAATTCAAATCAGTTTGCTGCTCTTTTTCTTACTTTGTGTTTACAGTCTGCTGTATGAAATGCCAACTAGTAAGATGATTGAGCATTCTCCAGTATGATTGGAGAATAAATATGCTACCATCAATCCAAACATCATGGGAAGTGTCGAATCATGTTGCCTTCTACATTCTATCTGTGTAGCATGTTCAATAAATTACCACACAAATGGCAAACTGACCCAATGACTGTGGGGTGTTTCTTCTTCCCTCATAATGAGCAGGGGTGAATAATTGACAACAGGACTCAACTGCTATTTGTTGGATTTTTGTATCCTTGACCAGAACTGCTACCTACCTTCCTATTTTGTGTTTCCTGTAGTATTTTAAATAATGTTATCCCATTTGCCATAGGTTTCTGGTTGTGAAATAGTGAAACGATTTTCATAAGAATGGATATTTTATGTGGTATTCTCCAACAAACTTTTTTTTTGTATTACTGCATGCACTTAACTGTGATATGATATTTAGCAACTGTTTTTCCTCATGACAAGAATATGTTCATCACATATTAGTTGCCAGTGTGATTTGCACTCTATTTTGAATGAAATTTAAATATATTTTCAGATATATGGTATAAATCAAGGAGATCAGAAGTAAGAGTTTGAAAGGAACACCGCAATAAAAAATTCTCCAAATTTAGTTCTTTGTCAAACAAATTCCACTTTTTGCAACTGAAATTTCTGCACTTTGTTTCTAAAAATCACATCTAAATAAACTACCTTTTTAAAAAACACCTCTGGTATTTTTTTGACCGTAGTGTGAGATCAGTTCCATTTTTCTTTAGTAACTGCTTGTAGATTTTCCTTGTCTAAAGTTTGCAGCAAGTTTTTAATTTTGAAATGTTCATTAGTGCGTTGTAATTAAACCACTTGATTGAATTAAGTTATTAGATTATGTACTTCCTGAACTCGTTTTTTCATATACAAAACAATGTTTCTACGTTGGCATGTACTTTTACACCTGCCATATAACCTCATTGTCACTTCCGTATTTTCCTTCTGTAGATACATGAAACATATTGTCTTGTGACTACATGCCACATCTTTCCTATTTCAAATTTCGCCTGCTTATTAGGTTAATCATTTCAATAAAAGAAGTCTAAATCGAAAGAGAATTTTATTTCCAAAATTTTACTGCCAATGCGTATTTTCTAAAATACTTTTTGCCACGGGGAAAGACGACAGAAAGTATACAATTTATATATATTCCTTGACTTTATATTATCTTGTGTTAAAATCAAATTCATTATTTGTACATAAAATACAAGATCAATGCAGCCAAATGAGCAAGAGAGTGCATTAATAATATTATCATGCAGGTACTACTTTATACATACATTGTTTCCATTATTTCAATTTTGTATTTTGATTACCAATCATAAGAGCTAGTATGTTTCATTGGTTTTATTTCAAAATGTGCCAACTCTACTAAAAGTATTCTTAATTTTTTCCAGGTATTCCATGAACGCAAATCCATGTGTGTTGTTTTGTTCAGTATGTGAAAGATGTAAGTATGCTATTGTTGTTTGCAACTGAAAATGTACTTTTATTAATTGGCATTGTACTTTCACAGTGCACGTTTTGTCATGAAATGATCATAAAAATATGCCTCTTGTTATTAGCTATAGAGTGGTAGAAAAACAATGAACATAAAGTAGATTTAAAGCAAAATTATTCCACTAGTACCATAAACCAACTCCTTGCCAGTTTTTTATGCAGAAAATGTTCACTTTACAGTTAGAAAATAAACTCCTTGCAAAAGTAATGCCACAGCCTAATGAAAAATGATAGAAAAAAGTCTTATCTGTTATAACATGTAATAATTTATTCTGGAAGTGGTGCTGTTGGGACACAACTTTTCACTGCTGAAATTTGTCAAACTCATTAATAACATTATTGTGGCTTATCCTATATTATTATTATATTATGTTAATCTTAGTTACACTTTTTTTCCAGCTGATTCTTGTCAAAGTTGGATGGATGTTCCCTTCAATTATGGCACCCATAACACAATGGTTGTTTGGGTTTGGCCTTGTAGTACTTTTCTGCCATGTGGTTAGAAGTGCAGGTAAGTATCTGCCATCCTTTGCTCAGACAAGTTTTAAGTGGGTTTATATATTTTTGAGGGCTGAAAATTATTATCAAGCTCTAAAAAGTAGAGCTGTGTGTTCAACATTGAGTTCGGTTGGATTGGAATATAGGATTGAAATTTAATCACTGATACATTCTGCATTCTGTTCAAAGGGGTATCGGCTCAGTCTTAATTTTAAAAAAAATCATTTTCCTACAGTAATAGTATATGTATTTAATTTGATAGTTTTTTTAAATGTTAGTGTTGTGTGTAAGGAAATAATTTGTATATTCTTGACTGTATTTGTGAATGATATACTAGGTGTTGCTTTAGATAAGAAGTTGCCCACGGGCGCATAAAATTTCATATCATTCACTTGTCCTCATCATCACAATTAGTCAAAAGTGTCAGAAAAGCGATGCTAAGTGACAAAATTCAAATCAAGAAGTCGCACATTGGAAATTTATTTTAACAAATTCATAGTAAACACATCGACCTTTTAAATTTATAAATGTATAAAAAGAAGAAGAAGATTGCAGAAAAAAAGTACATATGTATACAAGGGTAACTGCATTTAATTAATGCACCAACAAACTTTTTCAATAAACTGATGTAACTTACAATAAATTTGGAAATTTCGATTTCTTACTCTTCAGCCATTAATGGTTTGTGTGTGTTTCCCTTACTCTTCAGCCATTAATGGTGGTTGTGTGTTTCCCTTACTCTTCAGCCATTAATGGTGGTTATGTGTTTCCCTTACTCTTCAGCCATTATTGGTGGTTATTTGTTTCGTCTCCACTGATGATTCTATACAAGAATACATCTCCATCATTTTTGTATCTACCAAATTTTGTTGGCAGATACCCATCTTGCACAGATTTTATTGATAACAACTCTACCATGGTTGATTTCATACGCAGAACCATGACAGATTCGCAAACTATTTTCCACTTCATCAGTATTCCCTCATGTGTTGAACATAACCATGTTACATGCATGCTCAGTGTTGGTTTTGTCTACTGGCTTGCAGCTTCTTCTTGTCCAACACTTTTGCGACAATTTTTGAACCTGTACGTTCGTAGATACTTTGCAGCAATACACTTCCCCTTCTGTGCTGAAAGTTTTTGGTGGGTTTCATCACTTGATGCACATTCAGACCACAAAAACCGGCTCATTGAATGCTGCTCTTCTTTAGTGAAAATGGAGGAACCATTGTTAACAATACCATGGCAACAATGCAAGAACAGCACAAATGTAATTTCATTGTAGCTAATTATTGACTTACCCTTGTATTTACTATGTAAGTAAACATTATACAGGGTGCTTATAAATAAATGTGTTTTATTTAAAAAATGAATAATGAAAAACAAACCAAAGTATCCACATTTAGTTTTTTGCTTTTGATAGACCATGTTGAACAGTCTTGTTTATAACATGTACAACACCCCACCAGTTAAAAATTATCACCTGAGCTCCATGTGTGGCACATAAAATATCCAGACAGTATTCAATTTCGTGTTCATGTTGTGCAGCATTTATGGAGTTTATCCTGGTTGTTTTATGTCACAGTGGGTTTCATGAAACCAAAGAATGCACATAGCTTTCTCTTGCATGGTTGCGATCGTAGTATTGAGGTTCCCTACCTTGTCAGCAAGGAGAAGCATTAGTATTTAGTGAAATAGAGTATTTATTGTTGCTGTACAGATGTATGACAAACAAAGAAATAGATTACATCCTGAAGTGCTTCAAAAACTTGTTTTTCTGAAGTTGAATCTGCCAGCCTTACACTTCTTTTTGCTACTTGAATTCATGTGCTAGTGTTAAGTCTTGGGAAATATATGTATAAAACATTTAAATAGAATATATATTTAGAGAATATTTAGAGCAAATTTACATCTGAATTGGTCAATTTTCTACTTCGTCACATCACTCATCCTCAACTTTGGGATTATCTGAAAGTAACAGGAAAGTGATCGTAAATAAATAAGCAAATTCAAATAAAACTACAATTAATTTTCTGTTTCCTTTGCTAAAACATGCATTTCTTTTCAGCGCCAGAGTTGTGTGTAGTTAGATCTCCATTAATAACACCATATTTTACGCCCTGGTATGACCGACCCCGCCCGACGAGGGGTTGTTCGTCATTACAAGTGAGCCAGCACTCTCAGGAGATTCATGTGCTTCATCTGGTTGTTGGGGAAATAAACCTGACCGAAAATGATTTACCAGTTGTGGAAGTGATTGTGGACGGTGTTCACGTGGCGGACAATGGTTCCTATGTGCAAAATGAATCCGACACGAGTTTGGTGTTGCTTCTCAGGTCAGATAAACCTGTTGGCTGGAAAATCCAGGGGATCGGAGTGAAGAACTCGTCGGAGCATGTAGTATTAGTAAGTCGAATAGTGATCTAGTCTTATCTTTCCTTATGAGTGAAGTGAAAGGTGTGTGTAGTAATTCACAAGTTCATGTTACGGGAATTTAGACGCGGTAAGATATTAATATACACACGAAATGTGCTTACGTATCCACGGAAGAACGGAAACCCGTGAAGCAGGCTACTACAAGTTCCTACGTGGCAGGTGACAGCAGTCTCCGAAATTAATTGAATTTAATGAACAGGTATATGGATGCATAAGCACGTTTTCGTGTGTACATTAATTCTTGTGAGTGAGGTGATAGTGTGAATTGAATTTTCTTGTGAAAATCTTTTAACTAATGGCATGCACATGTAAAGCTCACCTTTTAACATAGCCTTGTATTCAAGGGGTACCGGGTTCAATACCTGGAGGAGGAACATAGTGGTTTAGATCGCACTTTAAACCTTAAGTCCTGTCTCAATTAGCTTGTGGTGGACTTAAAACTCCTCAACTCGACAACCTTTCGGAATAAAGAAGGAATTGTCATGCCAACACTGAAACACACATTCACACTAAACTGAAGGCCATGTATCTGAATTTAATAAAACTAAACCTGAGTCGTCAAAACAGCTATTCTTATATTTCACCAAAGATTGAAAAAATATTCTTTCAAAAGATTTCAAATTCATTTTGTTCATCACTTTTCCTTTTTTTTCAACTGGCCTTCCCGGTGTGATAGTGGTAACTTTGTCACCTTGTAATCAAGGGATCCCGGGTTTGATACCTCCATGGAGGCACTTGGCAAAGTGGTTCAGATCACAATTTAAACTGTAGGCCCAGTCCTGGTTAGCATATATGTGTATAAAGTGGAGTTTAAACAACAAATGAAACGAACAATCCTTTGAACATAAGTATGATTTTCTTCCAACTCCTGAACCACCATTCTCATACATGGTTGAATATATATCTAGGGATGTTTCAAGAGTTTGTTTTGCATATACAATGATATTACTTTCAACCATTTTGTCAAAATTTTTTCGATCCTCTCTCTTGCACTTCCTGACTTTGGGGAATCACTTCCTGACTTTTTGGGATCCCGAGCAGTCTGGGAAATACCGAATGGTCATTTTAAAAAGTCATTAATTCTTGGCTTCTTCTTCATTGTGAAAATGACATATAGAATTCAAGATTTCTAGAGTTTTGGGAAATTTGAACATTTTCTTTCCCGAACATTTCCCAACTTTGTCAGGAATTTGCAAATTTTTCCCATCCCGAATCTCTGGATTTAAAAATTGTCCCATCCTGACCCAAAAATTTCTGTCCCGCACACACTTAGTTGTTGTTATTGTATAGATATTCAGCAAATCTGGATATCCATCATTTTCACAACATTTATCATCCGTTCGTATATTTTGATCAAAATATTGCCTTCATGTTCATCTAGTACAAAAATTACATAATTATTCCCAATAAAAATATGTTGGTATATAAGCATAAATAATCCTATCTAATTATATTTATGTATAGTTGTAAACAATAATGTAATTAGCATCATTGCACATACTCGGATACCAAATTTCAGTTAATAAGCTACTTACAAATAGGCACTTTATCATGAAAAACTAGTGAAAACAAGTCACACATAGTAACACTGCTATCAAAATATATTGAATGATTGGAATCAGTGAAATAAATAATAAAAAATATAAACTTTGTCAGGAATTTGCAAATTTTTCCCATCCCGAATCTCTGGATTTAAAAATTGTCCCATCCTGACCCAAAAATTTCTGTCCCGCACACACTTAGTTGTTGTTATTGTATAGATATTCAGCAAATTTGGATATCCATCATTTTCACAACATTTATCATCCGTTCGTATATTTTGATCAAAATATTGCCTTCATGTTCATCTAGTACAAAAATTACATAATTATTCTCAATAAAAATATGTTGGTATATAAGCATAAATAATCCTATCTAATTATATTTATGTATAGTTGTAAACAATAATTTAATTAGCATCATTGCACATACTCAGATACCAAATTTCAGTTAATAAGCTACTTACAAATAGGCACTTTATCATGAAAAACTAGTGAAAACAAGTCACACATAGTAACACTGCTATCAAAATATATTGAATGATTGGAATCAGTGAAATAAATAATTTGTGTGTTAATTTTTTATGCAAAAATAGCAAGTAGCACACAGGAGTATTTGTAGTGAAGCTGATTTTAAAATGTAGCTTTCGGATCTCTGCTAGTGAAGAAGCACCCTATGATCAGATTTTGTAATTTCATTGCCAGCTGATGTTCATATGCACAGAAAATATTTATTGGCCTAAAAATCTGAATCCTAAGTATGCTAAATGAGTTTAATAAATTTGTTATGTGGTAACATGTATTCTTGCAAGGTAAAAAAAATAAACTTTGAACTTTTGTCTTTTTTTTCGCAGGTTAGTGAAGGTTCAACTGTAGAAAGTAATTTTAGTGTTAAGGCAGCGAACAGAAGTTGGTCAGATGAGAAGGCAATGTTGCAGTATGTGAAGGATGAGTTCAGTGTCATTACGTCATATACTGAAATAAACACTGCCAATCACATTACGTTGAAAGTTGGTTATGGTAAGTAATGACATACTTTGAAATATTAATATGTAAAATATATCAATAATCTGTTTACAACTTTCTGTCTTTAAATTTTGAAATATTCAGTAGCAAAATCACAATAAAAATGTATAAATTATGTTGAGCAACAGAAGTAGTCAGTCCATATTTTAGAAAGTAAAGGACATGGAAACAAATTAATATTCTGAGAGAGGAGTGCTCACCCACAAAACTAGTTCTTCTGATCTATTATTTTTGGTGGCCATAGCAGATAAGTCTTTAAAGTGGGAAAATTTGTAGACTGTTCTGAAGCAAAAATTTCCAGAACATTTATAGAAATAAAACTAAAATTCATGATGGTGCGGTAAACGTGGGTTGCCTTCATTCACTAAGGGTGAGCTGAAATGGCAGCACATATCTTCTTTGTTAGTTCCCAGGGGCCGAAAGTTGCATTTTCTCAGTTTGGAGACGCTGCGTTTCCTGGCTTGCATCGCCTATTGTGCTTTCCGTTTGGGTGGGGTAAGGGGGCTGGGCTTTCTCCTGCATTGTGTTGCTCTGTGTGGTGTAGTTCCTGTTCTTTGTGTGGCTGGAGGGGTCGAGGGGAACACTGCATCTTTTCTGTCCAGGTGCAGAGCTGGTTTCTGTTGGCTGATGGCATGGGTTTCCAGGATGGTGTTTTCTATAGATAAGGGCCATTTGGGTGAGGTATGGATGTGTTGTTAAACGCCTGATACTGGTGTCTTTTTTTGGCATCTTTTATGTGTTCGTCAATCCGTTCTTGATGTTGATGATTGGTTATGCAACATATTTTCCAAGAACATTAGTGAAAAAGGAACAGAACAGTGCACAATAAAATTGTTAAAATAGCCACAAAAAAAATAGAAAGTGTTGATTTGGACATGGAAATAGGAAAAAAATAGATGGCTGAACTATGAGAGATAGGATGTTTGGCTGTATAAAGCTTCTTGTTTTCATCAAAAGGATTAGAATTATACGAGGGTCATCCAGAAAAAAATGGATGTTTTGGTGTAAAACTCAAGTGACAAATGTGCAAAAAAATGATGGTGCAGAAACTACATACCTGACTAACTTTTCCACATATTTGCCATGCTTTTCAAGCACTTATCAAAGCGTGATTCCAGTTTGTTGATACTGTCATTGTACTTGGGTACTGCCACTGTATTTAACCATGTTGTGACAGTGTTTTTACTTTTCTTGATTCAACCCCTGAGGAAGCCAATGATGTGGCTAAAGCTTTAGTAACTAAAAAGTACATGCTTAAACTGCTTAGCTGTTTAGTGAAATGATGGCATGTGGTGTAAGTTATGCCTTGTCTAAATTGAATTATGTTGGGAAGCTCACGCAAATTCACAAAAACTGCGTCAAAGATATAATGGAAAGTTTGCCTTAAAACCTGGGGAATATACCGGGTGGCACATGAAATGATTTTGTTCTTGGATAAAAACTATATTATAAGAAAGCTCTCAATGAAACATATATCACAAGAAAAGGTTACACTTTGGGAAAATGTACTGCTGCAATACATGCTCAATATGGTCAAAGTTCTTATTGCTAACCTCAGTCAAGCAAACACTAAAGATACCAATTCATACGGCACATGAGTTCCGTAATTTCACTGCGAGCTTGAACCATAAGTTTTCTCAGTTCCATTAAAAATTGCATTTTTTTTGGAAAATCTTTTCCACACCATCCAAATGAAAGTGTGCCTCGTCAGAAAACCAAACGTTCAGTGTTGCGTTGTTATCCTCAGCCCAATGAACGAAGACCATTCTCTGCTGTTTGTGTTCACTTGTGAGTTTTTACACCACAGTAATCTTGTATGTATACATGTGGAGATCATTTTTAAGAATCTGTTTTAACAGAACATCTTGATATTCCTATTCGTATTCCTGCTTTTCTAACCAGTTTTCTGGAACTCCTCTGCATAGTGTCTCCAATATCTTCAATATTCTCAGGCAAATGCACAGGTTTTTGGAGTTTGAGTTGCTGTTTGAAGTCCACTTTATGCACAGTAAGGCTAATTGGGACTGGACCTACAGTTTAAAGTGGGATCCGAACCACTTGTGCCTCCACCGGGTATTGAACCCGTCACCCCTTGATTACAAGGCAAAGACGCTACCACTGCGCCATGGGGGAGGCCCACACAGGTTTTTGGAAGATCACACTTGGATTCCAATAGTATTTCTTTCATTCAAAACTTTTGCGTTTGTGGATCGCTTTTCTACAGGATAATTAAAACTTCAGAAAGTGTTGCGTCGGTATATAAACTCTGTTTCGTGTTTAAGAGTCTATTTTGCAGTTCATTTCGCATCATTTCTTGAGAAAACAGGGTAGGAAAATGCAGAAACATGAAAAATGTACATTACAGCATGTTATTTCACACCGTTAAAGAAAACCTGCTGTTGCAGTTAGAACTGGTTAGAAAGCTGGAAATCGTATTGGGGGATTGATAATATGTCTCTTTATTCATTCTTTATGCCTTGTTCTTGTTTTGTTTTTCATTGCTTAAAGTTCAATCAATCTGTTCTTTCTCCAGGAGTATCAACATCCGGTGAATGTGACACCAAATCTCAACAGCAAAGTCATGTTGTGATGGCATCTCAGAAAGTAGAGTTGAGGACTGAAGGATGCTTCCATGAGGACTACATTGGTTCAGCTTTATGGTAAGTATTCCATTTCTTTGTCACAGTGACACTTATGAAACAGATTTATATGTAAATGCATATTTATGTATGAAGCTGAAATCAGTTATATTTTGTATTATCTTTGTGCATCATGGCATGTAGATTCGAAAAATTCGGTACATATTTTAGTTATTTTTACATATTTCAGAACATTTCTCAACATATATCCCATATTCGTGCAATAACTACATGACCCCGTGTGACCGAGAGAGTTGGGTGAATTTCTTGCGAATAACTGACAACGTCCAAGTGACGTTAAACAAATGAAAGTGCACGACCTTTATTATACCCTCCAATTAATTACACATTTTCTGTCCTCTGAACAATATATAGATATATATATTTCAGTTTTATTTTTCCCAACTGCTTGCTTTTCCTATTGTAAAACACTTGAAATTCATGTTTATTTACAATTTTTGTCAACAATAGAGAATGAGAGCTCAAGCGTGGGCTCCTGGTTGTTACAAACGTTATTTTGGCAACATTGGAAAAGTCCCAAGTCAAGTAGCCCATTGCTAACCCCACCCGCGCTACTAGTTGAACGCCCGACAGCAGTGCAAGAAGCAACAATTTTGTGGTACACGCTCGGGATTCGGCTTCTGGTTTCTCTTCCAGACAGTCACGGTAATAGTTACAATTCCGAGACTGTATTTTATGTAGCTCGTGTAGTGTCTTATATTATTAAAAAAGTAAATTTTTACAGTTAAGTCCATAATTTAGTGAAAATAACTAAATATTTGTTTTCATATTTGGCGCATTTTTACAACATATTAATCCGTTCCCTCGTAATTATGATCATGGTCATGGCAAATGGTTTGTTCTCAAGACATTATTGGCCATTTTTGGCAATTCTGGCAAATTGCTATTTTCGTTCTTTTTCTTCTTCCTTTAACTTCCATTATTGAAAGGCATAATGTATAAAATTCACGTCCGCTAAACCTGTGACTCTGGAAAACAAATGATCTTTCTACGAAAACTAGTTTTCTTGTTATGATTTTTGTTTGTACATTGTGGGAAGTTTGAAAATCACCTGCTTGAAAAGTCCCATCCAGATAGGCTATAGTGTGCGAGGCTCCATCCACTAAATGTTAAAGGAGTTTGGAGAAGGTGAACATTTTGACAAAAACTGTAGAAACTGCTAAATTAAAATATGTTGCTTGTTTCAAGTTGAGAGAGTATTTTCTGGTTGTGAAAATATTTTTCGGAAAGATAATGGAAAATATTTTATAACTATGGAGTAGCTAATTACAGAGAAACTTAGTACTCACATTTTCTGCAATGCTGTTTTTAGTGTGCCCTATTAACCTTTTGAGTCCCAAGGCCATTTTCACAAGTAATCCTCACGGTCCCGAGCTGATTTTGAGCAAAATTCAGTGTGTCAATGAAATGAGTGTAGATCGGAGACTAATTGCCCTAGAGAGATGAGTGATATACCGTTGTACGCGGAATGAACCAGAGATTCAGACTATATGAAATTTATGCAAATGCGGCATATATATGGAGGGGGAAAGGGGGGAAATCTCCTGAAAATACTTTTTTTAAAAATGGGGTTTCACCCCCTCCCGCCCCCTCGAAAAAAGTACATGACAGTGTCGACATGCACATGAAAATTATCGCTGACATGTAAGGAACACAAAAATTTTTGCATTATTATCATATGACCAATGTAACTTGAGTTGTACATTCCAAAAGGAATGGTCGGCATGTCACTGATTCAAGCTTCAAAATGCAGCGGTACCTTGAAATGACTTTAGCTCAGAGACTATTTGCCCTGGAGATATGAACTATATACCGTTCTACACAGAATGAATCACAGATTCAGACGATATATAATTTATGCACATTCTGCGTATGTATGGAGGGGGAAAGGGGGGAAATCCCCTCAAAAATACTTTTCCTAAAAAAATGGGAGTTCCCTCCTCCCCCCCCCCCCGAAAAAATGCCAAAATGCACAAAATGCAAAATTTATGCAAATTTGGCATATATATGGAGGGGGAAGGGAGAAAACCCCCAAAAATTATTTTAAAAAATTGTTGAAATGTTTGAAATTTATATTTTTCCTTGAAAAGAGATGCAAAAGAGAAGTCCCTTTTCCCGCCTTTTCACCTCCATTTTCATGAAAAAAAAAAAGGTGCAAGAAACATTTCTGTTAAATACATGTGTTAGGAACAATATATAAAAAAAATCGAAATTCTAGCCAAAAAAAAAATTTATAACGTAAAAACTACGACCTTGACACAGCATCTCGATCGAGATGCTTGGGACCGTGAGGGTTACTTTTAGATATCTCGATCGAGATGCTTGGGATCCAAAAGGTTAATTTTGGTGGCCACTGCAGCCATCCTCATTGGAACTTGTTGCGTTGTTGCTTGTTTCCTCGATTGCTGCTAGGTGCGCTGTTGTAGCCTATCTGTCTGTGCCCGTATCTGCTGTTCATGGGTGTTAATTACTGCAGCAGTGTGCCGGTGAACAGCAGACGATATGGGCACAGACAGATAGGGGACAACAGCGCACCTAGCAGCAAGGGAAAAATACAAAACACACCAAGCAACAATGCAACATGTTCCAACAAGGATGGCGACAGTGGCTACCGAAATTTACAGAGCGACCACAAGAAAAAGAACTTTTGGCCAAAAGTTTCCCTCCATCGGTTGAACTTGGGCCATAAGGAAGTCTGGTCCACTCTGCCCCTCCCCTCCATGCTGGAGTATGATGCACAGGAGTTGCGGGTCTATGAAGGCTCTTTTGCTTGTGGT
Source organism: Lepisma saccharinum (assembly GCF_977018435.1). Lineage (NCBI taxonomy): Eukaryota > Metazoa > Arthropoda > Insecta > Zygentoma > Lepismatidae > Lepisma > Lepisma saccharinum. The sequence goes on along the minus strand of NC_139255.1, from coordinate 42,349,919 downwards.
TCCACTATAATAGGACAAACTAAAAGAAAACTTCACGGAAACCATGAGTAGTAAGTTTCTCTAATTATTTACTACCCCATCTCTCATTTCTCAAAATATGAAAATAGGTAGCTTTTGGAATTTGTTGATTTACGGTACAAGTCTTCTATTATTTGAGAAGGTTGTAGAATAAATTTAAGGCAGCTCTCTGATCGACCCATGTCACTTATAAATGAATCTTTAGAAATAAATGCAACCTTTCGTACCAAAGTAACATAACATGCTGCACATATCACTTGTTGCTTGCATATCAGTCAGACCAGACATTTTTCTCACTAGCATGCACAGAGTGGAGGAGCTCATGTTGCTTATCACTTAAATGTGATACCCCCATATCTCATGCCTAGAGGCATGCATATTCTGTTTTTGACCAATGTGATGTTATGTTAATTTTTCATGTTATGTTAATTTTTCATGTATCTTGAAAGGTGTGAAGTGCATTTTCCTACATTTTGTCACGAAATGATGCAAAATGAACTGCAAAATACTTAAACATGAAATTTAGAGTTCATTTACCGACGCAACACTTTCTGAAGTTTGAATTATCCTGTGAGTTATGCAAGTGATTAATTTTGCTGTGAGTATTTGGACCCCTTTATACAGGAATAAACTTAATACTTGGGTAACTACATAAATGTGCTATTAGAAAGGATATGTTTATTTTGTGTAATAAGTGCAGTTTTTAAATCGAATTTACGATTATAGTCACAATTTTAAAACCAAAATGTAATTTCATATACAGTTTTTGATCATATTTTTCACCGCTATAATGGCGGAATTTAATTTTATTTACCGCTTTTGAACCCGAAATTGACTCAGTTTTTGTACTGAAATTTTGCTTTTTTATTTAACAAAAATATCTGCCTCTACTTATTCCGCTTGTTGCCTCAATATGGAAGCTAAAACAAAAAAATATTATATAAATACACAATATTGTTAGTTTCTATGAATGCAAGTATTATACAGGGTGTTTCCACTCTGATGATACAAACTTTCAGGGATGATGGAGAAGGGCACATGTATCAATTTGAGATAAAAAACCCTGCTCCGGAAACGACTTAGTCGAAAGTTACAAGTGAAATTCGGTGTATGAAGATGTAATACTTTTATTACCTGCACAAGTTTCATAAGCTGCTACATTCACAACAGTTATTCAAAGTGGCGTCCCCACTTGATTTCTTCTTGTGGGGTCATGTGAAAAGTCTTGTGAACAAGACACCTGTCGAGACTGAAGAGGATCTCCTGGCAAGAATTCTCGCTGCCTGTGACATTGTTCGAACGACCCCGGGTTTGTTCCAACGGGTACGCCAGAACTTTGTGCGACGATGTCATGCCTGCAGCGAAGCTGGGGGACACTACTTTTAACAACTGTTGTGAATGTAGCAGCTTGTGAAACTTGTGCAGGTAATAAAAGTATTACATCTTCATACACCGATTTTTGCTTATAACTTTCGACTAAGTCGTTTCCGGACCAGGGTTCTTTATCTCAAATTGATACATGTACCCTTCTCCATCATCCCTGAAAGTTCGTATCATCAGCCCGGAAACACCTTGTATAATCGTCAGCCTATATTATTAAATAATGGTTGATAATTTTATGCAAGTATTACATTTTCGATGTGCATTCCAGGCCTTATATCTTCACAATATCACAAGCTATTGTCTGTTATATACTTTTCCATTTTCTCTAACTTGTGTGCCAACATATCGAGGATCTCTGATGACTAGGGTTCAGTTGATTCAGATGTATTTCTATCATCTGCAAAATGAAGTGCTGTGTGACACTCTTGCAGTCTAATTATGCTAGAAATTATGCAAAATTTAAAATCTTGTGTAAATGATTTTTTTTAGGGCTGAGTTGATACTAATGCCAATGTATAATAGTGGTATCGGACACTATTAGTTGCATTTTATTTACCTATACCACCTATACTTTTCCATCATTTTGATTATTGACAGGGTCAGCAAAAATGTACACAACACTTTCATGGATTCTAATTATTCTAGAATTCGAAGTTGCCATTGATTTTGTACGAATATTGTGTGAGAAAACTGTATGTTGTGATTACATGACAGGTATTTTAATATGCTGATGTAATTTTTTAATATTATAAGTCAAAATTCTGGCATATTGATGCATATAATTTCAGTAAAATGCTTACATATTGATCAATATTTTGAACTACTTTTAATTCTTCCAATTTTCAGACATTGCGCTCTATGTCAGTGAGAATTGAGAAGAGTATCATAATGTGTTTTGCTTCAAAATAGTAATAGCTTATAGCCCTACTCTTGGCATCATGATTTGCTACTATTTCTAGCTGTTTGATCTTCAAATTCAATGATAGCAAGACATTTTCAAAGGTCCTAGGTACTTACAAATGTAACTATCTTTTTAGGGATGTCTATGTGGTTGAGATGGATCCAGATGGTAGACGAAGCCAAATGGGAATGAATCCAGTACCTGTTATCGTTCTTCTGCAGGGTGAAGGGCCTAAACCCATACCACGTAATGTCACACTTGTGCTCAAATCCCACCTTCCAATCAAATGGCAGTTTGGCTCTCGGGGAGTAGAGGGCAGTGTGGTGTTGGTGGTGAGTATTCGCTACTGATCCTTGTACTGTCACTATAACAGGTGTGATAATTTTGAAATGATCCATGTACAGAGCCCTCACTGATCTGGTAAAGCCTGGCAAATTAATCTTTGTCTTCTCGTTCTCTGTTGTTAGACTTACGATAGGTGAAATAAAAGTCCTTGAGTATAATAGTGGTTTTAATAACTTACACATAACACATTACAATCATAAGTAAGGTTAGGATTTTTATGACCTAAAATTTTAAAAAATATGCACTATAATTTGAAAAATATGACCTTACAACTGAACTGTTTCAGACATCAATAATTTATGTATGCTGAGATATTTTCACATACTACGAGGTGCATTTCAAAAGAAAGAGCCGATTGATTACATTAACCTTTTGCATTCTGAGCATCTCGATCGAGATCCTCTAACATACTCGTAGTTTTTACATTATAATGTCCCTATTTTTGGCTGGATTTGCGATTTTCTTCTTTTACATTATTGTTAACACACACATTAAACAATTATGACTCTTGCACGTCTTGGTGTCGAACATAAAAGGCAGGAAAATTGCGGCTTTTTTTTTTGCAGCTTCCTCACAAAGGAAAAAGAATTCCGACAAACAAAGGCTGGATTTGTTAGTATTTCTTTTTTTTTCAACACTGAAAACTAGACGGGTGAAAAGTTTGCTTCTCAGTACCCAAGGTCACAAGGAATTTTCCCCATGTCGCCACAAGGGAAGAGGAGGGAGGGAGAGGGGTTGAGGAAAACTACACTATTACAATGAAAAGTTGTTTTTCAAGTTGCTGCAATGTGACCTGCATTGTCTAAAAATAGAAAGGTTTAGCAGATACAAGACAGGGAAAGATTTGGTGCGTTTCCGTCACCCGTTTCCTGGCTATCGTTCTAGCAACATCCCGTAGCTCAGCGGTGGTGGTTTCGTGCGTGAATCAGTTGGCTTTTTTTGTATGAAGTTTGTTATATGACGTCATCAATTAGTTTTGGAAACACTGGAGCCACTATTAGCACTAATAGTGCAATTATTTTCTTGTTCCTAACTCTCCAGCAATTATTTCCATATGTATTGTTACAATGTATTGTACTTTTTGTCGTGTAGGGAGGAGCGAAACCCTCATTTTTTTCTTCAAAAATTTTGGAATTTGCAGTTTCCTCCCCCATCTCCCTCCATATATATGCCGAATGTGCATACATTTTATATAGTCCGAATCTATGGTTCATTCCGAGTAAAACAATATATCATTTGTCTGTCTACGGCAATTAGCGTCCGATCTAGGCATTTTTATAAAACACTGCATTTTGCTGAAAATTGGCTCTTGCGGCAGGGGGGTTACATGCACAAGAGGCTCGGGTGGCTAAAGGTTAAACAAGAAAAGAAGTGTAGCAACACTGTATTAGTGGTTACAAATAAATACATATCCACTTCATTTTTCAACATAGTCACCATTATTTTCCAAATATTTTTGGTACCGTGGAACAAGCTTTTTTGTACCCTCTGCATTGAAGTTTGCCGTCTGGGAGTTCGGCCAATCCAACTCTACTGTTTTCAACATCTCAATTTCTTCAAATCGTTGAGATGCAATCCACTTTTGTAGGAGCAGAGAGACATGATAGTCACTAGGTGCAAGGTCCGGGATATTAGAGGAGTGATCAAAAAGTTCTCATCTGTACCTCAACATAATTTCACCTTTTTGGTTGCGAACGCACGCCATTATCGTACTTTTCCTTCAATCATTACACTCTGACCATACCCATCGCAAAATTATCCTAGAATTTTGGCAGCATTATGTTTGGCGTTAAGAAATCGAATCACACTGTACTTCTCAACTGGCGGGATTGTGTAATAGCGCAGGATAACCAGCAGTGACTAATGAAAATATGACTTCTGGGTCGCCAATGAATTAGTTGATGTTGCTGCGCAGGCAGGATGCGATCACTGTTGCCAGTCGCTTTTTGTAATTACTCTGCCCTTATTTTTTAAATGTGCCTCGTATTTTTAGTTCACTTTAGGAGCCCTGAGTTGCAATGTACAGTGAATACTTTCTGTAAATAACTAAATAAATACTTCCATTCTTTCCATTAGAAAAGGAGACTGCAGGAAATAAACTTGGATGTATAATTGTAAAAAATTTAACAGCTGAGTAAACATGGGAGTAAGAACTAATCCACTTCGAAAATGGCTGTATATTCCTTGAATAAGCGAAAATATGCTAAATATGACCAAAAATATGAAAATATTCTATATCGTGTAGAAATAGCCAAATATGCTTAAATATACCCTTACAAAGCACCTTAATTAGTTCCTTCATAATATGAATTTCTATATATTTAGGGAACACATCACCCTTAACAAAGGGTTAAGTCATGAAAATCCTAGCCCTAACCATAAGAATATACAGTCAACTCTCGATTCTACGACCCAGGGTATAACGACCCTTTTCCCAGGAACTGTGAAAAATTTAGAAAAAAGTTGAAAAATTGAAGGAAATCGGCCGATAAATGCATTTTTTCCACTCATTCCCTTCACGAGTGCTCTTCCGCTCACAATTGGGTCTGAACTAAAAATAAGACACCACCACACCATGCTTGAGTGATATCCAATAGCCCAAAATGACTGCTGGACTTGCAGTCTTTGCCAATGTGTATGGCAGGTCAAGCTCTTTCATCGATAAATACACCTCCTTGAGAGATAGATCGCAGGAATGTTCCAAAATACAGATGCGTAGCGCCTGGAAGTCTGGCCCATCTGTCCAGCTCTGACCTAGAGTTCAGCAGGTTCCCGTGAGTGAGCAACTCTCGGCCTTATAGTCGACAACTTCCGGTAACCGCTTTCATTCAAAACGTGTTCTTTGTTCCCTGCAACACTTCATAAAAAAGGGAAGCTGTTAGAGATAATCAAAACCACATAGGCAAACTAAAGATCGTCAACCCACCTAATGCGTTGTCATCCAGGTTTCCACAAAAGTTTACTTCGATCTTACGTGCATCATAACTCCCGTTTCCCACTTCATACATTTTCCTAATTGTGTCGATGTAGGACTATTTGCCAAAAAAGTGTTCCGTTGGCTGACTGACTTCTCCCTCTTTTCCTGTCAGCAAACATTGTGGAGAGGGGGGGGGGGCAGGGGAGGGGTGATGCAGATTGTTTCAGCCATGATTTTCTTGCTCCTGTGTGCACACAGGCTGATTACAGGCGAGGGTGGAAGAGGACCCACCGCTCTTCCTTTCCTTTGACGTCTAAAATGGGGCAACCAGTTCTGGATATCTTCTTGAAAATGAACAAAAACCATAGAACAAGTAAAAAAAAGTGACCCTCCCCCCGCCCTTTTCCCAGCTCATTCTCCGCCACTGGTGTGCATGGCGATGTTTATAATTGCAGATTTCAGGTTCTATTATTATTATTATTATTAATAACCCATAGCTCTACAGCCCGAGGAGGGCCTTGGTTTACCTACCGACTGCTGGTCTCCCTCCCACACTGTTCCTCCGTCACCTGCTGTAGCGTGGAGATCGTAGACCAGTATTGGAGTGTCGGGGGATCAGCCCGACGAGCCCCCAGCTGTTGCAGGTCTTCTCAATCGGGTTACGCTCACTCACTCGGAGCTCCCCAATTTCCTCACGATGGTGGGTTGCCACCGGCCCTATACGTAGGCCGAATAAATTCCGACCAGAGCCGGATTCGAACCTACGCCGACCTGCAGCGAACGATCTCAAGACGAGTGAACGCCTTAACCCACTCGACTACGGAGGAGGACTTATTATTATTATTATTATTATTATTATTATTATTTTATGCTGTTGTCTGCATAGGAAATATTGCCGGTATTATTGTCTGTTGCATGGTAAAAGGTAAAGAAAGGGTCTTTTCTTTCTGCTTTTCACTGCTGTTAAAAGTTCCATCTTCGACAGTTGCGTTATCTTTAAAATGCTGGGGTTTTTCTTTTCCACCACCTGTTGCTCGAACTTCCAGCAGCCTCATTGTTTTTAGGATGCAGCTGGTGCCAGTGTTTTGTCTAGCGTCTGCAAAGCTCTTGCTTGCCCATAACAATAATGACTCTCCAGCACCAAGGAAAAAGTTATTGTTTTGAATCTCATAAAGCTGTTTTGATTTGATAAGGAAATTCGATCTCCAGAAAGGAAAACAAGAGTTAAAATAACTTCATGTTCTTCTGATAATCAAATCTGTAAATTTAATTTGCATCCGCTTTTCTTCAGAATCATTCATGTGAAAAAAAAAGTGTTCAATGTAGGAATGGTCGCTAAGACATTATTCAAGGGGAAAACTTTTGGAGGGTGTTTGACATGGAGAATACTCCTAAATCCAACATTAAATCGTCCATTAACATGAGAGTAAATAACAGCCCAGTTTCATAAAGCTTGTTTTCAGTTCATTATATGCTGATGGGCTAATCGGGACTTTTTAATGACATGCCCTAGAATACGCATTGGGTGAAAACAGATCGCAAATCGCAAGTTGCGCGGCAAGTTGCGGGTTTCCTTTGTCACGCTACATTACAATGCAAGTCAAGGAAGGAGTTTGGACTGCTCCCTTGAATGGGGGAGGAGGGTGAAGCAAGGAAAACATGACTTTTGTTTTTACGATGTATTTTACACAGCCGAACCAAAACAAAAATTACAGCCCTGCTATTTTTTTATTTTATTTTTTTATAAAAAAGCCTATAAAGGTTGTGTTGTTTCTCCCGAGAGATCTAATCTTACAAGTTAATCTTGTAACAGACAATGGTCCAGTAGACCCGTATAAAATCCAACATTCCTTCTACCCGATTATCTCCCGACTTTTGCTGGCGCCAGTCTGACTGGTGTCAAGATTCTTCGAGTTTTGCTTGCAATAAGCGAGAGATTGTTTTCCTTTCCACTGGTCTCAGTGCAAACGGGTTTCTCATGAACTAGAATTGTAAAAATTTCCTGGAAAAGCAACAACTATGCACAATTGAAAGAAAGTAACATTATTTTAAATTATTTTTTGTGAAAACGTTTTTGTGTTCTCTATTTTCCTTCTCACAACACGCATCCTGTGCATAACAGGTTGTATAACTACCAGGATAAATGGTGTTACCATCTCCTAGGCATCTTTGTGTCCGTTTGAGCTCCGTTTAAGCTGAAAATTGGTGCAAATTCCAATAACGACCCCTTCGAAATAACAACCCTTTTCCCGGGAAATGTGAAAGGTCGTTGAATCGAGAGTTGACTGTATTCATATATTCTAGTACATGTTCGAAATCACATCCTCATGGTAACAACACAGAATATAAACTTCATTACCCTTGGGAACTCACTATAAACTGATTTGATTATGTCTATACTTTCTGGAGGTACTCTGCATCAAGTACTGCCTTCTAAGTGTCCTGGGTAAAGCAGTATTGCTGTTGGATGGAATTGAGATAGTATTCCTGCCTGGGCAATAAGTGGAGATTGTTACCAAACTTCTGGGGGTAGACATACTGTCACTGCAGCTTATTTCTTTGGTTATCCCACCTATCCATCAAATGTGGACAATTTTGACAACATTGTAGAGACAGTTGGATCCTATTTTGCGGTACGCAAGCACCGGTGAAAATGCTGGTGTCTCAAATTTGGTAGATTGTATCCAGACTATGTCACCTTCTCCATAATCTTAATCTGGCTGCCTTCACTACTTGCGAGCCTTCAGAAGTTGAACTTAATCACTTCGTAAAATGTCTCTACATCTTCAAAAAGTAATGAGAGACAGTGGGAATTTCATGATGGTATTCAAAACACTAGAAACGTTGGTAAGTATTAAATATACTTGCATGTGAGTTTTTCTCATATTTGCATACTCAAATTTGCAAGAGGTGTTAGGAATTGAAAAAAAAATACTAACTCTCTAGCCTTCTTAAACCTGAAGGTTTATGACTGCAGCAACACAAGCCCACCATATGTCCCTATCCTCAGCGAGAACAACCCAATGTTTTCCATCCTTAATGATTTCCTTTAGGTCCATCTCAAACCTTAATAATATCTGGACATGAATACAAATTATGTAGTTCTAAATTATGTAACCTTCTCCACTCCGCTGTCTCCCCATCCCTTTTAGGTCCAAATATTTTCCTAAGTATCTTATTTTCAAATACTCTCAATTTATGTTCCTCTTTCAATGTAAGGAACCAAGTTTTGTAGGGAAGGTAACACTATTATATTGTTAAGACTCCCACATTGCCCTTTGTGCGAGTAGTCTATGGTTTCATTCTTGGTGCCAGTCCCAAAATTGTGGTGTTGATCCAACACTAGGGTTAGCAGATCACTGTAAGTGAAACGTAGGACTTCCTATTCCAAAATGTAGGACACAAATCATTCATAGTAAATATGCCTAATACGCAATACTAGAACGTGTTAGTAAATAATGTAAAATTGACACATTCTCAATTTAAAAAAATAATGATTGCTTAGATACAAAATTCCCAAAATTGTAATAAATAATAAACAATACATTTCTTACCATGCGTGTTTTCAGTCATATTACGAGGGTCACTATTTATATTTTGAGCCTAACAATGAAAAAACAGGAATTTGGCATTGAAAACTGCTTTATTGTTTTTGGAAGTATTCTCCTTTATGGCCAATACACTTTTGCATTCGTTCGAACCATTTGTCAAAGCAGTTTTTCCAATCTTCTTGAGACACCTCCATAATATGGTTTTTGAACGCATCAACGGCATCTTCGGCCGACGAAAATCGTTGTCCACGCAATTTATTCTTTACATTCGGGAACAAGAAGAAGTCATTGGGTGCCAAATCAGGACTGTACGGCGGATGACCCATCAATTCGATTTTTTGACTGTTCATAAAGTCGGTTGTTAGACGAGATGTGTGACGGCTGGCATTGTCTTGATGAAGAATGATCTGACGGCGTTTGTTTGTTTTCCGTATTTGACCGAAGACCTCTGGCAAACAAATTGTTGTGTACCAATCAGAGTTGACCATTCTACGTTCCTCTAAAGGCACAGTTGCCACATGACCAGTTTTCCCGAAAAAAACAGGCAATCATTTGTTTCGATGTGCTTCGAGCGCGAACAACTTTTGTTGGATTGGGTTCATCTTGAAACACCCATACAGTCGACTGCTGTTTACGTTCCGGCTCATATGCATATATCCATGATTCGTCACCTGTTACAATCTTATATACGTCTTTTGAAGCACCACGATTGTATTTATTGAGCATTTGTTTGCACCAATTGACGCGAGCGTCTTTTTGAGTTTTTGTCAAATTGTGTGGGATCCAACGAGAACATACCTTTCTCACAGCATTTCACAGTGGCAAAGAATGGGGCTTCATCGCCAAATGTGGAAGTAAGTTGATCCATGGACTCTTGTCTTGATAATCCATGTCGAAAATCGTAAAAAATCATCGCACGAAACTGTTCACGAGTTAATTCCATTTTATTGTTGTCGTGCAATCTCCAAGGCAACATAAACAACACAAATGAAGCTATTGACAAAACATTTGAAGTATGTTATGTTCAATAATGCCAGACGATTCCATGCAAACGTCAAATCACACCTAACTTCAATCAGTGTTGCCAAGGCTCAAAAGATAAATAGTGACCCTCGTACTCGGAGGAGCCAATTTTCTTAAAATTTCAGATAGTCAAAATACATTTATGGAACTCTGAACTCTTTGAAATTATAATGAACCAGCACCTAACCTTTTACAAACTCTGTCAGAAATTTATTTCTAATGAAAATACTGTTTCAGCGTCTACATTATTACCTGGAATTGAAAGCAAATATTCAGTAATTTACATAGTTTGAAATAATATGAAACATAATGTCTTTAACATAACTTGAAATGGTTCCAGAAGTTTCATTTTGGGTTGTTTATTGTTCAGTAACTTTGTTCTGGCACCACCTTTTTTGCAGTGTCTCAATCAAAATTAATTTCACTATGTGTGCAGTCCACAAAATTTTAATGCATGATGTTGCCTTTGATTAAGTCTTTTTTCGATCGAAGCACATATTTTCTTAATTCAAATTATGTGACATTCAAAATGGGCATGAGCGAGTTTTTTCAAATTCCTCAGTTCAGTCCCTATCCTGAGCAAGATCTGTATACTCTTTTCCATCTCTACCGATTTTCTTTAGGTCCATCTCAACGTTATCTCCCCATCTTCGTCTTGGCCTTCCTACTGTTCTCTTACCATCAGGTTTCCCAACAAGAATCCTGTAAACTCTTCTTTCCTCTCCCATTCGTTCCTCATGGCCTCCCCACCTAAGCCTTCTTGATGTAATCATTCTAATAATATCTGGACATGAATACAAATTATGTACTTCTAAATTATGTAACCTTCTCCACTCACCTGTCTCCCCATCCCTTTTAAGACTGTATATCATGGAAGAGTCTTTTGCGAATTCGCCTGCTACCTGCCTGTAGGGAACGCAGCGCGTTTTACAACACCAGATGTTTTGACCAAGCCCGCTTTGGTGAGCTTCCTCAGAGCACGCCTCCTCCGGTACCCGGGCAATTAGTGACTGACAGGTTGTAAATCGAACGGTCCTGCCCGTGTCCCCAAGAATGGCATTGCCTTTCTTTCATCAGACATTTGCTGGGTTTTGCTGTTCGGGTCGATTGGCAATCTTCATTTCTGTAAAAGCTGATCTTACCATTTCGTGTCAAAATCCCAGAAGATAAGATAGAGTTCTGCAACAACAATATGTGGCTTATAACATACATAATTGTGAAAGCTTTCCTTCAACGAATGAGGAGCCCCAGTGGTCTAGTAGTTAACCTTTGTGTCGGAGTAGTTATAACAGTGCGCTACGACAGCAGGGGTCCCGGGTTCGAATTCCGGGTGAGACACGGATGTTTGTTCTAAATATGAATGTGAAAAAATAGAGAACTGAGTAAAAAACATATATATGAGAAAACAGAAAAGAATGACGGCGGAAATTTCCGCTTACGGGCTTCCTTAAAAAGAAAAAAAAAGTTTGGCGTCGGATTGCCACGTAGTAAATAAAGACAGGTTCGATTCTAAGGGTGCATGATTTCAAGCTGAAATTTTTCCAACATTATCCTTCCATAAAACCGACTCTGGGGTTAATCCAACATCTGTGAATGTATTTGATCTATTTTTATAACACTTTCACTGATATGCAGTATATGCACTAATTTAATCAAAAAGTAAAACTTGCATATCTTAATTCTTATTAGGTCTAAAACAATACAGGGTTATTTAATACCAAGTTGTCCAAAAAGACAATAATTGACACAAAGTGGTCAATTTTTTAAAATTTTATATATTTTTTTCTTGTAACGCCTATGCAAAGGTATTTTTCCAAACTTGAGTTCGTATAAAAATGGCGGCCATATTTGTCTTATGACTTACGACATTGTTAGCCTTTGCAGTCAGTTGCGATAATTATGATGACTAATCTAAGAAAAGTTATAGATAGCTTGGCTAAGAAAACATTGTTTTCAGTACATTTCAAGCTACATTTTATGTTTCGTGCATTTTTTCACGATCTCTAATGCAAATGAGAGAAATCTAAGCCCAAACTTACTTTGTTAGGGAACTAATATCAGAGCTATATATATTTTTAGAGGAAACAAATACATAAAAAAAAAATTGATGACAATATTTTAGCTCTGTTACTGATTTCTTCTTTCAGTTTCTGCTCTTTGATCGTTTCTGGTTTCTGTTTTTCAAAATTTTGTGCCCAGATTCCTCTATGACAGGTACTTGTAAAACAATACAGATTGATAATCCATAGCTAACAAACCTACAACGGGGGAAGGGGGTTTGTAAAAAAACAGGCATTTTACGTCATTACTCGTATTTACAAAGAAATGTTTGCTTCTTAATGGACATGTAATTAGATTTATTCTATTTACTAATTGCATCATGCGAATGGAATAATAAGTCCGTCAGTAGTATTATGAATTAAATGTTTTTATCACAGAAGTTATGAGGTACTACATCTTGGCTCGACAAATGTCAAAAGGCTTTATGCCAAATTTAAGTCAGATTACTTGTCAGTAAGCAGTTTTTTACCTGTTTAGACCAATATTTCAACATTTGTCCGAGCGAGGAGTTTACCGATTTTGGCCTATGTTAACTTTTTTTTATATAGAATTACAAAAAATTGGTTGCTTTTTACTTTATTGTAATTTTGAATAATTTATTTAAATGTAAACAAGGTGTTTTGTTACCATAATTAGCTACTTGCATTTTTAAAAAATGATGAAGCCACCCACCTACATTATGCAATTTGTTTTGAAGACATATTCATGGGTGGGGTGGTGGTGGCTCTCTATATATTCACAGTCTCGGTTATTTATGGAGGCGATGCAAATCGTCTTTATGCTCTCAGGTAGTCATGTACTAGAATCCCTTGTACGTAGGTGCACCCCATGCAATGGGAGAGCCCACATCCCTCACCCTGTCCCCCATGAATTGAACTTCCTGGCAGTCAATCGTTCCTACCGACTGTATGGTTGTCTCTTCTTGTTGGACATTTGTCATGCTATGCTTTGTCTCGTGTGTTCTGGGCCGTGAAAACACGACGTGTACACACATATTCTCCCAAAAATAATTTCCCAATTAAACTGTGACAGATTTTGCATCAGGTGCAACACAAACGACATTGGAGAGATTGAATTTGTTGAATCGGTAGAGATAACCCAGTTTGAAGATTATAAACTCCTATTGGCTCCCGAGCGTTCGTGTGTATAAATACAATCCCTCCAAATTTTTATAATTATCTTGACATTGAATTAATAAGGAGGTTTGCGTATTGAATCTTCCACTCGAAATTCATTAAAAAAATTTAAATTTTTTTTTTATAAGGATATAATTAAAATTATTATTGCAAAAGCCTCCCTGCTATTTATTCCACCCTGTTTAATGTCTAATGATTATAAAATATTATTATTTTAATTTAACGTGTAGAAGGGTGTAAATGCAAGCGAGTTGGATGAGATAATTGAGGAAATTAATGGTAAGTCTGATGAGATGGAAGCCAAAAGAAAGGAGTGTGTATACATAGTATGTACGTAGAATTAGAAATTAGATGGAGAATACAAAAAAATATTTAGTAAATCTTATAGGTTATTGTAAGCGTAAAAAAATTGATGAATTAAAAATTATACGTTTAATAAGTTATGATTAGGGTGCGTATTTATAGGCAAATTTTATTCGATATTTACATTTTTTTAAGATTATGACATATTTCTTGTACAACTGTACAAAATATACATATATGTAGTACTTTCAGCCAGCCGGCTCGCACATGAGAAGAAATAAATATCATACCTCCAGGCACGTATCTAGAAATATATTTTGGAGTGAGTCCGAACAAATGTCTCAGAAATAATAATATTAATAAAGTATTAAATTATTCAATATTGCATTATCATCATTGCGTCAATAGCTAAAAAGACGGAATTAGAATAGAGATATAACAGCACGCATTCATTATCTAGCTTGCCTCTATTCAAGGTCACCACCATTTGAATAACAACAAAGCAAGGACATTAATGTCAAATAGATTGTGAATTGAATATTTATTGAATAATAAAAACGGACGTTAGATCCCGTTAAAGAAAGTAAAGTTCATGATTCATATTTTATGCACATTATCATTAGTAGTAATAATAAAATAACCCATGGCATCGAACGGCCTTGGCCTATCTCCCACAATCCTACCTAGAGGTGTGGAGATCTTCAACCAGTAATGGGATGACGTGGGGTCAGCACGTCGAACCTCCAGTCGTTATAAAAGATATCCGTGACCGGGTTATGCTCCACACTCGTAGTTCCCAGATTTCCTCACGATGGTGGGTTGCCACCGGTCTTATACTCAGGCAGAGAATCCAGCGACTGAACGCATGTGGACTTGAACTCATGCCGTCCCGCAGTCGGAGCCCAAAGCATAGCGCCTTAGAACACACGGTCACGGAAGAGGACCATTAGAAGTAGTAGTATGCATAAATCTTCTTTTCTACTGTACTTTAAAGCCATATGATCCCAATAAATCCTTGCCTTCTATTAAGTTCAGAGGAAATAAATAAGAAATGCTAAATAAGTGCATTTTCATTATTAAATTTATGTACTTGATAATTCTTTCGGGAGGTCCGGACCCTCTGAACTCTCCCCCTAAATACGTCCTTGCATACCTTCAATTCTGGGTTGGGTATTTTAAAGAGGGAGTTTCATTCTGGATCTCGTGTCCATAGGCAACGCAGGGTCTTATGTCGTTCTTGCCTCGAATGTTAAAAGGGTGCCATCCCTATTATCGCTGAATCATCCTTAGTCTATGTTATGATTAACTATAGAGGTAGTAAGGTGAAAAAAGCGATTAAAATACGAAATGCAAACCTAGGAGAATTTATCTGGCATGTTCAATCTTAGATGGCAAGTGATAGTACGTTCTCCTAAGTCTCAAAGTACATTAATATCAAGATGTCCGTCAAGAGATATCTTTCTAATAAATTATAGTAGCTTTGGTGAATGCAAACCGAGACTGACATTAACGTGATATAAGTCATACGCTTATTACATGATTGTTCTCTGATTTAATTCTTGTTAAAATGGCCTTTGAAAATGATTAACTAATAGCTTTGGAATACATATAGCACATCTTGTTTCCACAACTCCATCTCTGATCTATATTTCCGTGTGCTGTATTAAATTTCAACTCCTGCGTAGCCAAACAGTTAACGGTGCGAGGGGTTCCGGGTTCGATTTCCGATGAAAGTCACAAAATTTCGGCGTTGACCCAACGTCGTGAGTACAACTGGGGAGCTACTAGAAAAAAAAGTAGCTGACTCCGGTCTCGAAAGTCTGAAAGCAGCGGCGCTGGGACTCGATGCGCTGACCTCCCTGTCTCTGTGGGGGATATTGTACTATCATGGAGTTTATTTGATGTCGTGGGTTTGTATTGTATTGCAATTATTTACAACATGCAACTTTCATAATGTAAAATTTAAAAAAAAAAAAACTTCGAGACAATCAGAATGCCTCTGATAATTTTCTATTGCCG